>NC_139520.1:17330539-17682351 GCF_947247035.1 Vipera ursinii | reverse complement strand
CCAGAAGACCTCATAGATACTCTCCTGAAATAGGCTGCCGTCCAGAAACCACTTTTAACTTTTAATTCATCCGTCCTTTTCTTTTTATTCCCTCATTGCTGTGGTCAACTCTCCCATTATGTAGATAGGTTTTGGTGCTTTTTAATTGTACGGCTCAGAAGCCTTAGAGTATATCGGTATTTATGTAAGCCGCATACATGCCTATTTTCTCTTCCTTTCCTATTACTTAAAAGCCTGTATTAAATGCTAAATTGATTATTATTATTATTTTTGGCAGCTGTTGTTCTTATTTAAAAATGAGAGTTAGGAAGCAAAAGACATCGTCAATGCAAATGCATATTATGCAATGTTTTTCCCCTTTAACAAGAATATGTATATTTTTATCTTGGGAGATGGTAGCATAAAATTAGGATAGCAGAGGGAATATTAGCGCTGTGGCTTGTGTATGTGTCTGTGTGCATAAGCATGCTATGCTCTTTGTCAGCCCAGATTCTTCTCGTGGCACCAGTGGATGTTCAATTGAAATAAACTGGCTTGGAAAATTGAAGGAATTTTTTGGGGGGAAAGTAATAATTAACGAACGCTTCTTTTTTGCACTGATATACCAAAGTGCAGATAAAGAAATACACACACATTATGCGTATAGTCCTCCTTTGTCAACAGGCGAAGATCTTTGTGTCCAGCTGTCTTGTCAAAATCATTGCAGGACACATCTAAGTTGAGTTTGTGTACATCTAATGAGATGTGTGACCTGGTTCTAAGGGGCTGCCACAAAGAAGAAAGCCTATTCTATTCTATTCAGCCTATTCTACAAAGCACCAGAGGGCAGGACAAGAAACAGTGGATGGAAATTAATCAAGGAGAGAAGCAACCTTGAACTAAGGAGAAACTTCCTGATAGTAAGAACAATTGACCAATGGAACCGCCGGCCTTCAGAAGTTGTGGGTGCGTCATCACTAGAGGCTTTTAAGAAGAAACTGGACAGCCATTTATCTGAAATGGTATAGGTCAGGGGTAAGCAACCTCGGCTCTTTTATGACTCATGGACTTCAACTCCCAGAATTCCTGAGCCAGCATAGCTGGCTCAGCAATTCTGGAAATTGAAGTCCATGAGTCATAAAAGAGCCGAGGTTGCCTACCCCTGGTATCGGTTCTCCTTCTTGGGTGGAGGGTTGGGCTGGAGGACCTCCGAGGTCCCTTCCCACTCTGTTATTCTCTTAATGTAGATTTCAAATTGATGGCACTTAGATGGCATTAGAGTTTAGATTTCTAAGCACTGGTTGTTTTTAAGCCAGTGGGCCAAATTTGGGCAAGTTTATTTATTTATTTATTTAATTTATTTTATTGGATTTATATACCGCCCTTTCCCGAAGGACTCAGGGCGGTTTACAGGGTATTTAAAAGAAGAAATACAAAAGTTAAAAACAATTAAAAAATGACATCAATCCCTGAAAAAAAATAAAAACCCCAATTAAAATTAAAATTAAGATTCTCAGCCTGGGCCAGAGAGCTCGAAGAGCCAGGTCTTCAGGTCCCGGCAGAATGAACGGAGGTCGGGGGCAGTCCTGAGCTCCACGGGCGGCTGGTTCCAGAGGGCAGGTGCACCCACTGAGAAGGCCCTCCCCCTGGGTGTTATCTGCCAGCAATCTTTAACCGGCGGCACCCTGAGAAGTTGTAGGACAGGGGTATCAAACTCAATTTCACTGAGGGCCACATCAGCATTGCGGTTGCCCTCAGGGTGCCGGGTGGGTATGGCCAGGGTGGGCGTGGCCTACTGGGTAGGCGTGGCTAAAGTGCGTATGGCCTACTGGGTGGGCGTGGCCAGCTCTACATCGTTCGCATCAAGGGTGCCTATGGGGGCCTGGGCAGGAGTGGGACAGATCTGAGGGTCTCTGGCAGGAGGAGGGTCTCTGGGCCAGGGCCAAGGCAGTGGGGGCCGTTCCCTCACTGTTTTCAGGATGGCTTTGCGGGCCACATGAAACCACTTTTCGGGCCGGATCCGGTCCCCGGGCCTTGTGTTTGACATGTCTGTTGTAGGAAGTCTTGCAAAATAAGCACCATGGGAGACTGATACAAGGAGCAGGTGATGGTTTGTGTGTGTGTGTGTGCACAATTACAAATCCAATTACCAGAAGGCAAAGTGGTAAAAGGTAATATCCTCCATGTCCTCTGGCTGGGATGCTCTCTGTCACTCCCTTTTTTCTCTCCCCCCCCCACTTTAGAGATGGACCTTTTTCCAAAGCAAGCCCAGAATTGTAACCATCTCCGTTCATTTCCCTACAATTGCTTCTGGCTCCTGATGGGGTTTTAAGATATGTTGGACATAGATAGTGCTGAAGGCTGGTGCTCTGCTTCCAGCTCAATTTTCTTTTGAATTGTTTTAGTTAAAAGAATTCTTTTAATAGAAGCTTGGTGGGAAGGGGACTTGGACTGCATCTAGAGAGAGAGAGAGAGAGAGAGAGAACCTCCAACTTCTTATTCCTTGCCTTTGTTCTCGTTCACAGATTTTTGTGGGTTGGGTTTTCTCACTTTAAAGGACACTCCTTCATCTCCTTGGGATCTTGCTGCACTTAAAGCCAGATTGTAGGATTTAAAATCCATGATAACTAGAGTACAGTCAGCTTCTAGGCTACAGAAATGTGGTATGATCAGGAAGATCGCCGCTGAAGGTCCTAAACAGCATCCATAGGGAAGAAGATCTTAATACCTTGGCTGAAAATTACTTAGAGCTGTAAAAATTAATATCAAAACCTTGAACCTGACTTGACTGAGGCATCTCTTGGATTCTTTTAAGACTCATTTATTGATTTATGTATTTATAGTTATATGCCACCCATCTCACCGGTAAAGCAACTCTGGGTGTCTTGCAAAATGCGGAATTGTGCTGGTTGAATAAATTGCCGCATGCTAAGCTGGATATTTATTCATTATTTCTATTCCACCTTTATTATTATTATTATTATTATTATTATTATTATTATTATTATCATTATCATTATCATTATCATTATTATTAAATAAACAATTCAAGGCAGCGAGCATATCTAATACTAATTATTAATTTTCCCCCACAATAACAGTGAAGTGAGGGAGAACGACTGGCCCAAAGTCACGCAGCTGGCTTTCATGGCTAAGGCAGGACTAGAACTCCCAATCTCCCAGTTTCTAGCCTGGTCCAAGAAATTGCTTCTTGGAACCACCACCACGATTGGTTTCACCTTATACAAAATCAGAAAGCCTGTTTTCTAGAGCGCCAGCAAGCCATTGCCAGATTATGGGGAAGTGGTGTGTAAACCCACTCTCAGCGATGGCAGTTGCTTCCTCGTTGTGTTTCTCTCTTCCTGTGCTTCTCCCTCCTTCATTTAACCTAAATTAATAGTACATTCGCTTCCCTGTTTCCATGTCCCCCCTCCTGTTCCCCGCTGTTTCATCCTTACTCGCTTTCCTTGTTGCCAGCAGAACAATAAGGGTCTCGTTAGGACTTTGGAGGAAGAAAAAAAAATCAGCTCAAGAATGTGTGAATTTAGCCTGTGTAGTACAAGCTGGAAAAAAAAGCTGTGGAACGCTAACCCTACCCCCTCCCATTTCTTTCATAGGACAGTCCAGTGATGAAAGGGGTAATGTATAATAGCCCTATGAAAAGACAGCACTCTGGCTGGAGGCCTTGGCTCCCACCCAGCCTTGCAATGAAATTTTGGAAGATGCCAGCTTGCTGTTCTTTTCCTCTCCTCAAAAAAAGTGACCATGGTTGAGCTTGGGAGGAGACCTGTCTGATGAAGATTTAAGAACCTGGAAAATAGTTGGAGGCGTGCATCATCCTAGCTTGCGGGTCAAGCAGGTGTTTTTGTTGGCCAACTGTTGACCCTCAATGACCCCATTGGCCAGTTTGGAAGGTGATATGAGTTGGGAGGACTTGTCTTCTTCATAGCTTTGGGGTGAGAGGGGATACCTCATCGGTGGAACCCGTGCCACACATACTGTGGGTTATCTGTGCATTTCCTGTTGAGCGTGAAAGAGCCGGTGATGAGCAAGGCTTGCCTTGGAACTTGAGAGAGCAGGTCCTACGGTGTGATTTAAGCCTAAGAGCGGTTGAGGATGTTGTCATGCTTCCATTTCTAGAATAATATGAGTTAGTAACTCTCTCCTGGGTAACTGCTTCACAACTTTTCAGCAAAGTGCAGTACAACTAGTATGGTTTTGCAATCTATCAAGTTCATTGGGCAAAGGATGGTAGCTCTTCTTTTCAATGATCCTCATCATTAGATTCCCAGCGTATCATACATTGCAAAGGAGAGATTCACAGTTTGTTTTAATGGATCAAAAATCTGGTAAAAAACCAGCAATATTATTTTCAGGAGTTTCTTGTTTAGCAAAAGGTGAATAACAAGTAAAGTATAAGTATCCCCCTATTTTTTCCCTCTGTCTTCTTAATATGCTGTCGGATTTTAAGTGTTCTCCTTTGAGTTTCTGATCATCTGACTTTGTCTAATCATAAATATCTGAAGATGTTTCAGATATAATAGTAACGTTTTGTGACTAATAGCAAGTTTACAAAGACCACTGAAGATAATGAAAGCAAGATTGTTTACATCCAGAGGAACTGGGATTTTGTGACCTGGTCCTACCAAAATTAACGTTCGTGCACGATTCTATTGTTGTGTCTGTGTTTTAAGCCGGACCAGATGTTGAAATAGAATGGTGAAGCAGCTGGATGGAAGAACTAAGTCATCTCATTTTCAGTTTTATCACAGGAACGTTCCCCCCCCTTTTTTTTAAGCTCACCACAATTCTAAACAAGAATTTCAATGCTCATTTTCATCCATCCTTTTTCATCCTTCTTTTTTTCCCTTTTTTGCGATCTCCTGCCGAGCAGTCAGTGGGGGAAACCCGTCCTCACTTGAACAATTGCGTTACTAACTTAACATATATACGTTAACATATATATGTTAACAACTAAGATGGGGCAAACCTCCCTTAATAACTGTCTCGCTTAGCAGCAGAAATTGTGCGCTCCCTTATGGTCGTAAGCCGAGAACTGCCTGTATTCTGAGAGCATTGCAGATCAGTTTTATGAATGATTCATTAATGGGGGGTGGGGAAGGCGACCTCTTTTATTTGTTAACGTGATTACACACACACACACACACACACACACAAACACAGACACACACACACACACACACACACAAAAACACAGTTAAGTGGTTTGGGATGATTCTTTTGAAAAATCTGCTTATTCTTCCCTTGAACCTCACTGTCGCTTTTCTGCTTTCTTTCAGTCGAAGAGGGTGAAACACCAGACTTTACATTGAACTGGGACTCCACCGTAACCCAATCAGGTAAACACAGTAAATTGTTCAGCGCAAAATAAATTGGTCTTTACTCTCAACCCAGCCATTGCAAGGCGGGGACTAGATTGGTTCCATATGGCTAATAAAACCCAAAGACTAATATTGCTCCATTCTCTGGGGAACTAGTGCACCGTGGCTAGCCATGACTTTTTCACACAGAGTAGCTACAAAGTTTTTTGCAATGGTATCATGGCACTTTCATTCTGATGTAATTATACAGTAACGGGTGTGAATGGAATTTCCCCTTCTCTTTAATAAAATGTGAATTCGATGCTGTAGCATTTTGTGTTATCCCACTGCATTGGGCCTTTCCTTTCCTTTCCTTTCCTTTCCTTTCCTTTCCTTTCCTTTCCTTTCCTTTCCTTTCCTTTCCTTTCCTTTCCTTTCCTTTCCTTTCCTTTCCTTTCCTTTCCTTTCCTTTCCTTCCCTTCCCTTCCCTTCCCTTCCCTTTCCTTTCCTTTCCTTTCCTTTCCTTTCCTTTCCTTTCCTTTCCTTTCCTTTCCTTTCCTCCCCTTCCCCTTCCTCTCCCTTTTCCTTTTCCTTTTCCTTTTCCTTTTCCTTTCCCTCCCCTCCTCCCTCCCTCCCTCTCCTTTTTCCCCTTAGAATGGTTGAATTCCCAAACCACCTTAAGCTAATTTTTACCTAACCACGCTTTCAATGAAACCCGCAATGCATTAAGTACAAAAGGAGAATCCTTCGTAGGGGGTTCCAGTTTTGAATGGACTAACAACATGTGAGGAATTTTGAGAATTCAGAATATCCCACAGAATGATCTGGTTTAGCAGGCGGAAGTTTCCCCCCCACACACACACACAAACACACAGGAGTCAACAGAGAAGGGCAAGAGGGATGATATTGGTTTGAGCCAGGGCACGAAATGAAAAGCAAAACGTGGTTATTCCATCTTTTATTGAAGCTCTACATCACTTGGCTGGTTCTAATGCAAACAGGAAGGTCACAAAGTAACGTAATGAAAGTTCAGCCCAAGGGGAACTCCAGGACCGTTTTGGGGACTATACATTGCCCTGGAAGCATTCCGCCCATCATATACCCAGTTGTATATGATGGCTTTTTAATGGTTTCATCTTTCGTCCTCCAGCTTCCCATCTTATTCTACTCAAAAGTCTTGGGTGCGGTGTTTTGTCTTCTGCTCAGGGAGAATACGTGCTTAACGTCCTTGTTTAGAGAGTGACATTCTATCACTCCAGTCGGTTTATAAAATAATAAAATTGTATCCAACGAGGGGAAAAAAACGGGAGAAGAGCAGAGAAATCCTTCAAGTTAAATACTTGCTTTTTTTAATGTTTATTGTTGTCTCTCCAGAACTTTGACTTTGAGTCTTGGCTAGCTGTGAAATGCATACAAGTAGGCCTTGACTTACGAACGCAAGGGAGTCCAAAATTTCTGTTGACAAGTGAGTTTTGCCCCCATTTGAAGAACTTTCTTGCCACGGAGGTTAAGGGAATTGCCGCAGTTGTTAAGATAGCAACACGGTTGTTAAGCGAATCCGCCTTCCCCTTTGACTTGGCTTGTCAGAAGGTCGCAAAAGGGGATCACGCGACCCCGGGACGCTGCAACCGTCATAAATATGAGCCAGTTGCCAAGCGTCTGAATTGTGATCACGTGGCCGTGGGGATGCCGCAATGGTCGTCAGTGTGAAACCTGGTCACCCATCACTTTTTTCAGTGCCGTTATAACTTTGAACAGTGTGTAAACAAATGGTTCTAAGTCAAGGACTCTCTGCTTCCTCTTTTTGTTGGAGGTCATTTTCTTTCCTCGTCTTGATTTGGTTTTGTCTCCTCCTCTGGTGACACATCTTGAGGATATCTCAACGTCCTCAATTCTTAGCAGGGATTCTCACAATCTCCACGGTCCCCCGTGTAGATTTTAGAACTTCAGCTACCCCTAGCTCCATTTTAAGAAATGAGACAGCTGCGAACAACTATGAAAAGAATGGCCTTTTTATTTTGCCTTTTTAAAAAACAGCAACAACATCCACCACAAACCTTGCGTAGTCAAAGACAGAGTTAAGCTTTGCTTTTCATCTCATCTTCCAAAGAGCCCGGAGGGACATTGTCTTTTGCCTGTAGGAGATTACTTTCTCTGACTGAATTTTAGTTCATATCTGGGCAAACCCAATAGAAACCGGAATGCTTTTCTTTCGAACGGTTAAGCTGCTAGCTGAAGTGACAGGGGATCTCCTGGGATTCAGGATTCTGTTAGAGGCTGACATCCCATGGCTGCCTCACCTTAAGGACATGGAGAACTCCCCCCCCCCAAATTAAGTTCTTTCAGAGGTGGGTTTCTTTCACAGCCCACCGCTGTATTTCGTATGGTGGTGCTTTAAGCACATTTGCATCTGTCACAGAAACGGACGTTGCGTAAATCGATTTTAACATCCCAGATGATGTGGTTTTAGAGGTGTGTGCCACCTGCTGCGGGAACAAAGCTTCTCTTCCAAAGGAGCAAGCATCTGGCGTCTTTCCTTGAATCCTTCCATGGATTCCATTGCTTTTGTTTGGAGAGTCATGGACAATGCAACGCACAACCGCAGGCTGTATCGCCAGAAAATATTTCTCAAAAAGGCAGTTACGGGGGTGGTACTGTAATAATTCAAGCATGGAGTTATCCATAGACTTTGCCATTCTGCAGCAAAATGAGACGGTATTGCAAGAGATTTTGGAAAGAGTGCAGAGAAGAGCAACAAAGATGATTAGGGGGCTGGAGGCTAAAACATATAGGGAACGGTTGCTGGAATTGGGTATGTGTAGTTTAATGAAGAGAAGGGTGAGGGGTGACATGATAGCCGTGTTCCAATATCTAAGGGGTTGCCACAAAGAAGAGGGAGTCAAGCTAGTCTCCAAAGCGCCTGAAGGCAGGACAAGAAACAAAGAGATGGAAACTAATCAAGGAGAGAAGCAACCTGGAACTAAGGATAAACTTCCTAACAGTGAGGACAATTAACCAGGGGAACGGTTTGCCTCCAGAAGTTGTGGGTGCTCCATCACTGGAGGATTTTAAGAAGAGACTGAAGAGATACTTGTCTGAAATGGTATAGGGTCTCCTGCTTGAGCAGGGGGCTGGACTAGATTCTAGAAGACCTCTGAAATCCCTTCCAGCTCTGTTATTTTATGTTCTATGCAATGGTGTCTTAAGTAGATTTCAGGGCTCAGTTATTTGCAGGTCTCCTATGTAAACTAGGACACTGAAGATGAGGACCCATCTAGAAATCTACATTTAGATCAGGGGTCTTCAAACATGGCCCTTTTATGACTTGTGGACTTCAACTCCCAGAATTCCTCAGCCAGCATGCCTCCATTCACCTAAATCTCACCCCCTCCAAATAGGATACAAACTTTGAGCCATTTTAGTGACACCACCTGGTGGTTTCCTCTGGCTGAACCAGAGGTGCAGAGGTTAAATTGTGAAGTTGTCTGTCCTCCCTGTAAAATGTAGACGACCGATCATAAAAATGGATTGGTGCGCATCACCCTGGACCAGAACTGAAGAAGCAATGCTTAACTTGCTAAAGTGACGTCAATACATTGTGTCTTATTTAGCAAATTGTGGCTGTATGCAATGTGTGAAGTTGGCTGCTGGTTAACACCCTATAATATGATTTGGGGATCTGGAAGTGAACCAGATTTGGGTGGAAAGAGTGAAGACGGTTTTAGTTTTAAATCATACTAGGAACTCAATTTGGGACTTTGTCACAATATTTTATATTCGTATTAGGAAGTCCCCTGAAACAGTGTTTTTTATTTTGTTAGCTTGACTTCTCTTGATTGTAGCTGGTCATTGGCCAAATTAAACACTGACTACAGGTGTTTTTTTTTAAATTGAACTAATAAAATTTCAAACCTAAAAAAAGAAATAAAAGAATAACAGGGGAAAAAAACACTTCAAAATGCATCCAGATTGAAATAGAGGCAGGGTTTTAAAGAGAAGTAAAAACATTTTGAACATCTGTATTCCATATTATTATGCAGGGGGCTATTTATAGCGATGAAGGAAATGTAAAGGAATAAAAACCTTTTGCAATATGTAAATGACTGTAGCCCTCTTTAAACGCATGCATCTTTCATTGCAGCATTCTTTTCAAAATGGCTTGTTAAATTTGCTGCCAGGCTAATTTTCTACATTTTCAGATATCCTTAACCTAAGGAAAATTTTTAATTTTTAATTATAATTTTTCAGTGTTTTGTTAAAAGCAAGCCTGTCAATTAGTAAAATGAAGCAAATCTGTTTATTATAAATGTTGGAAGTTTTTCTGGGCAATAAACCAAAACCCCAGTCAGATTCACACCTGGTGTACAAAAAGCCAATGTGATACTTGCAGTTTGTGTGCAATGGATGTAAAAAAGATGTGAGCTTTGCATTATCATAGCCAACATCTTGATCTTCTGGACCAGAAATCCCTGCAGTGGCTAAGATCATTATTCAAGCATTTGAAATTTTCCAATTTCCCACTTTCCTGAAAACTTTGCATCCAAAGGACAGAGTAATTGTGTCTTACCATAAATTGTTTATAACTCCGTCGATGCACTCTAGGAAGGAATCAATTTATATGGTATAATTTTAGCCAATTTTATTTTATGGACTTTCTTCATTGCCAGTTCTTGATAACTTCCTGGAATACTTTTAACAAGAATTCTTATGTAACAATCTTTTTTTTTTAAACTCTTCCTGGGCTGAATTCAAGCATTGCACTGACTTATCATTTGCTGAATTAGCCATAAATCACAGGATCCACGTAACACTAATTCATGGTTTATAAATCTAAGTAGCCAATCATGAAGAAATTGTGTTCAAGGTTATCAATTGTCACGAATGCTTGTAAATGTGCTTGTGAGCCATTGAGATATTACAGTTCTTAATCATCCAGGAATTGGGAAAGGATCCAATCTGTATTTTTCCAAAGGAGAAAAGATGTTTCATATCACCAAATGTTCTCCCCACCCCCCACTGTCCCCTTCCGATCATCCTGTTAGGTTTGGGGACTGCTGAGTTCCTGAAATAATAATTGCAAGAGTCATTTGGGGAAAAGTGGGGAAGCCCTGAATGGAAGGCAATGAGTAATTGGTCAAAGAAATATGAGTCACGCAAGCACACATTTTTGCAAATTGGTACTTCTGGCTATGAAATGAGCTAGTTTCATTCCACAGTGATGGTAAACCTTCTTTTGCTCATCCTCTTGACGCGCACAGAAATACCGGGAAATTAGTATTGTAGTGGAACTTTTCTGCAATTGCCAGGTGCACTTTCCAGCCTTAGTTTTTGAGAAGGGACAGAAATAAAGCAGGCTGTGATATACGATTTCTTTCCTGGCACTTGCTTTCTTTCCAAACTGTTCACCAGCGAGTCTTCTTTTTCTCAAGACAGACATGTGCTAAAGGTAACCCTTTGCAGGAAACGAAGGAGAGGACTTCTGGACAGACCTACTGTGCTTAGAACAACGTTACACATTTTCACCTTATACATTCATTTATTTCAGAAACGCAGTTTCAAAAATCCAGAATGTACGAAATTACAGCAGCATTAACCCGAATGTTAGTGAAAGAGTTGAGTTTTTCCAATTACAGGAGCAAACTTTAGGCTAAACTATGGTTTACTTAAATTAGTTTCATTCCAGAAGTTAGAGTTGGTAAGGTTCACACTGTGGTTTTGCTGGTTTTGGCTTAGTGTAAGGCACAAACCCTTTGACTTTGGGTTCAAACCTATGATGTATGGATTGGTTTTTGCATAACTTAGACACAATGGCTTATTCAACACGTCAGAATTACATACCACAGCTTAGTTGGTATGCGGAAGCAATCAAGAAGGTCTGATCATCATGGTCTGATCAATGAATGGAGACTAATCAAGGAGAGAAGTAACCTAGAACTAAGGAGAAATTTCCTGACAGTTAGAACAACTAACCAGTGGAACAACCTGCCTCCAGAGGTGGTGAATGCTCCAACACTGGAAGCTTTTAAGAAGAGACTGGACAGCCATTTTTCTGAAATGGTATAGGGTTTCCTGCCTGAGCAAGGGGTTGGACTAGATGACCTCCAAGTTCCCTTCCAACTTTATTATTGTGTATTAATACTTTCTCTATTCTTTAGGACAATTTAATTCAAAAGCAACAATATATAAATATTGTGTGTCTTTGTGTCTGTGACTATGAGCTGGTGACAATGTCATCATTCAATTGTTGTTAGATTTAAGTTAAGGGAGCGTGTTTGGAGCTGAGAAAATAGGAAGCAATGATGTCAGATGTAGCTTCCTTTCTGAAAGTCTGGAGCCTCCTCTTGTAAGGCAGTTGATGTGCACAAATTAGAAGTGGCAACTTAGGTAGACCAAAGCATTGAACGGTGGAGGAGAAGATAACATTGGGAGCAGTTCCTGAAACTCCAAACACATTCATAAAAAAATTAAGAGAAAGCAACACCTTCCATCTTAATAACAGAAAGTTAATGGAGGTGATGATATGGTGCGTTGGGGAAAAACAACAGAAATATTTCTGTTCAACCAGATACATGTGTGTTCTATACGAAGATGTGTAATGTAAAAGTATATAAATAATTACAAAGGGGGGGGGGAAACAAAAAAATCCATGTTGTCTAGACCACAGGTCTGCAACCCCTGGCTCCGGAGCCGCATGCGGCTCTTTCAGCCGTCTCTTGCGGCTCCCAGTCCTCTGCCATGTGCAGTCCAAAAAAAAAAGCGGGACTAAAAAAGTTCAACCAAGCAATTCAAATATGCAGGGTAGGTGCACGTCTCGCCTTGGCTCCACTCTTCAGTCAAACCCTGTTCTGTGCATGCGCGCATGTACGCACATGCGCACACATTTTTTGCGGCTCCCAGCTTTTCCTTTTGTGAGGGAACCGGTTCCGAGTGGCTCTTTCACTGTTTCAGGTTGCTGACCCCTGGTCTAGACCAATGTTTCTCAACCTTGATGACTTTAAGATGTGTAGCATAGCTAGCTGGGGAATTCTGCAAGTTGAAGTCCACATATCTTAAAGTCATTAAGGTTGATAAATATTGTTCTAGACCAGGGGTAGGCACCCTTGGCTCTTTTGTGACTCGTGGACTTCAACTCCCAGCATGGCTGGCTCAGGAATTCTGGGAGTTGAAGTCCACGAGTCATAAAAGTCCAAGGTTGCCTACCCTTGATCTAGACAGCCAAGGTAGACACTGGAAAAAAGAATGTATCATCATGAGATGTAAGGTTTTTCTTCCCTTCAGTGAGTTTACTTAAGGAGTTCACTGTGGAATTCGCTCACTTCCATTGCCTGCTTTGAACATTTCTCTGTAGATGAAGAAGTCTAGAGGGAAATGGTCCTTCCTGGCATCAGATCTCTGGAAAAAAAAGAGGCATTCAGGGTGTGAAATGTGAACATCAACAAGAAAATGCATTTAGTGGGTGAAAGTCAAGACTTATCTTTGCATAATTTCATCTTCCTAACGGCCAAGCCTTCTCCCATGTTTCTTTTCAGAATCAAGTTCTCAAAAGTGGCTTTTTCTGCCTTGAATTTCCAGTATCTCCAATGGCCAACTTCAAGGACTTAAGTTTCAAGGCACAAATTTTTGGCCTGAAAAAAAATGTGTTGGCTTGTTTGTTTTTCTTATTCCAGATGAGGATGACGAGGCTCATGATTGATGAGGCTCGCGACCCCTTTGATTGATAGACCTTTTGGGTTGCTTCAAAATGTTGACCGTCTTGAGTGTGTAGTCTCCGTGGGAAAGTGGGATATAAATTGAGTAAGTAGGTAATAATTAATAACAATCATTTTCCCGATTGTAGAAGGAGACGGATCTCAAAAAAAAAGGATGTGAGCTAAATGAAGGTTAATTAGGAGGCCTCCCAAATAGCTAATGCTTCATCAGCAGCAGAACAGCATGTAAATAAATTTAATTTCTCTTCCCCCACCAATTGAATTCTTCTCAAGTTTAATTACAACAGCAGCCTTTTCTCCTCTCCCCAACATATTTTCATTAGTGGAAGATGGTGGTTATTACCTCTGTCTGGAAAACAATATTATGAGCAGTCCTTTCTCCCCACCTTGGCTGGGTCTCCTCTGAGAACGAGAAAACTCCAGGAACTTTACTTCATAGACCAGAGGCCCAATTAAGGATCTTTGGAAGAAATATGAGAAGCAGGGAGCACCCAGGCAAATAAAAACATCATTAATGAAAATTGTGGCGAGATCCCTGTTAATTGTTTTAAGTGTTTTCCTTTTGGGTCTCTCTGTGTTTGACTGAGCGTTGCTCAGTTAACACTTGGCTGGCTTCTCCCTTCACGGCCTCGGCCCAGCTAATGGGAGCATCTAACCTAGGACTGGCGCACCCAGATCTCGTTGAACTACAGTTCCCAGCAGGACTAGCCAGCACGGCCAGTTAGGAGGAAGATAAGTTTAGCCAGGTCTAACGGCAAAGCCTGTACAACGGCGATTAAATGCGTGCTTTCTGCACACTGGGCATTGAGAGAAGAAGGAATTGTAATTTTAGAGACCAAAGAAAACCTGCAATTATAAATGTGTAGATAGATGCTTAGGGGAATTTGCTCCCCACCCCAACTTGGGGGCAGTCTGAGGACAAGTTTATTTTAATTTCAAAAGACTTCAGTGGCCGGATTCCAACACAATGCTGAGCCATAATGGGTAGCTTTATGCAAGATGGGAAGATGAAGGAAAGCAAATTGCCCTGGGTCTGACTTCCCATAATAGTTTAGAGGCGAGCAAGTTTTGACGAATTCGGGCTGAAACTCCAGGTCACCTTTTTCTAAGAAACGGCAGTAAAACCTGTGATGACGTAATGATGTCAATGACCATGTTTGCTCCAGTTCTGGCGTGCTTAACTGGGATGGGTGTGGGAGAGGCGAATGGCTTCCCATCTCAGCCTCCACCACTGATAAAGAAAGGAGGCTAATATTGGCCTGAAAACTTGAAAAATCAGGCTGATTTAATTTGGGGGTTGAGATAAAATAGAATCATTAAAAAAAAATCAGGGGCCAATACTGTGGAAATGATAGATACAGACAGACAGACAGACAGACAGACAGACAGACAGACAGACATAGGTAGGTAGGTAAGTAGGTAGATAATCTGTTCTTTTGAGTCAGCACTGACTCCTGGCAACTGCCTGAGTTTTCTTGGTACGATTTTGGAAGTGGTTTGCCATTGCCTCCTTCCTAGGGCTGAGAGAGAATGACTGGCCCAAGGTCAACCACTGGCTTTTGGCCAAAGGCAGCACTAGAACTCACAACGCCTGGTTTCTAGCCTGATACCTTAATCACTACACTAAATTGGCTACATGGTTTCAAAACCCCAATCTGTTGCTTGACGTGATGTGTGGACAAACCTAGACTGAATGTGTTGAGTGATTCTTAATAAGGTACTACAATTATAGGAATCTTCTGGTGATGCCTCCTTCCTTCCTTCCTTCCTTCCTTCCTTCCTTCCTTCCTTCCTTCCTTCCTTCCTTCCTTCCTTCCTTCCTTCCCAGAACTGCCGTCTCCTGCCCCAAAACTCCTTTCTCTTCAATTTGTCCCCTTAGCCAAACTGAATATTGCAAGTGTGAATGCCGCTAGTGGTGTGTTCTATTGTGTTCTTAAAAAAAGATTTAATATAAGTCTCTCAAATAGAAATAGGTGGAATTGTCTGCATATTTGCATCGCTTAACAGATGTTCTTATATGTCTTGGCTCAACTTCAAGGTAACAAATTAAACATAAATTGAACCCCGATGAGGGACTTGGAGTTAAGTTTAATATATCCTTGCAATTTTCAGTTGCCTTTAATACCTCTGTCTGTGACATACATAATTCCTTCATAACAAGTGCTTTTCCAGAAGATGTATACTGCTGACAGTTAATATAGAATTATTGCCCCTGAATGCATTTCTGTAATTACTTCCCAGATCTGTCTTTGTGTTTAGAAGGCATTTCGCTTTAGTAATATAAGTGTTTAGGGAGAGTAAAAGTAATAATTGCAAGCAGGTTCTCCTCCTTTCCCCCCCTCCTTCTTTCTTCCAGAAAAAAAATTATATATATATATATATATGTAAAACATGTTAAAAGCTAACGCTTTTAAAGTTGCTTAGAGCTGATGTGAAATTTACTTGAGGCTTATATATCCGGATGATTTTGTGTTGCAATAACCTTGTGAAAAGGGAAGAGGTAGCAATAAAGATACAACAGAAAACCGCTCTCTAATTCTGAAGCAATAAAGGAAAGCAGAAGAAACAGCTGATTAAAAATGACATGTTACTGGTGCTGAAAATAAAGAAACTTAATATGAGGGTTCCTGTAGGAGATTTCAGCAGTAATGGAAAATAAAGTGACTCGTGGTTTGAGTGACGTATAAAAATTAGCGGGCTTTAATAAGGCTTTCTACTTACTTGTTAAACTAAGTATTCTCAGAACTGGAAGACAGCAGAGTTGAAGGAAGAATAGGTGTGTGTGCCTCCGGAGAAAAGGAGTACAGATACAATCTAATTCAAAGAAAATATATATTCCAGAAGTAAACTTCCTAAACCCTGCAGATTGTTTTCCCACGTTGCTGTAGGGCAAAATGTGGGTTGCTTAGTTAATGGCTTAGAACATTGTATGAACCTAGGATTGTGAAGAATAACAGGTTGTGGTTAAGCCACCCATGGGAGACTTGAGGCAATGACTTACTAGAATTGAATGTGTCTACTTCTAATGAAAAGGGACGCGGTGGCTCAGTGGGTTAGGACGCTGAGCTTGTCGATCAGAAGGTCGGCAGTTTGGCGGGTCGAATCCCGAGTGCCGCGTAACAGAGTGAGCGCCTGTTACTCGTCCCAGCTTCTGCCAACCTAGCAGTTTGAAAGAATGTAAAAATGCAAGTAGAAAAATAGGGACCGCTCCGGTGGGAAGGGAACAGCGTTCTGTGTGCCTTTGGCATCTAGTCATGCCGGCCACATGACCATGGAGACGTCCTCGGACAAGCGCCGGCTCTTTGGCTTTGAAACGGAGATGAGCACTGGCCCCTAGAGTCGGAAACAACTAGCATGCATGTGCGGGGGAACCTTTACCTTTACTTCTAATGAAAGTTCCCCTCCTTGGTGAGGTCTGTGAGATACAGAGGAGATGGCAAGATTTACCTGGAACAAGAACATAAGAACTTAAGCAGTGTCCTGCAGGATCAAACCCCCAGTCCATCCAATCCAAAAGTCTGTTCCCACAGTGGCCATCAACTGCATAAGGAAGTCCACTGATTTCTTGGCAGATGGCTTCAGTGGCAATGACATTGCTGTCAGAGCTAATAGCCATTGATCCTCATGACTCCCACGGACTGGTACAATCTGATTTGAAGTCAGCCAAGCTGCCAGCCAGCCCCATAACTGATGCTAAATACCCCATGGTAAATACTCTCCTCCAGAAATAGCCCATATCTTGCTGCTGTTCTGGAAACAGGTTAAAACTGTTTGGTTTCAATGAAGTTTTGGTCCAGTTGACTCCTATCTGAGTGTTCCCCAGGAATGGAGCAGAAAGGTGAAAATCCATCCACTAATTATCCCTCTTCCAGATCTGTCAATGCAGTTGAGAATTCCGGACGTTGAAGTCAACATGAGTTGAAGTTGCAATGGACAATAACCCTGACTGCTTGAGAAACATGCGTAGTCTTTTGTGGTGCTTCAGCCATTCTTGATTTTCCTCTGATGCAATCCCGAGAAACTGTATGGAAGATTCCTCAGCTTTCAGTGGAAACTAACAGAGTGTGCCTGAAGAACAAGGTGTCTGATGACCCTTGGTAAAATCAGTGGTAGAGATCAGCAAAATACCATAAAAAGGAAGTACACAGCTACTGTCTAGAACCTACTGGAAGTCCTTGGATTTCCCCTAGGTTTCCAGGAGCCATAGAAATGTTGTTAATTCGAGTTGCTAATTCTCAGTTTTAGAACTTAAACTGAGAAAATCCAAACTGAGATGTACGCTTTTCCCTGGAAACTCACTAGATGAGTTTCAACTAGTCATGGTCTTTCACCCCAATCCGCCTGTGAAAAGTTTTATGGAGAAACAATGGCAGAAAGTGGTATTAGATGCCCACCTTGAGATCTCAGCACAATCAACGACTTCAGATAAAGAACTGAACCCGGGTTCTTCTCCATTCTCCATTCATGTGTAATTTCATCAGCACGTTGTAGGTTCCTCTTCTTGATTCTTGGCATCTGAAATATCATGCCTGCTCTTGTAATGGTTTTAGTAGAGCCCTAACTTCCTAAAGCAAATCAACCCTGACAGTTTTTTTGGAAGGGCAGATACTGAAACTGAAGCTCAAATACTTTGGCCACCAAAGGAGAAGAGAGGACTCCTTGGAAAAATCCTAAGGACTGTTGGGAAAGATTGAAGGCAAAAGGCAGAAGAAAGAGATGGCAGAGGATGATGTGATGGTTAATAGTGTCATCTACATGGGTTTGGGCAAACTCTGGGAGACAGTGGAGGATGGGGGGAGGGGGAGGGGGCTGGCCTGCCATGGTTCATGTGGTTGCAAAGAGTTGGACACAACTTAGTGACTGAACAACAAGATCCCTAACTACTTTAGAATAACATAGTTGGAAAGGACCTTGGAAGTCTTCTAGTCCCAACCCCCTGTTCAGGCAGGAAGTACTATACCATTTCAGAGAAATGGCTGTCCAGTCTCTCCTTAAAAACCTCCAGTGTTGGAACATCCACAACTTCTGGAGGCAAGTCGTTCCACTGATTAACTGTTCTAACGGTCAGGAAATTTCTCCTTAGTTCTAGGTTGCTTCTCTCCTTGGTTAGTTTCCCTCTTGTCCTTTCAACATTCATAATTTGTATTCGTAATGTTTGAGCAGATCTATCTGATCAAGACAATATTAGCCTTCCCTTACTTTCTTTTCCTCTCCCATCTGCTGTCGGCATCATACAAATGACAGCTTGGAGAGAGAGAAGAAATAGCCACAGCTCTGGGAGGTCACAAGAAGGTAACAATATACAATTTTCCATGGTTCAAATGTAGCCTTATCCTACTGTTCTTCATTACAAGACTACAGCGAGATCAATTTTATTAACTTGTAAGTCTTAGGAAGCCAACACCATTAACTATACGCTGGACAATTTTTTTAAAAAAATGTGTGTATTACAGCTTGCTTTTTTCCCCATTACTGTGGTTGAGAAAGAGGAATAAAAATTGTGTTTGATTTCTGAAACTTTGAGAGTGATTTTGTTCTGTAATGTTGTTGTAGGAAACATTCATTGTCATGTGTAGGGAAGGAATATCCCTATCATATATTCTCTGTGTTTTTGTTACTTAGTTTTAGTCTCCTGTAATTTGGAAAAAAAATAGGCATTTGGATATTACACTGAATGTTAGGATATGATAAACTGAACAGCTGGTATTTGTCAATGGCTTCTTAGATAAAAGAAACAGAATGCTGCTCTCTTAAATAAGTATTAGGATTATAAGATTAAAAGTGCTTGGGTAAACAGTTGCTATTAATGATAGTAGCCAATTTAACTATTTAGCCTGAATTTACAATTTACAATAGATGGCAACTTGTGAGCTTTTTTTTAAGCACATTTTGAAAAAAATGCTATCAATATTTGCAACCTCTCCCCTTTTTCTAAATTATGGTTTTATTGTCATTGGAGCAAGGCAGTGTTTGAAAATCATGGCAAAATATAAAAAAGTTTCCTATGGGGTAGCAGAATCAGTTGTAGAATAGGAAGTCAGGGAAAAGTAACCTTTATGTGGTCACTATTATTACCACCACCCTGAAACGAGTGTTGACCTTCCCCCCCCTCCTTCCTTCCTCCCTCCCTCCCTCCATACTTCCCCTCTTTCCACCTCCCTTTCCTTCCTTCCTTCCTTCCTTCCTTCCTTCCTTCCTTCCTTCCTTCCTTCCTCATTTGTGTCTACAAATGATTTTTAATATTTCCTTTTTGGACTGAATGGTACTAAATGTTGTGAGACCTGGCCTTTTAAAATTTTGTTTTGTTTTTTATTCTAGCCTCAGCAGAAAGGGCAAATTTGAGAAATTTTTGATTTCTAGTGCTGAGCAAGCTCAGTAAAAAGATGTAGCCCTGGGTTTTTGACATTTTCCAGAAATAAGCTGCATTTCTTGGCTGCCCTCCCATTTCCGAGTGTTCAACAATGCTAATTGTCTTTTCAGTCTCGAATATGGGAACAATTAGTTCATGTGTTCAATTTTTAATTTTATTAAAGAATGATACAGTGCCAGCTTGCTCAATGATAACTTGGAAATGATTCCTTAACTTACTCTGGGTACCCTGTGAGTTAAGGACTATATGCAGCGTTTGGCTGATACAATCACAGGGTTTTTTGTCCGAACTTTGACATTTCTAGGCAGAGATCTGTTCCTTTCCTTGATATCTGTTGCTTAGCAGGGAGTAAAGGGGAAATGAATGAATGAAACACAAGACAAAAAGAGAGGAAGAGCAGAGAATGAATGGACATCTCCACCCATCTCAGCATAACATAAGGCCTAACTTGATAGATAGATAGATAGATAGATAGATAGATAGATAGATAGATAGATAGATAGATAGATGATAGGTAGATAGATAGATGATAGGTAGATAGATAGATGATAGGTAGATAGAAGATAGATAGATAGATAGATAGATAGATAGATAGATGATAGATAGATAGATAGATAGATAGATAGATAGATAGATAGATAGATAGATAGATGATAGATAGATAGATAGATAGATGATTGGTAGATAGATGATAGGTGGATAGATAGATAGGTAGATAGATAGACAATAAATAGATTGATAGACAGGTAGACAGATAGATAAGTAGATAGGTAGAAAGATAAGTAGATAGATAAGTAGACAGGCAGATAGGTAGATAGAGTAAAATAGCTCGTCTCTTGCATTTTTATCTTCATTCTCTGAATGTTCAAAGTGATGTACATCGATCACCCCCTAATTTTGTCCCTGTTACAACAGCCTTTTAGGGTAGACTATGTTGAACAAGAGGGCCTGTCTCAAAGCCACGCTGTGCTCTTCTGGGGTTGTGGGCGGACGTGAAGAAAAGAGTCCTGCTCAATATCTCCACTGCTACAAAATGCAGGCGGCTCCTGGGCGTAGCATCCCTCCCAACTAGCATTCATTTTATCTGGTTGTGGCTTTCGCTATATGGAATTGGCTCAAAATAGCCATTTTTGTTGCCAGACCTTCAACTCCGGGTAAAATCTACAGGACTTTCCTTTCAAGTCACTTCGTTTGCCTCTTTCCTTTCGAAATGGGGGGATGGGGGGGGCGCGATCCAGACTTGAGAGTGACTTTCCTTGTTCTTTGCAGGAGGTTTGGGAAGAGAGCTGGAGAATGATAAAAGAGAGATCCGAGCATTGGAAGAGCGAAGCAGCATCACCAGCCAGGAAGAACGAAATGAGGAAGATGAAGACATGGAGGATGAATCAATTTACACCTGTGATAACTGCCAGCAGGACTTTGACTCTTTGGCAGACTTGACCGAGCACCGAGCTCACAACTGTCCAGGAGGTAATGTTAAACTCGCTTTACAAATCTGACAGGTGGTTAGCTGAGTAATTGGACATAGCAACAGCTTGAGGCCTCGAGTGAGATTAAAGAATTAATAATGTAATTTTACTGTTAATGTAATTCTGCGGTGGTGCCTTGGGTAGGTTTTGTTCACTTTTCTTCAATAAAATTAAAATTAAGAAAGCAACTTAGCTTTTCCAGTTGCAGATCTGACGGTAATAAGTTGAGATGATGATGATTATTATTGGGGTTTTTAAAAAAAAGAGAATAAAAGCAGGCAACCAGTGATACAGGAGGTTGTTTTAGCTTTTTTTAAAGACACAATTAAGCTTTGACAGTTTTTCTGAGCAAGCTCTCGAAACTTTTCTCTCTTCCTTGCCATGATTTTGCAATTCTCAGGCTGACCGGGAAAGGCTTAAAACTGAACCAAGAGGGTGTAGAGGGTGGGCATCAGCTCTTGACCTAGCCATCATGGGGGATTTAACAAGTGATGGAGAAATCTTCAGGCAGGCTGGGCAGTTCAAACAAGTATTCATTGCAAGCTTAAGGTCTCTATAAGAATCTGGCCAACTAGCAGTCAAGGGAAATGAGCGGGAGATAAGAAAGACATTCAAGGTGCGCAGGGATTCGTAACTTATGACATGTTTGACCGCTCCCTCGGGCTCAGCCTAGTCTGCATCTCCACCAGGTTCATCCTGAATTCAGTCAGCATCTTTTCCGCAGTGGGCCATCGCAGCTTCACCACCAGAACTGGAATGGGGTCAAGCCTGTTTTAATGCATTGTTGGGGTTCTGAGGGATTTAAGGAGCATCTAGAGGAGAGGTCTATGTCATCTTCTTCTAAAGTAGGTCCTCCCCTCATTTATAACGTGGCCTCCATAAGGTACAACTTCTGCTATGGATTAAAATGTAAACTTCTAGTCTATGCCAAGGTGAGGAATCTTGTAGGAGATGACCAGGTTGAGCCCAAGGGAGGGGTCAAATGCATCATCAGTCACCTGCAAGAGATCTAAGTCTAGCCCACCTTGATTGACTTCATTTCCCTTGACCTTTAATAGCTCTGATTCTTGTAGAGACCTTAAGCTTGCAAGAAATCTTTATGCTCATTCAAACTGCCTGAATCTCCTGATTTCCATAGTGCTTGACACTTTACATGCTCATAGCAAAGCGAAAGCTTTAAGAAAGTAATCAGGTATCAGTGGGGCTGGAGAATAACCTTATAATACCCACCCGTCAGGTGAAGGCAACCAGAATCACTTGCGAATCATTCCAAACAGAAGCTTTATTGCTACTCAGCTGTGTTACAAGAATCTCACCAGACTGACTGTTGGAAACCATCAGATAAGGTTTCAAGGATTCCAGGGGAGGTCAGGCTTGTGCCCTAAAAACCTCAATCCCTTCTTAACACCTCTCTCCAGTCTAGCTGGAGATTCCACCACATCATCTGAGTGGGGTTTGTCTGAATTGGTAATAGGCTCCACTTCTGTGTGAGGCGAGAATGTGTTGCCGTTGAGTTTGCTCGTTGAGTCAACGTCCTCTTTATTGTTCTGAAGCATTTAGGGATCTTGGGTGGGAGCAAATCAATAAGTTATATATTCAGGTTGATAATGTTACAACTGCAGCTAATATAATATAACTAATGACTTCCATAGGGATGCTGACCCTGCAGTTTGGGATCAGGGCAAGATTGTAGGTGATAACTTCAAAGCTGAGGATGGACCATCTCTTCCAGCACGGTCCCTTAGAAATTCATTAGGGTGTATGGAAGTTAGAGTGTGGTGTTACTTTTCTGCCTGGGCACGAAGTTAGCAGTGATTTTCACCTGCTCTTTGTGACTTAGTATATTTCAGGCAAAATCTCCATCAAAAACATTGATGTCTTCATTCCTCTTTAATTGGTTCTGTTTCATTTGTGATGCCCAGAACCAATCAGCTAGATTGCTTACTTTTTAAACTTAAATGGGGATGCGTAGCTTCGGAGAAGGGGGCTAAAACAAAGTAAGAAGACATTTGTCGTTGACACGTTCATCCTCAGAAAAGGAAAGAAACTAAATTCTTGTGTTGTTTAATTGTAGTATCTGCAGCTGTAGCAGAGGCAGACAAGTTTTGTAGGGTTTGATTCTGGAGGGACATGTCCACAACCATATTCTAAAAGATGGGTTGAAAGAGACCAAAACTGATAAAAAAATGAAGATACGATTGTATTGAACATATTGATCTGAAGCAAAATCTGATTCCATTCGATGCCCTACATAATGATAAAAAGTGAGAAAAGTCCATCCCATCCCCGATTTTCTAGTAGCCAAATTTTCTGTTGAACAGCTAAAATATTACTTGGACAAATTATTCTCCTCTCCTCTCCTCTCCTCTCCTCTCCTCTCCTCTCCTCTCCTCTCCTCTCCTCTCCCCCTTCCTTTCTCTCTATTTTCTCTATCCCTTTCTCTTTTTCATCTTTCTTCTTTCCTTTCTCTCCGTTCCTCTCACTCTCCCTCCCTTTCACTTCCTTCCTCTCTTTTGTCTGTCTCTCTCCCTCCCTCTTCTTTTCTCTTCTCTTCTCTTCTCTTCTCTTCTCTTCTCTTCTCTTCTCTTCTCTTCTCTTCTCTTCTCTTCTCTTCTCTTCTCTTCTCTCCTCTCCTCTCCTCTCCTCTCCTCTCCTCTCCTCTCCTCTCCTCTCCCCTATCCCTTCTCCCCCTGTCCCTTCTCCCCCTTCTCTTCTCTCTTTCCCCCTCCCTTGCGCTTTCCTCCCCTCCTCTTTCAGTGCTAATTCTGTATGTGTTGCTTAATGCTAGATAGTGTTTCATCTCTTTGGCACATGTCAATTAAAAATAGGAGCTGTTTTATTTGTTTTCCTCCAGAGATGGGTGGGGACAGGTATGGAGTCCTAAAGTGCAGAAAAACCCATATGCTCTTGACTGGATAGTATTTCTTGAGTCTCTTCTTCCTTCTATGTCTTTTTATTTCTCACCCAGAGGGAGAAAGTGGCAACTCATAAATTTCTGCCTCTCTGGTTTCTCAGCCTGATGGTGGAGTATCTATAGCACATTAGCACATCAATGAACTGGATGCTATGAGATTACAAGTGGGGTCCCCGTGCACTTCATGAGATCCTCCTCTGTTGCTGTGCAACTTACAGGTTACCTCTTTCAAACCAAGTTAGCAGTAAGAAAGCTTAAAGAGGGTGGTTATTTCCAAACTCTTGTGTGCTGCATTCAAAGTATAATTGTCATTTTTAGTTGCTGCTATTTTTTGCTGTAACCTATTGCACTGCACAGGCATGTTTTCAAATTAAATTAAATGTGTTGAGGCTGTGTTAAATCTTCCTACATGTTCCTTCCTACATGATTTTCCGGCTGCCATCAAGATCCAAAAATCATTAGAATTTAATTTTAGAGGTCAAATGAAACCATGGAATGCCCCCAAAACTGGATGACCACAGACCCTTGCAAAGAACTTCTGAAAGGTAGAGCCTTAGATTTCTTTCTGTGACTGCTGATTTGTTTTCCCATTGCTCCAGAGAGGACAAAGTTAGATGAAGACTCCTCCACCCCTTTTCATCCCAACCAACCATTTCCTGAGAAAGGTTAGGGGCTGAAAAATTGATGAGAACCAAGATTGAGAAGAATTTTGAAGCCTGGTTTTGTGTCCCTGAATTGCAACATATTCATTGTTGGCGCTGGCTTCCATTAAATTTCTAAAATATGAAGCCTCTTCCAGTTGGCATTCTCAAAGCTCAGTTGCTTTCTTGCAGATTTTTCATGTTTCATTACAGAGGAAGAGGAGGAGGAGGAGGAGGAGGAGGAGGAGGAGGAGGAGGTGGTGGTCCTTGGTGCTCTCTGAGTTTGGTTGTTTCCTTGCAGATGTTTCATTACCAAACTAGGTAACATCATCCATGCTAGAAGGGATTGGCATTTGCTCAGGGAGCATCAAGGATTCCACATTGTGAGCTACTAATGTTTTCTTCTGTCATTGTTCTCAGGTGGTCCCCAAAATCCTCAGCCTGCAGGTTAGGAAGAGTTATTTTTGAGCTACCAGACTCTGGCCCTCACCAAACTGGGCATCCTGGGCCACAAAAATAGGCTCCGTGTCATGCAAAGTAACACTTCCTTTGTTTGTCCTTCCCGCTAGGATCTTGCGTGGCACCAAACGCACTGAAGCAAATCTCTGTTCCTGCATGTCTCTCTGGATAATGTTCCCAGTGGACTGTGCCCTTAGTTTAGACAGCTGCAGCTGTAATGACCTATTGGCTCTCCTTTATTTTCCTTTGTCTGGGAAAGGGTGTGTGAGAGAGAGGGTTTTCCCTGACGGACTCGAGTGCATTTCCTATTCAGTTGGCGGATGTGTTGGCTGAGGTTGTACACTTCGATTTATTTATTTTTCAATTAAATGTGAAACTCTGCCCCATCGCTGTGGCAGTGAAGTCATTTTCGCCTTGCCCATCCCACGTGGCCAGGGCCAGTCCATTTCATAGTCTGGTAACCCAGGAGAAAGCTTCCTTAAGTGTACCCAGACGATGTTCAGCCAGCTGTCTGGGGAATTCTGGGAGCTGAAATCTACCTAGCTTCAAGTCGCCAAGGTTGAGAAACATGGGCTTAGGCCCCTTTAACCCAAAGCAAGCTAGGACTGATTACCTCGTTTGAACTACGCCGAGAACTTGCTGAGCAAAGCCCCTTCTGTAGTTTGATCTCTCAGGGTAAACCATAAGAGAAATAATAATGAGATTAAATCGCAGAGAGTTAACAGAATTCCAGGAAAGGCTCCATTGAGCTTGATGATTAAGCACTTTAGGCTTGGCACTCTTTGCAGACCTGAAAATGGAATCGGTTTTTGATGGTTCCGTTTCGATCCCTTCACTGTAAAGGCAAAAGTGTTGCCATTTAATGGAGTCCTGAAAAAGGCAGTCTAGGAGGGCGTGTGTGTGTGTGTGGGGCGGGGGACCCAGAGTACTCTAGGTATCCTTGTCACTAAGCGCATAGGAAGGTTTGAGAAACTAATGGAGCAGCAGGAATTTTCTGAGAACTTCCTTTGTGCTTGCAATTTTCTTCTTGGATACGCTGCAAAACTTCCAAGTTGTGCAACAAATATAATTTTGTGGTTTTGTTTTTTTTTAAAAAAAGAAAATAGCACATAGACTTATATACTGCTTCACAGTGCTTTACGGCCCTCTCTAAGCGGTTTACACAATCAGCTTGTTGCCCCCAACAACCTGAGTCCTCCTTTTACCGACCTTGGAAAGATGGAAGGCTGAGTCAACCTTGAGCTGGTGAGAATCAAACTGCTGGCAGTCAGCAGAATTAGCCTGCAGTACTGCATTCTAACCAGTGCGTTTTTAGAGCCTCAATGGAACAGGCAGATCGTACTGAACTATTTTGGAAGATGATGGTTGACTCAATGGAGGAGCTACAAAGTTCCTTGGAAGATAGATTCCATAATTCACTATTTGATATGATCATATCCACTCTGCCCATATCACCTCTCAAGTACCAGCAGCTGATTTCTTGGGAGCATGTTGAGGCTGTAACTCACATTGAGGTGTCCTGCTTGGGGTTGTCCATACATTCCCTAGTCCAGAGTTAAGGACCCATCGGACCTTTCAGCTGGAAGAGTTTGCTATACTAGTGTCAGACTTGAAAATTCAGGATCTTACGTTAAGTTGCAGTTAAGAAGATTTATTGCTCAAGCCCATACACAAGAATCTAGTCAACTAAAGTTCAACACTGAATTGGCACCAGATAAGGGTCAATGGAATTCTGGAGGGATTGGACTTGGAGCTTTGTGGAAATGTAAGAACTCTAGGCTGATGTCATGCCTAACTCTATCCCCTGGGTCTGCCTGCTCTTCTCCTGCAGATACTCAACATGCAGTCCTACTTTCAAAACACTTCTAAGTAGCATATTTTGAGGATTAGATGTCAAGAGCCAGGAGAAGGTTCAGAGAGCCAGATGAGGAATCTGGGCATAAAAGGACAAAGCAAGAACAAGCACCATTCTTAGTTTGAGTTATTTAACTAAAAAAACCCCACCCTCTTTAAATTAGAGTTGTGGAACATTCATAAGCTCGTATGCATTACTCCTAGAGAGACTGGAGGACTACTTGGGAATAACTGGGACTCTGGAGCAGATCGTGGCCCCTATGGAATTTCTTTCCTGCCCACCAGGCAGTTTTGCCCCATCGATTGTCCTATTTGTCTCTCTACTGGTGTTTGTATGAACCTGGATGTGAATTACAAAATTCAAGCTGGAGTTTAAGAAGCAAGGTCTCAGCTTGTGAGAAATGCTGTTTCTCTAGTCTGCAGAATCTCTGGTTGCAGAGGTTCAGTAGCTTCCATGAGGACTATCAGATGTCCACTAGAGGGTGGCCAAGAGAAACAGAAATATCCTTTTGGCGCCCTCTAGTGGTGCGCTTTCTCATCAGTCAGATCTGTTGACCTCAGCTTTCCGAGCCTTCTTCCAAGCTATCCATGAGAAAGGAATTGATTAAGTGTTAAAATATTGCAGTTAGGAATCCAGAATGTTGATGTTCCCCTGATCTCCTATTTGGATAGGACATTAGGATGAGATTACCGACTGATGCACAGCTTTGAAGTTGCTGCACATAGCTGCAGTGCTGTTCACCCATTGGGCCTTCAATGGGTGGGGAGGGACATGCTAGTCAATTTCCAGTTTACATATGTCAGTTTCCCCGGATGACTACTGATGACTCCCCTCCCTCTTGCTTCTGCGTTTAAATGGCACAGTTTTCTTTAAAACTCCAAATATTCATTTAATCAGCATTTCCCAAAGGAAGCAACATGTCATTTCCCCCCCCACTCTTTTTCTACCCCAGAAATAGCTTGCAAAGTTGAAAGAAATGTGAGTTGCCATCTGCACTTAGTCCAGAAATGCCCATTAAGTTAATTCCCTTTAAAAGGAAGACAGAATAAGTTTCCCTGATATCTGATACCATCAGCAACATTTTCCTACAGGTCCTGGCCCTGCTGACCAGCCTCCTCGGCCTGTGCTGAGTCTTCCTGAGGAATTCTTAGTAAGGAGAAGGGAGTCCCTCTGGGTGGCAGTCTTAGTTACAAACCAGGATCTAAATCAGAGTCCCCCAAAGTGGCCAATATCAACCTCCAAGAGTCTACAGGATTATCCATGAGGTTGATACAGTAAATGTCTGGGTGTCAAAATCAGATCGATCAATGCCTGGGGGTCAACAGGTGGTTGATAAATGATAGGTGGTTGATTGGGGCCAATTAATCTTTTGGAGCATTGGGAAACTGTCAACTAGGCTGGAAGAGGAGGTCAAGCTTATGTCTCTTGTGACTGCGCAAGGACTCTAAGCTAAGTTGAAGCTTGACCTTCCAGCTTAGCTGGCCGTTTCCCAACATCGGGTCTCCGTAAAGCTCCAGGCCAATACCAAACCCTGAAGTTGAGAAGGCTGCTGGTTGGATGGTATCACCCAAGGTTTGATGCACAGCACTCTTGAGTTGCCTCTATCCGTTGTGGGTTGCTCCTGGATTTGCTTGTCTGTCGTTACTTGTCCTAGTACCATTAGTCAAAGTAGTATTTATTAAACTATTTTCATATCCTAAATGTTTGGAGGTGGGTGAACAATCTGATCCTCATCGAAGAGGTCGACAAGCTGAAGAGCCTGGAGACCCTGATCTAAACAGACAAAATAGAAGAGACGAGGAAGCCGTTCCATCTTCAGAGGCAGATCCCCTCTGTGTGTCATCTGTCTCTTGGCTTCTGGTTCCCTTTCCCCGATGGTGAATTTTCCAGATGCACCGCGTGGACGGTGTAATCCGATTGGTGCTTTTCCACAACCGCCATACCACTTGGCTCCCGTTCTTCCCAACCTGGCAATTCTCAGATGGAAGCAGATGAGAATAAAATTTGGATAGACTCTCCCCTTGGCGCCGATCAAACCATCCTTCGTTTCCCCCCCCCCCTTTTTTTTTTTTAGAAATCCTCTTCTTCAAAAAGAACCTTTCGGTCTTTCTGGCTAGGGAATGCAAAAAGCTTGTTTTGTTGTTGTTGTTGTGTTGTTGTTGCTGGTTAATTTTTTTTTCATTTTTGGTAGTACACATTTTGAATGCTCTTGCTGGAGCCTCATTAAACTTGGCTTGTTTGCAAACACAGCTGGCATGTCTCCCTCACTCTGCTTCAGGCGCAAGGAAACTCAGGCGCCTCTTCCCTCTGCTGCCAGCTGACGAAGGGGAAAGGAGCCAACACAGCTCGGTTGTCTTCACGTAGCCTGGGCAGCACCAATCTTGTGGCTTCAGATGTCCCCGAAGTCTGAGTAACCCGGGGCATGTCCAGATGGCAAGAATTTTTCCAGTCTGGAATGCCGTCTCTGGGTCAGATTGCGATGCCCAGCTGTATGGGGACGAGGGGGAAGGAGGCAATGCTGGACAACTGACTAGACTTGGGGGGGGGAGAGAGAGAGAGAGGGAGAGAGGGAGGGAGGGAGGGAGGGAGGGAGGGAGGAAGAAAAGGCAGATAGTTTGTTAAAATTGCTCCTGAAATGCATTGTTTTAAATTGGAAATTTGGGGCTCACACAAAATTGAATGTCCCTCTGTAAACATTAAAATAATAATTAAGAAAGCCTTTCTCCTTGAGGAGCTAGTTTTCTACATGCAGTGATTTTCCTTCTTCCATTTGATGGCATTCAATTCTTCCTTCCCTCCTCCCTCCCTCTCTCCCTCTCTCCCTATCCATCCACCCATCCATCCATCCATCCATCCATCCATCCATCCATCCCATCCATCCATCCTTTGCCATTTGAAGTAATACTCGGACCCTTAGGAAGCCAAGCCAAAGAGCATCTCCTCCTTGTTATTTCTTTATTTGCTAGATATGTATAACCTATGTTCTTTTTCTCCAGAAGTTCAAACTGGCTTCCGGAAGGATTCACTTTATCCTGAGGTAACAACCCTACGAGTTTAGGTTAGGCTGAGAAGGAGGGAAGTCCATATTGGGGAGTAATCGGCTACCTAATGCAACCACATTGGATTATTCCTTTAAAAAAACTTAGCTTTCGTGAATCTGCTTCTCACTCCCCTTTCCCTTACTTTTCTTATTTCCAAACTTGCTGCCTACGATGACTAAAACAGCTGTCTGAATTTCTTTCCCAGTTCTGTGTTAAGAGCTTTCCTTCTCCATCTAGGTTTTATGAATTCCAGACAAGGAGCTTTGGGCCAATTTTCCCTGTGCCTGTTCTGGGCGTTCTCACACAAACACATTTTTATCTTTCTTTTCATTTTATTGGGTAGATTCTTTTTAATTAGTGGATAAACCGCAACCCAAACCTCTTAACATGCGCACATACACGCATACACACACAGGCACAAACACACACAGTGTGGAAAAGGGTGATCTTTTTGTTCTCAGGTTTCCCCCAAACCTAATAGTTGAGGAATAAAATAAATATGGTCAAGACTTCTGAATAGAGCCTCTGACCTTTTCCTTCTTTATTTAATGTGCCTGTGGGGAATTTACATTTAATGGGAACAGCAGAATGAGGGTGTGCATAAATTTGTTTTTGTCTAATTCTCCAACCCATCCCATTTTCCTGGGCTAAGTCTCTGCCTTAAAACTGCTAAATTCCCTGGAGGAGCAAAAAAATATTGAAAATCCTTTTTATTTGTTCTGTAGGGCTATAATAAACAGGTTGCGGGGACCAAGTCAGATCAGGGGATTTATTACAGTAAGAAAGCAGAAAGCTGCTCACATACATGGAGGCACAAATAAGATTTCGGTGATCTAATCTCAGCTCTATAATGTTTAAGCTAGCCTTGAAACATTCTTATTTCCCAGACTTAAAGAAGGGTGTTTCAAGTCAAATTCTGAAGGGCAGAACTGATGCAAGCATTCTTAGGTTGAATCTCCACTGCAACCAGGTAGGGATCGATCAATCAATCCATCCATCCATCCATCCATCCATCCATCCATCCATCCATCCATCCATCCATCCATCATTATAGAGCTGGAAGAGGCTGATCTCAGAATTGTGGAATCTGGTGCTGGCCAGTGAAAGCCATATTGTTGTTGTTGATGATGATGATGTTATCCATTCAGTTGTGTCCAACTCTTGGCGATTCTGTGGGCCAGGTCTCTTGACCTCTTGCGATCTTGCCTTATATCTTTGAGTTGTTCTATGCTCTGGCTGGTGTCATCTTTGATAGTATCCAGCTACTGTGTTCATTGGCAGCCTTGTTTCCTTTTTACCACTAACTCTTCCCAACATAATTGTTTTCTCCAGTCAATTGCCCCTTGTGACAGGGCCAAAACAAGTGAGATAGTGAAGGCTAAGGAACCTTTTATTTTTTTAGAGAGAGAGGAAGCCTGTGTGTTTATGCTCCAATAGAAGGGAACATTTGTAGCCCAGGGTTGAAGTCTGGGTTAGGGTTAGGGATGTTGCTCTCTGAGCGCGTTTTGTTTTCTTGCGGATTTTTTCAGTGTCAGATTAGATAGCATCATCAATGCTCATCATCCACCAGCCTCAAAGAGCACCAAGGACTCCACTTTTAGGCTCTACCAGTTCCATCTTTGATATGGTAGACCCCGCACTCTATGTTTAGTTTTAGGGGGGGGGGAATCAGAATTTCCTTCTCAAAGTAGAGGGCCCTTTGTGGATTTTTGCATGAAGCAGGATCAGTCTGGCTTCCAGAGTGGAAGTTGGTGCCCCATGGGATGTGAACTTTGAAATACTGGACTTCTAATGTAGGTCTGTCTGCCACATTTCTGCAGTCTCAGCTTCTTGGCCTTTTGGCTAAGGTCAGTCTGTGCAAAGAGCTTCTTTCTCTCCCAGCACCAGATGTGTTAGCAGAACTTTCTTGTCCTGGTAGACAGATGTGCTCTGAACTCATGGCAAGTGCTTTGCCATCGATGGCCTGTTGGTTCATAAAGAGTCATAGCAGCTCCTAAACTCACCTTTGTTTGGATTTCTGCGGATGTTTCCAGAGTTTAAGGAGGCAGAGTTGCCAAAAGCAAGACTTTGGCCCCTGAAAGATCTATTTAATTATCCTTGGCATCATAATATTCAAAACAATTTTAGCTCCATCTGTATGAGTATTGTATAACTGACCAAACCATGAAAAGAAAAACAATTATTTTTTTTAAAAAAAATTAGATAACAAAAAGAGGCATTTCTGTTGTCAAAGACTAATGCTAGTTATTATAAAAACAATGCAACTGTTTGTTGTTGGGATTTATATCTCAGAAAATAATCAGGTACAATACATGCCTGCCTCTGTTTTCTTACTTGATTCAAATGTTAAAAAATCTTGTTCCCGTGGTGGCGAACCAATGGCAGAGACCTCTCTGTGGGCACACACGCTGTCCCCCCAGTCCTAGGCCTTCAGCTGGGTTTTATAAAACCTTTTCGCTTTAGGCCTCCAACACTGTGTGCAAAAATAAAAATAAAAATCAATCAATCAATTTCAACTTCTCACAGGAAAAACAAATCTTGCAAAATTGGAATTGATTGAACTTTTTAGTCCCACCCAGTCTGCCATTACCACTGCAGCCACGCCCACCCAATGGGCCACACCCACCCAATGGGCCATGCCAACCTGGCACCCGACAATACATAAGTGGGTTTTGGGTTGCAGTTCGGTCAGTCGGTCTCTAAAAGGTTTGCCATCACTGCCCTAAGTGGATTTTTCCTCCAACAGGATTTTCCCATGTATTTTACCAGGAAACATATACAGGGCAGCCTAGAAAAGTCAGTGCCCTCCTAACATACCCAAGCACTCCGAATTTGTTGGCAATGTCCATTTTCCTCTCCGAGTTCATGGTGACCTAACCCTAACCCTAAGTGGACTTTTCCTCCAATGGGATTTTCCCATGTATTTTATGAGGAAACATACAGTAGATAGGGCAGGCTAGAAAAGTCAGTGCCCTTCTAACCATACCCAAGCACTCTGAATTTGTTGGCAATGTCCATTTTGCTCTCTGAGTTCATGGTGATGTAACCCTAAGCCTAAGTCCGTGGTGGTGAAGCTATGGGACGTGTGCCACAGGTGGCACGCAGAGCCCTCTCTGGGGGCATGCGTGCCATCACCCCAGTCCTAGGCCTTCAGCTGAGTTGGCCACACCCACCTAATGGGCCACACCCACCCAGTGGGACATGGCCACCCAGCACCTGTAGATACATAAGTGGGTTTTGGGTTGCAGTTTGGGCACTCGGTCTCTAAAAGGTTCGCCATCACTGTCTTACTGTATCATCTATCTATCTGTCTGTCTGTCCCTCCCTCCATCATCTATCTATCTATCTATCTATCTATCTATCTATCTATCTATCTATCTATCTATCTATCATTAACCTCTGTAATATATATATAGAAAGCCTGTTTTCTGTCATCAAAGATCAAAAGTTGCTTTCAAAGAAAATAATAATGAAGAACAAAACCGTAGTCCCCTACAATCACACCCCTGCGTGTGCAGATGAGGCCATGCCTGATGTCTTCTCCAAGCTTCTTTTTGCTAAGAAAAAAAACAAAACCAATTTCTTCTCTGTGAAACCTTTCTTCTTAGTCTTCGCATTTGGCAATTTTTAGATTCCAGGACTTTAAAAGACTCTGGAAGTGGTGGGATTTTATTGGGAGACAGAAACAAGCATGGAGACAAATGGGGAGACTTAAAAAGCCTAAAGGGGTTTGTGACCCTCCCTGTTATGAGACGGATCCCATGGGAATTTGTTGAAATTTATGTAGCTGGTGAGTTTGCCCATGATAACAGTGTTTGTTTCTTTGTTTAGCTTATGGCATATCCTACATGGACTAGCAATATATCTGAACGTTTCACCTAGATTAGTAAAACGCAACAAAATATAAATGTTAAAAAGATCTATGTTCAGATACCACTGTCTAGCTAGCTCAGGGGTAGGCAACCTCGGCTCTTTTATGACTCATGGACTTCAACTCCCAGAATTCCTGAGTCAGCATAGCTGACTCAGGAATTCTGGGAGTTGAAGTCCATGAGTCATAAAAGAGCCAAGGTTGCCTACCCCTGAGCTAGACTATCTTAAACCATTGAAGCACAGCATTGTTTATATTAAAAAAAAAAGATCAGACACTGGATTGATATATGCCCTCACCTTACAGCCGCTTATGATGTGATCTATAATTTGATGTGGGACCCTGTAGTTATTCCGAGGGGAGGATGCTACGCCCCATTTATACAGAGAGTACCAGCCGAGACTGTCCGAGGTGTGAATCCTATTCAGGATTGTCCATTGCTGACATGGTGGTTCAAAGCCTAGCACCACATTTGTAGGGTCATTTATATCTCTTTTCTATCTGAACAGCAGCGTTCTCGCCTGCCTTTAGACTCCACAAACTGTACCACATATTTGAACAGATCTCTGGCTGGTATCCAGATGATGCCCATATGGTGTTTATCTTTGACTTTGATTTCCTTTGGTTGAACGAAGGGTGTTGTATAAGCTCGGGATGGAAGAGGAATTGTGGAGAGAGTGGGGTGGCAGAGAACCAAAGGATTACTCTCTTGATTCTCCCTGGGGAAGAGCTGAGTTGTGTGTAAATTTCTTTCCTGCAAAGCAAAGCAAAACAAAACAAAAAAAAGCCCACCATTAAAAAGGTTTTATAAAGCCCCCCCTTTCTCCTGAACGAGAGACTTTGTTGTTTGCGATAGAAGAAGCCTTGTGCCAATACATTTCAGCGTCGTTACAATATTTTTAAATCGTAGCCTGCGCGTTTCCTTTGGCTCGTGAACTTTTGAAGTGAGTGGATTTTTCACAAGTTGTGAAAAAGATTAAAAGGGAGTGATGCAGCTATGTTGGGGTTAGTTTTTTTTTTAAAAGTAACATTCTCAATATTTAGCAAACAGCGTAATGTCTGGGTTCATGTATTTTTTTTAAAAAAAAATAAAGAGTAGTAGTTAATTATCATAAAAAATATGTTAATTAATCACTCGATGGTCTTCTTGCTAATATATATTCAAAGTTACATATCACATTCCTTTCTCTCTAACTCGTTTTTCTAGCCATGGATAAAAATTACCCCATGTTCTAAAATACACGGAGTCTTCTTTCTTTCTTTTTTTAAAAAAATCTTTAAAGTCAATCTGTCCATTTCTGCACGCCCTAAAATGTTCTTAATTAATTCCTCTTCAGTTGGTAAATTTTCATTTTCCAATGCTGGGCAAATAGAAGTCCACCCATTTTAAAGTCGCCAAGGTTGAAGAACACTGCTTTAAGGCATGCAGCTTAAAAACAACAAAAACCCAAACCCTCCTCGACTAATTAAATTTGAAAATACACTACCATATCCTTGATTCCTGGATACGGTCCCAGTTGCTCTCTATTCAATTTTCCTGTCCATTTGTTGCCCCCTTATTTGCTGCAAGTCTTAACATCAACCGGCCAAGCTGAATCCTACTTTTTCTTTAAGAGGTCAACCTCAGTTGGAATTTCGCTTGCCATTTGAATGTTTGCTGCCTTTTTCTGCCTTTTTATTTCTTTTTTTTTTTGTTTTTTACTTTGGGGAAAGCTGTTGTTTTTGTGCAGATCAGCATCGGTGGGATGCCGTGTTCGGCTTTCATGTGTCCCATGACAGTTTTAGGATCTGCTAAAAAACACACACCAAAAAACAAAAAAACCTAAACCATGCCAGTGGAATAAAGTCAAGTCAGTAGCCTTTGGAAGTATGCGTAGATTGTTACCCTGGCAGGGTTTGATTTGCTCAAAGTTTCTTTCCTTTTTCTGCCTCCCGGTCATTTGAGCGATCAGCGAACGATGAGATGGTTTTCCAATCATGTTTTAATTTTATTTGTAGCTTTGGATTGCTTGGAGGACTTGGCTTCCAAACTCTGCTGTTGGCTAAATTAGAGTCTCTCTTGAAATCTGATTGTGTTTGTTGACTTGCTCTGGGGATCTGCACACATGAGTGGAAGTGGGAAGCAGGAAGGTCAAAATTTGCGATCTGCTTCTTTGCCTGTTTACATTAATTTATGCTACACGGGGGCCTCCTCGCAGCCTCCAACATACATTGATGGGAAGATGGCTGTGGAGGTTCTCAGCCATCCAGGTCATAAGTTGTCTCAAAGTGCTTTTTTTCCCCAAAAGGCAACTGGACAGTTTTTTTTTTCTTTGAGGAAGAAGAAAAAAACATTTCGCCATTCATCCCAGAAGCTTCATCAGTTGTGATGAACTGATGAAGCTCCTTGAATGAAAAGTGAAACCTTTTCTTCTTCTTCCTCAAAGAAAAAAAACAAACAAAAGTCCAGTTGCTTTTTTGGGGGGAAAAAACACACCTTTGACACATTAATGGGAAGATGAAGTAGAGCACTTTTGGTCGGAAAAGAAAGAACATAACTGATTTCTAATGCTTTTTAAAATGGCGGCTTCTGGAACCCAATTTCCAAGGATGGGGTTAAAAAAGCAAGATCAGGACCCAGGATCTTAAGCTATGGGTTGTTTATCCATGTTTTTTTTAAAAGTCACAGCTGGTTGAGTTTCACACTAAGAGAAAAACAATGGTGGGCAAGCTGCAATATTTGCTTGTTTGCTTGTTTAATATGCCATCTCCCCTACAAAAAGACTGGGGGTGACTTGGATTCACACAACATGCTAAACCTCAATCGATTAAAGCAGCCTATAGGTTAGTATATTAACTGAAGAGGCACGACTTATCCAGATTTGTCAAGACTTCTACATACATACAGGCAGTCCTTGACTTCCAACTGGCCCAGAATTTCTGTTGCTATGCCAGGCAGTTGTTCCATGAGCCATGCCCATTTTTATTTTTTTTTGCAACAGTTCTTAAGGGAATCTCGGGGGTTGTTACGGGAATCAGGCAGTCATAAAATGAAGCCAGCTTTCCCTTTGACTTTCCTTGTTGGGAGCCATCTGAGAAGGTTGCAAATGGCGATGACACGACCGGAGGACAGTGCAACTGTCGGAAGTACATGCCAGTTGCCAAGTGCCCGAATTTTGATCACGTGATCATGGGAGAGGCTGCAACCGTTGCAAATGCCTGCCATTTCTCGTGCACGTGAATTTTGATTCTATGGCTGTAGGGATGCTGCCACAGTCATAAGAGCGTAGACCGATCATAAGTCCCTTTTTTTTTGAAGGGCCACTAAACAAATTGTTGCAAGTCGAGGATGAGCTGAATCCATCCTTGCTCCTCTTTTCGGTTTTAAAAGTCATCTCGGCCCTTTGCAGATTTGCTTTCTCCCATCCAGCCGATGTCTCCATGTGGCTCTTGAAAGCTTCCAGCATCTGCTGAGACAGTTGTTCCGGTTTGGAAAATTCTCAGAGAGAATACCTATGGCATTTCATAATTCTTGGACGCCTGCTTACACTAACACTGGAGCCTGGGGCTGGAGGCTTCCCTCTTTTATAGCTACGCTTATGTTATTACCTAGAGTTTACGGACTGCTAAAATTATCTGAGGATGTAAATTTTAGGTCACAGCTATCGTGAAGCCGCGTTATAAATTGGGCTGCAAAAGAGGAATGAATAGCAAGATGAGACGCTTCTGAATCCTTAGGGAAGAAGTGGCTGGGTGTAGCGTTTTGAACTCCGGTTTCCAACAAGTCTGGTCCTCACTAAGCAAGCTTATTACAATCAAAGTCACAACGGCGCTGGGGAAAAACGGGACTCTGGACCTTTTTTCACACTTGTGAACGTTGCAGCATCCTCATGGTCACGGGATTAAAATCCAGGCACTTGGCAACTGACTCCTATTTATGACGGTCACAATGTCTCCGGGGTCGTGTAGTCCCCTTTTGTGACCTACTGATAAAGAAAGTCAAGGAGCAGGGGGGGGGGGGAAGCCAGATTCACTTCACAACTGTGTTGCTCACTTAACAATTGCAGCAAATCAATTAATAGCGGTGGCAAGGAAGGTTGTAAAGTGGAGCAAAACCCACGTAATCAGCGTCTCGCTTAAGCCACAGATATGTTGGGCTCAATCGTGGCACGTCGAGGACTTGCCTATGTAATGTTGACCTATATTTTAGGGGGGTTACTCCACCGAACAATTTGGCTTGTTTCTTACGCTTTGCTCCCATAATCAACATCTCCAGCGGAGAACCCTTTGATCGGATCCCGTCTGCCGGATTTCTGCCGAGCTATAGAAGTATGAGTCATGAACCTTCCAGGATTTATATATATTTTTTTCACCTGATCTGGAATAATATGAAACAACTGCACCTCCAAAAGCTTAGTTCCAGACTTCTCTCAAGAGTTCATCCAGTTCCTTGTCAAGAATGTGAAATATTTCCTCCAGCCCACCCAAGGTCTGGAATACTTACAGGTAGCCCTTTATTTCTTTCCGTTCAATGCTTTTTTCTCTCTCTCTTTTTTTAAGGCATGGATGGAGATTTTTTTTTAAAAAAAAAATCAATACAATCTGATTAATACCATTCAGGTGGAGTCCATTCCCCACTCCCCCCACCCCTTCCAGCACACAGGCCAGCTATAGAGAACAGCGATAGCCTGCCAAGTCTTGGAGAGAGATAGTCTTACTTCCATCTAAATCTTCTACCGTTCCCTTTATTCCCTCTGAGATCAGATTGCATTCTGCTCTCCTTTGTGCATCCAGCTGTCTTTGCAAATCTGGAAGGTATCGGCATGGGGTTGGGGAGGCCTCCAATCCGTTTGCTGGAAAGGTTGAGCCCGGAGCAAGCCAACTGGATAGGATTTTCCACAGAGGTCTTATTCGGTTAGGGAGGCTGACTTCAAAACAAGCGTCCTAGTATGCAGAGTATCAGTTGACTAATTCCTCCGTGAGTTTGGCACGTCTTCCTTTTTGAGAGGACACCAAGTGGTGGCTGGATTTAATGACCATGCCCTGCGTTATTTAGTTATGTTTATAATTCGCCCCACAGACTAGGTGAGCAGTACACCAAAATACATGCTCAAATGCTAAAAATGAACATCTCATCCTGAACTTCAAGGATTTGCCAGAACAATATGATCTTCTTTGCTTGTTTAGGGATTATTAGCAAGAAAGGAGAAGTGAAGGGTCCTTGGTGCTCTCTGAGCTTGCTGGTTTTCTTGCAGATGTTTAATTACCCTAACTAGGAAATATCATCAGTGCTATTAAGGCATGCTGTTTGCTGTCTGTTTACATTCTGGTGTCTTACCTGCCTGTCATGATGTTACCTAGTTAGGGTACCGTCACCCCAGAGCAAACCTCTAGAATATTAACTGAGAATAAATCCCATTCTTTACTAGCGCTGATGATGTTACCTAGTTTGGGTAATGAAACATCTGCAAGAAAACAAGGAAATTGAGAGAGCACCAAAGGCCCCTCATTTCAACCCTGAGCTACAAATATTCTCCTTCATTGGAAGGAGGAAGTGCATATACCTCCAGTTCCAAACAATGGCACCTGTCACATAAGAAGACCCATAAACATCAGACCAGGTAGAATGAAACATCTGTGGGACAGATACCAGAGTGCTTTTATTAGAAGAACAGGTTGATATAAAAGTGATTAGGAAGAAATGTAACTCTTTTTTAACTTTTACAGATAATTGTGTAGGACCAGACTGAACCGGAGGGGGGGTGTCAAACACAACATCAGTTTGGTATCTCCGTGTCCCCATAGGAGACATAAGTCCAGCCCCCTTGAAGCCTATTGACTCTTATCTGGCACCAGCTTACCTTTGGCCGTTAGTAGTTCAGATTCTTGAAACTCAAATATTTTGGCCACCTAATGAGAAGGAAGGACTCACTGGAGAAGAGCCTAATGCTGGGAAAGATGGAGGGCAAGAGAAGAAGGGGACGACAGAGAATGAGGTGGCTGGATGGAGTCACTGAAGCAGTAGGCGTGAGCCTAAATGGACCCCAGAAGATGGTAGAGGACAGGAAGGCCTGGAGGAACGTGGTCCATGGGGTCGCGATGGGTTGGACACAACTTCACAGCTAACAACAACAACAAGTTCAGATTCCTGTAGATAGGTAGTATGAAATAAACTCATAGTACTTTTGAACTCTATCCTGGCTCCTGACTTCTTGAGCCCAAGAGATTGTTCAGAAATGGAGCATCCCTGTCATGTATCTCTTCATATCTACCTTTTTAGTGACCAGTTTTCTAGGAAGGTTCATGAATCGGCCACAGAAGGTGTGGATATTGATTCATTCCATTTCAAGAAGAGCACATTTCCCAGAATTGACCATCTCTGGAGTTATGGAAAACCTCTGGTTGATCACTTGGGAACAAAAAAGCCATTGCATCAAGCTGAAGATGAATAGAATCAAGGAAAAGTTGAAGCTTTATCATGGAAAGCTTTCTTACACATGGATCAGTAAGGAAAGTAGTTGCACCTAGGAGTTGGCCGTGGCTGGAATTAGCTTATAGAGGTCTTGCTTCTAATTCCTTAAAGTGCCAGGTAGCAGCATTAAGAACCTTCTGCTTAGTACAAGTTCTGAAGAATCCTTTTTTTTCCTATTACTTGCAATTCATGTTTCTTTCTTTTTTGCTGAGTAGACCCTTTAATGCCATCTACTCTCCCTCGCTTTCCTACATCAATCTAAACTGGGCTTACAGCCCTGTTCTGCTTTCTTTCCTGTGGTTTTGTGTCTTTCAAAGATACAGTCCCTGACAGGACAACGTGGTCATTACCTTAACTAGCTAGGTATTGGAGTTAACACAGTCTTCTCCTACTATCTCTCTCTCTCCCCCCCCTCTCTCTGTCCCTCCACCCCCCCATCTCTCCATTGCACAGACTGTTTTTAGACCCTCCCCATTTAATTCTTCTTAGATCCACAGGAGCTTCCTTTTCCTTCATTTTGCTCAACTCCTTTTCATTCTTGGGGGAAATGTGACAATATTTGCAGAAAACATTTAGGTTCCTTCAGAACGGAGCGTGGATGTGAACGCTGCCTGATGCTTTATTGGCTCTTCAGGAGAAGTCTGAGGGGAGTAAGATTCTGTACCTGACCTTTCTTGTTGATTGGGGCATGGGATGGTTCAAGCTTAGTGGAATTCCTCTCTTCGCTACCGACCTCTTTGGTTGTAGGTGTTTTTTTTTTCCCTGCCAAGGATGACAGGTCCAAGTTGAAGCTTCCTCTCTAATGTGGCTCTGTCGTGAAATTAACGTTACGCTTTTTGTTGGGCTCTGCCGAAAATGGCACTTTCCTTACTGCATATTTGCATTCTCGGAGTGCTCTGGAGGGCATTTGCCCTGCCCCATTGAGCCAGGATTAAAACCGAAAAACAGGAGAGGTCCTCCCAAATTAAATAACAGCTGGGAGCATCGGAGCCACTTTCATGACTGTGGGTTAGGAAGATTGAAACAGATTCTCTGTTTTCCTTTCCTTGTTTTGTTAAGATGCCAGTTTTAATTGTCGTTTGTTTAAAAAAAAAAAAAAACTCTGAAAACCTTGGCTGAACTTAAAAGTGAAGCAGGATCAGACCTGGTTGGCCCTTACATGGCTGACTAGCAGGGAACGCCAAGGAAGTCCATCAGTCTTCTTGGAAGGAGACGGTAATGAATAACGGTTGTGTTGTTGCCCTCAGAGTCGACATGGATGTGTCAATGAGATGGTCAGGAATGGAGTCTGACTTGAAGAAAGTTGTGTGACCCACCTCCCCTCTAAGTTCCCATGGGCAGAATGGAATGGATTAGATCTACTTGGCTTAAAAAATGTATCTTTATATAATGGCTGAGGATCTGGAATCAGAGATGATTCCATCCCCGAGAGGTGCTAGATGAGGTGTTAGATCTTTCTGCTCAGTCCAGGAAAAGGTGCCGTTCCAAAGTTATAAATGCTATTTATGATGTCCAGGGAACAGGAATTCATGGTAAAGGCATTTTTGTTTAAATATTTTGACGTGAGTCAAGTAAACTCGCGTAAAGGTTTTCCTTTGGGAATCTGATAGGGAGCATTGGAATTTCCTTCCTTCCTTCCTTCCTTCCTTCCTTCCTTCCTTCCTTCCTTCCTTCCTTCCTTCCTTCCTTCCTCCCTCCCTCCCTCCCTCCCTCCCTCCCTCCCTCCATGGTAAGTGGTTGCTGGTGGTTGAAGGAAGGACTGAGGGATTGCAAGACTGCCTGGGAAATTGTCACAGAATTGCTATACCAATTTGCCTCTCAGCCACACTCTGTTGCTTTCCACATAAAGGGCAAAGACACTGTATAGGTCCACTGTAGAAAACCCACTGGAAACCCAGTTAGTTGCATTCGAACCAAGTCATATTGAGAGTTATAATCAGGGCTCTATTTTAGTGACCGAGCTTCATTCTCTCTCTTAACGTGTCTGTGAGTATAACCCACAATTGCTGTCAGGTGTAAATGAAAATATATTTCATGTGTCTATGTGTGCTTTTTGACAATCCCTTTGTGTGTGTGTGTGTGTGTGTGTGTGTGTGTGTGTGTGTGTGTGTGTATCAGCATCATGGATTTCTTCAATGGGACGAACCCTGAACGCTGTGTTCCAAGATGCATTATAGCTCCCCACCCCTTTTGAATTATTGGAGAACAGATAAGTTTTTTCCCCCCACACAGAACTACTTGATTGTGTGTTTTACATTAAAGGCAATAAGCAGTGCTATTTAATGGAGGAAAGTCCACACAGCACACCCCTACCCTCCTCATCTTAGGTGTGTATGTGTTTTGCACATGCATGCGTTTTTTTAGATTACATCTGCTTTTACCGTTAAATTTTTATGAATGCAGGCATATGGCATATTTCTCCCTCCCTCCTTCGGCTCAGAGAATTTTTCTTCCCTCCCCCCCCCCCCCCGCTTTATTTTTCTTTCTCTCATCTGCGCAGACAGGCTTGGCTTGGCACAGTACAAGCCTGCACAGCTTTAAGTATTTAACTGAGAAGCTCTGTTGGAAATTAGAGCATCCGTGCTCGGCAAACTCTGGGGATCTGCCCTCCCAGGGGCTTCGCGTCTGGCCCCCAGCTCACCACCCCACCATGAATGCATTGCTTTCTCTCCCAGCCCCCATCACCTAGGTAGCTAATTCGTCGAAGCCCCTCTCTCTCTCCCCCTCCCTCGCCTTATTTAAGTCCCAGATCACTTTACCAAGCTGAACACTGTCAGGCCCAGCAGACCACCTCCCCTTTCCTTCAACTCACCCACCCCCCTTTTCCCTTTTGCTCTGCACAAATGTGTGCTGGGGGGGGGGAAAGAGCGAGGCAGCGATTGCCAGAGCTGTGGGGTGACCTCCAGATTCCTTCAGTTCAAAAGCCCCCCCTTTGGCACCCAGGAGAGAGTGGTCGAGGGGGCTGCAGGAGCATCAGAAAACCTGCTTCTGGAATACCAGTCTCTGCCCCTCTGCCTGGCTTCATTGGCAAGAAGGCAAACCTTTTACATTGGTCGAGAGCTTTGTGATGGGCGAGGACACCCTTCTTTCCTCCCTCTCTCTTTCTCTCCCCTTCCCTCCCTCCCTCCCTCTTTCTTCCTCCCTCCCTCCCCTCTTTCCCCCTCCCTCTCCTTCCTTCCTTCCCTCCCCCCTCTTCCTCCCTCCATCCCTCCCCTCTTTCCACCTCCCTCTCCTTCCTTCCTTCCTTCCTTCCTTCCTTCCTTCCTTCCTTCCTTCCTTCAACCCTCCCCTCTTTCCACCTCTCTTCCTCCCTCCCTCCCTCCCTCCCTCCCTCTCCCTCGCTCCAGTTTGCTTCCCCACCCCCTGTTTTATGAAAAATGGATGGCACCAGTTCCAGCGTTTGGAGACTAACTGGCAGAGCCAAGTGTCCCCGAAGACTCGCCTCGTGCGTGCACCTAAACACTTCACTGAGCAATCTGTCAACATGTCAGCAACACATGTTTTGTAAAAAGCTTCCAGTGGGAGTAATGGTTCCCACCAGGGCTCCGAAAATGCTTTGAATTCAGCAGATTTCTATTGCGGGCATCCCCTGGGGTGTCTTTTACAATGCCTACATTTCAGAAATTTGAGCCAGAGACCCCTGGGGGTTTCCTTTCATAATGCCTGAAAATGTAGGGTTATATTGTTGGAAGTCCCCATGGGGTCTTTATTAATACCTGAATTCTGAGGAACTGAAATTACACAGGGCACTGCAGGGGCCTAGCTCCACACCAGGAAGAGGAGAAAAACTCTGTGGGGATATTTCTTTTTCTCTCCCCTCCCCCCTTCTTCTTCCTTCATGCAAGAGTGAAAGAGAAGAATTTGCTAAAGGACAAAAATTGAGTCTGTGTCCATGTGTGTGCGTGGCGTTTCCTTCATTTAATCCGCCTTCTAGACCTCCTTGCTAAAAATTCTGCAAATCGGCAGGAAGGATTGAAGGAGGACAGGACTGCAGGAGTCAACAACCACTACCACAACATCAGCAGCAGCAGCAACAATAACAACAGATCTATTTTTAAAACTCGCCCCGGTCTTTTAAGGGACCAGGCATGTGGATGTTTAAAAGAAACACCCTCCCTTTTTTAAAAAAAATAATAATAACATCATTGCACATTCAGACTTGCAAACACAAATGTGTACATCTCTCTCTTTATTTTTGCAATGGCAAATGTCTCTCCGGTTTTGCGAAAAGCTGATCAACATCAGTGGTTTGTTCATTAACCTGAACAGTTTGAAATCCCAAATCTTTGAATCTTTGGTGCATCCAATGGCATACTGCATCCAGTTTTGGTCACCACGATGTAAAAAAGATGTTGAGACTCTAGAAAGACAACAGAGAAGAGCAGCAAAGATGATTAAGGGACTGGAGGATAAAACATGTAAGGAATGGTTGCTGGAATTGGGTATGTCTAGTTTAATGAAGAGAAGGATGAGGGGTGACATGATAGCCATGTTCCAATATCTCAGAGGCCGCCACAAAGAAGAGGGAGTCAAGCTATTCTCCAAAGCACCCGAAGGCAGGACAAGAAACAATGGATGGAACGTAATCAAGGAGAAAAGCAACCTAGAACTAAGGAGAAATTTCCTGACAGTGAGGACAATTAACCAGTGGAACCGCTTTCTTCCAGAAGTTGTAGGAGGAGAACTAATGTTTTTGGTGCTCTTTGAGCTTGATTGTTTTCTTCAGGATGTTTCCATCACCCAGTTGCTGATGATGTTAGTTAGGTAATGAAATGTCTGCAAGAAAACAGCCAAGCTCAGAAAGCAATAAGGACCCCACAGTCCTCCTCCTCCTTCTCTGTTACCTACTATGGGTCATGAAACAAGATCAGAGAGCAACAGGGACCCCTCACTTCAACCTTGAGCTACAAATATTTTCCTTTGCTGGAGATTGAATTTGGGTTCTTCTACCCATGAGCCAGTTGTTTTACCTGTGAGGTATCAGATCATCTTCTTGGTTTATTTGCTCTTGAAGATTAGAAGTGTGGGAAGATATAAAAGTGATAGCAGTATTCCAGTATTTGAGAAGATGGCACAAGAAGGAGGGGGTCAATTTATTCTCCAAAGCACCTGAAGGCAAGACAAGAATCAATGGGTGGAAACTAATCAAGGAGAGAAGCAACCTGGAATTAAGGAGAAACTTCCTAACAGTGAGGACAATTAACCAGTGGAACAGCTTGCCTCCAGAAGTTGTGGGTACTTCATCACTGGAGGCTTTTAAGAAGAGATTGTACAGTCACTTGTCTAAAATGATATAGGGTCTCCTGCTTGAAGGGTGTGGCGGAGGGGGAGGGGGATGGACTAGAAGACTTCCAAGGTCCCTTCCACCTCTATTCTGATTCTGAAGAGCGTACATCAGCCCTAGTGCTCTGCAAATGCTGTGAAAGCTGCATACACGGATGTCTCTGGATTGAAACAACGTTAGGTCAGTCTTTTCCAGACCAGTCCTAACATGTCACATTGCATGATTAAGCTGCATTGTGAACATTTCTGTCTATGAAGCCACCTAATTTACTTCCTGATTTCTATCATCTCCTAATATATCTTGATAGGAAAAAAAAATCATTCAATTTATGGAAGCTGGTTTTTGGAAGATGGGGGAAATCTCCCTATTCCCAAATCCATCCTTGTATCCTGTGGCCAGTTGTGGATTGGGGTGATCCTATAGCAAAATCCCAAGAAAGGCCTTCTCTGATAAATCCCCTGTCTTTGGAAAACTTCCATTTATTAATCTGGAGGGCGGTTACACTTTTTAATCTCTCTCTTAACAGTAAATTCATTTTAGGAATTCCAGATCCAAGAAAGGCACAAAAATGTACATCTTTTCTATTAGTTTAAGCATAGGAGTGGGGCGATGACAACCTGGCAAAGGAAAATAAATATACACATCCCCAGGATAACGTAGCAGGATCCAATCTGAGTCAGTCACCGGAACCAAAGATTTGTTCTTCCAAGCTTTCAGGCTCGTGATGATGGGCTCCAACATGAACCCAAATGTTTGGAAGAACAAACGTTTGGTCCTGGTGACCAAACTCAGACTGGATCCTGCAAGACAATAACCTCCCTCATGGTTTTAAACTGCATTCCCAGCAACACAGGTTATGAGGATTGGGAATGATGTCTGGGGGCCACCAGATCTCACCCCAACCTAGGGACTCTTTCTTTAAAACACACACCCACAGATTTTTTTTTTTACACAAAAATCTCTGAAATTAAACCTTGTAATAAACCTTGTAAAGATCTCGTGAGTGTCCCCAGTTGAATTCATACGTGCTGCAGAAATGCTTGTCTTCTTTCTGCAATGTAGGTCAGAACTTTTCCTGCACCAGCGACAAGGCTGTTGAGTCAACTGTTGGTTTGTTGATTGATTGCGAGGATTTCTACAGTCACAGAGCTCAGTATAGAGCAGGAGTCTTCAAAGTTGGCCCTTTTATGACTTGTGGACTTCAACCGCCAGAATTCCTCAGCCAGAATTCTGGCTGAGGAATTCTGGGAATTGAAGTCCACAAGCACGCCTGGCTGAGGAATTCTGGGAGTTGAAGTCCACAAGTCATAAAAGGACCAACTTTGAAGACCCCTGGTGTAGAGATTCTGAGTGGCTAGTTCACTTCCTAGGTGGAAATTCCTAACTACGATGATGGTACAACAATCAAACATGCATTGCAATCTTACGATGCAAGCTCTTGTCAAGGTGCCTTTGTATCACAATATACTATGCAAGGAAGGGAGAACCAGGGTTGGCATAACACCATCCTTTATCTATCTATCATCTATCTATCTATCTATCTATCTATCTATCTATCTATCTATCTATCTATCTATCTATCTATTCAGGAAGTCTGTTTGCTTGTTTGTAAAATTTATTGGGTGCTCATCTTACCTATCAAACGCTGGGTGGCTTACAATCTATAAAAATGATATAAATTAAAAACATAAATAAGTTAGTACAAACAGTCAAACACTGCAGCACAATGAAAAGATGGGGAGGGCAGGAGCAGGATTGGATGGGTGGGTAAGAGGGGATCTGTTGTTAGTCGATCAACCACCTTTGGAACCCCAAGATAACTGGCAGATTCAGGTCTTTAGACTCTTACAAGAAGATCAGGAAGGATGCCCCGCAACCTCACTCTGGGGGGGGGGCAGATGTTCCAGAGGTCAGGTGTCACCTATCTAACCAGAAGAACTCTGGGTGGGGAATGGAGGATCAAAACCCAGCCCTCAAAATCCGGAGCCGTGCAAAAATATATTTTTATCCAGCTAGCAAATCCAGACTAACAACTTGCCTCAGTGTCTTCTCAGAGTGGTCTCCCTAAAAAGCAACAACAAAAAAACCCACCATAGTTTGATTAGGAGGATCATGGCTGGTTGGGTTTGAGTTAAGCAACTTATTTGACTCCGAGTATTGTTATTATTGTTATTGTTACCACAGTTTACAATCAATCTCCGGCATTTTTAGTTGTGTCACGCAGGCAAATGACTTTAGGGCAGGTCAACCCAAGCAGTTTCATGCAATCCCGTTCCTGCCTCTTCTTCAAATTCTGAAGAAGCTTTTTTAAAAAAGAAAATAAAATAAAAAATAATAAAATAATAATAGTAAAATAAAATAAAATAATAAAACAAAACAAAACAAAACTCGGTCAGGTACCTACTTTGAAAACACCATTTCTTTTTACCTCCTGTTTTTTTCCCTCTCTCTTCTCATTTGGAAATGAATGGTTTAAAAAATTATTTAGGGGTTTGCCAAAACAAACAAACAAACAGAACGTTTCCAAGCAACTGTTAATGGCTTTGAGGGGAAGGGGGGGTTTAAGATGATTAAAGCCCCTTCAATTTAGCGTCACGGTAATTAAAAAATACATTTTCTTTCCCCCCCCACATACGATGTGACATAAAAATACGTGACATATCAGGATGGGGGAAGGGGGAGGATAAATATATACCTATACCTATACCTCTTTGTGTGTGTGTGTGTGTGTGTGTGTGTGTGTGTGTGTGTGTGTGTGTCTGTCTGTCTGTATACACACACACACACACACACACACACACACACACCGGAAACTAGAAACCACTTTTTGTTCCAAAACAGATGTGCAAAAGCGTGTGGCTGCTCCTTTGGGGTGGCTTGGGTAAAGGTCAGGGTGCCAAGTTGGGGAGCGAGAGAGGTCTTTTGAGTAGCCACTAGCCTGCTCTGCAGCCAGACTCCTTTCTCAAATTGCCTTTCTTTATTAGAGTTGCAACTCAGGCTTTGCAGGGCCCCTGGAGAGCTGGGCCAGCCGTTGGCAATTTCTCCCAGACACCCAATTACCCCCTGACGTCAGCACCGTCTCCCCCATCTCCCTGGGGGGGCCCTGCATATTTTCCTTTGTAACGCTAATAGCTGACTAGCTAAGTGCCTGTTATTTCCTTGGCAGAAGATGCAGGCTCGTCCGGGGCCAGCCACCCGATCCAAAAACTATGTAAAAATGGCCAGAGGTGAAGGCCCAAAGAGATGGCTTTCTCTCCATCTTCGCTGAGCCCCATTGGGAGTACCCTCCATCACGGGTGTAGGGAATAGAATAGAGAATAGAGAATAGAATATTGAATTGAATTGAATAGAATACAGAATCGAATATAGAATCGAATAAAAAAGAATTGAATAGTATAAAATGGAATGGAATGGAATAGAATAGAATATAGAATAGAATAAAATATATAATAGAGTAGAATATAGTATAGAATAGAATAAAATATAGAACAGAGTAGAATATAGAATAGAATAGAATAGAAAAGAATAGAATAGAATAAAATAAAATATAGAGTAGAATATAGAATAGAATAGAATAGAATATAGAATAGAATATAGAATAGAATAGAATAGAATAGAATATAGAATAGAATATAGAATAGAATAGAATAGAATAGAATAGAATAGAGTAGAGTAGAATATAGAATAGAATAGAATAGAATAGAATAGAATAGAATAGAATAGAATAGAATAGAATAGAATAGAATAGAATAGAATAGAATAGAATAGAATTCTTTATTGGCCAAGTAATTTGTCTCCGGTGCAGAAGCTCTCAGTGTACATACAAGCAACAAGTGATAAATCATGATCATAATCCTAAAAGGCAACCATCATAAATCATAAGATACAACCCCATCCCAGAAAAGGATGGGAGGAGTGCAGGTCCCTGGTGGGCTCTCCAAGGAGACTCTGCCAAGTTCTCCTTGGTGGAACCAACCCGGGCTAGTTGAATCTACCTGTGTTGTGGTCGAGACCCTCATTGCTTCCCCCCCCCACACATTTTGCAACAAACAACCTTGCGTGGTAATGACGGAGAGCGCCTGGCGGAGGGGATGTCTTGCCGTTGGTCGTCTGCCTCTGCCTGCCCTTTGCCTGGCTAGCGGGAGTGCCCTGCCTGCCTGATGAATTCCCAGCGGAGTGTGGGACTCGAACAGCAGCGTTTCCACGTCTGGTTCCCAGGGACCACCAAAAGCAGTCGCTTGGCCTCGCCTCTCTTGTCAGGTGGAGGTCTGCGCCAGCAGATAAAGTGGGGCTGCGATTGCTTTGCTGGGCCGGCCTTGGCTGGGAGGGCCTGATAAGACCCCTGCAAGGAAAAGAGAACCCCTTGCCTCCTCCCCCCCCAGAAATGTGACAGGAGAACACAACGGGGAACAAGAAAGTTAAACACAACCGGGTTGGGGTGTGGAGGTGCAGAGCTGTTGGAGAAGATAATGATAATTGATTGAATCAAAGTAGCGGCACCGACAAGCCTTCTGTCTTTCTCCCAGCTGCTCTGCCCCCTTCCCTTCCTTCCCCTTTGCCTTCTTTTTTACAATTAATTTTTGTGGCCCACCCCCTTTCTCTCCCCTCTCCTGATTTTCCACAGCAAAGTATCCTAGGAGCTCAGATTGCAATGTGCCCAAGCTGCTCTTGCCGATAATAAAGCACAAGGCCTCTTTGGAACAAGGGGAAAGGAAAAAAAAAAGATGATTAAAGAAGCAAACAAACAGATTCCCCCCCCACCCTTTTCTCCTCCTTATCCCGGATGCTTTGAGTTGGAGAAAAAAATAATAAAGAATTGCAATTCGCTCCCAGGATTGTAATCTGATTGTTGTTTTGTTTCTTTTTTTTAAAAAAAGAAAAGAAAAATAAAGAAAAATAAAGGAAGGCCAAGAGGATAGACAACTGCAACTTTCATTGTGCTTCGATTGGATTGGGTCTAGATCAGTGTTTTTCCCAAACTCGGCAACTTTTAAGAGGTGTGGACTTCAACTCCCAGAATTCCCCAGCCAGCCATGGAATTCTGGGAGCTGAAGTCCACATCTCTTAACGTTGCCAAGTTTGAGAAACATTGTTCTAGACGGCGTTGCGCTTCATGTCAACCAGGGAAAACCAAGTACGGTTAGTCCTGTTTACGTTTACTGGCAGTATATAAAGGAAGACTCTGGGCACATTAATTTATATTAAATAGGGACGTAAGCCTACGCATGCTCGCTTGGATAAGGGGGGGTCTGTGTCATTTATGATGTTGGAATAACAGAGTCCAACAGCATTGAAAAGGTCACAGGTTTCTGCTGCTGGTTTAGGGAATTAAGATGAAGGAACATGCGTTCTGCATCCAGCTGGGGGCTTCTGTTCTAAGGGCTGGCAGTGTATTTTTGGGCAACCTGACTTAAGAATTTTTGGTTATGATATCCACGTTTCTGGAGGATGCTCGGTTTAGGGAAGGGTGCACCAGAACCTCTTTGCTGGTGACTTTTCAAACAAGAGTGAACCGAATTGAAGGAGATAAAGAGAAAGGGTGAAGCGAAGCTTTTAAGAGATGACTCGGTATGGATAGGTTTACTTCAGTAAACTGATTTAGACCATCGTTTTGGTGTGGGGTTGAAGGCACCAGGCTAGAAGCCAGGAGACTGTGAATTTTAGTCCCACCTTAAGCCCACAGCTAGCTGGGTGACCTTTGGCCAGTCACTCCTTCTCAGCCCTAGGAAGGAGGCAATAGCAAACTACGTCTGGATCTTCTGAGAAGATGAAGGCCAGCAATAAAGAAAGTAGAAGTTGAGTTCAGATAACAGCCAAAAACTAAATAAATAATCCCACTGTTTATTTATTATTAATTGGATTTCTATTCCTCTTGGAGCTCAAGAAAGTATACATAGCTCTTTGTCTGAGAGAGAGAGAGAGAGAGAGAGAGAGAGAGAGAGAGAGAGAGAGAGAGAGAGAGAGAGAAGAAGGAGGAGGAGGAGGAGGAGGAGGAAGGAAGGAAGGAAGGAAGGAAGGAAGGAAGGAAGGAAGGAAGGAAGGAAGGAAGGAAGGAAAAGAAAAGAGCTCCAATTGGTGAGAAGAATATACGTTTGAAGTTTAATACAGCTTCTACTTAACTCTATCCTTGAACAATCCTTTCTTCTGACTGCTGAGCTTCAACAGCCAGTCGCCAATTTTGATATGCTACCCATGGAGTTTTATGTCCTATGTGAATTTGAGGGCGGGTTCCCCCTCCTTTCTCTCTCTCTCCCCTCCCTCCCCTGCAACCAGGGAGGCCTGGAAATAAAGAATAGCCTCCGGGAGCCAGGTTTCTCCTTCCCAAAGATTCTCCCCAGGCACTGCCCGAAGCCATCTTTCTGAAATATTCCTTGCAAATGCGGTGGACGGATGCGCGGCTTCCATTCTGCCTTTCGCTGCCGCCCTCCCGTTCAGCTCTTTCCTCCTGGCGTAAAAGAGGAGGTGTGAGAAACACTGGCATTTTCCTATTTGCTTTCGTAAATTTTGCCAATTAAAACCGACCACAGCCACTTTGGGGCAGGCAGGGAACTGGGGGGAGAGAGATGAAACCCCTCGGCAAGCAAAGCCAGTGGCTTCAAAACTTTCTTGCTTCCCCACCTCTCTCTCTCTCTCTCTCTCTCTCTCTCTCTCTCTCTCTCTCTCTCTCTCTCTCTCTCTCTCTCTCTCTCTCTCTCTCCTTTTTCCGCCCCGTGACTTGAAGGATGAGGGCAGTAATTAAAGGACCCTGCACCTTTGATCTGAGTGGTGTCAGCCGGCAATTCCCATTGTCCTTGCCTTCTTCCCTCCTCTTCCACCACCTCCACCTCCTCCTCCTCCTCCTCCTCCTCCTCCTCCTCCTCCTCCTCCTTCTGCCCTTTCGAAGTCAAAAATGGTGCCCTCCCATTCTGAAATCAAAAGGGGAGGGGAGAAGAGGAAGGGAGAGTATAATACGAAGCACAGTTGGTCATGCATCTTCCTTATAGAGGACTTCTGCATATAGAGACCACATTTGCACGGGGAGGGAAAAAAGACCAGGTTGAGGACAGGAACTTCAGCATCCAAAACATGAGTTTCCATTCTGTTGTGGATAGTCGGAGGGCCTGTTGGCCAACCCCCCACCCCCTATATATATATACGGTGGGGTTTGTCCCTCTTGCAGGCTGGAGGGATTTGGGCCTTAATTGTTCCCAGATGAGAGAGGACGACGTGCTGGAAAAGAACAGCAACCTTCATTCTGCTGGCTTCACTTGGCAGGCGCAGTGGGAGCAGAGGCAGGCTGTTTATGAGGGGATGTTAATAAACCTAGAAGGCACCGGCTGCAGGTGGTCACGGGAGGAAATGCCAGCCCAGGTAGGTTAGATAGCGATGGGAAGGCCATTAGTAAAAAAATTAAAGGGGTGAAGGGAGGAGGGCTCCAATCCTGAAGCCAGAAAGTGCCATTTAGGTCTCTGAGGGTTGTTGTCCTTCATGGTAAAATGGGTCTCTCTCTCTCTCTCTCTCTCTCTCTCTCTCTCTCTCTCTCTCTCTCTCTCTCTCTCTTTTCTCCTCCCTCCCTCCCTCTCTTCCCTCCCTCCCCCTCCCTTTCTTCCTTCCCTCCCTCTCTCCCTTCCTTCCTTCCTTCCTTCCTTCTTTCCTTCCTTCCTTCCTTCCTTCCTTCCTTCCTTCCTTCCTTCCTTCCTTCCTTCTTCCCTCTCCCTCTCCCTCTTCTTCTGTCTCTGTCTCTTTCTTTCTCCTTCCTTCCTTCCTCCCTCCCTCCCCCCGCTCTTTTCCTCTCTTTCGGTATAAACGAAGCACCGACCTCTGTTCTTTCCATCCCCAAGGGACAGGCATAAATTTGGTCCCTTCTGGCGGAGCTCCCCCATTCTGCATGGGGCTGTCAAGGGACCCCATCCCCCCTGGGGGAGGGCAGGTGGTGTTTGCCTAGGTTTTTATCCAGAGGGGGCCCCCTTCCAATCAGGAGGGACAGACTGTTGTGTCTGAGGATGGGCTTCCAGCCTTTTCCACATACGTTTCCCCAGGAAGACTGCAGAGATAGTTCATTTCCAGCACACTTCCTTTGCTGTCTTCTTTTGAAATGGCCCTGATCACAATAGACGTCGTCGTTGTCATTTTTTTCTTTCAGTTTGACTGTGTTAAAAAAGGACAGCAAACTGGGCATCGGCTGAGGAAGCAGCTTCTGCAGAAATCAAAGCCTTACTTTGCTCACCACATTCATTTTGCAACGAATGGGGGCAAAAGGCTGGACATGGAGAAAAGCGGGGGGGGGGCACGGACACCTAGTTGCCTTGGGTTGAATCTGCATAAAGTCTGACCTGTGTCTTCTCCAATTCTCCTCCCCCCTCTTTTGAAGGGTTCCTCATTTAAATGGGACACAGTTATTTTGTTTGTATCCTGCCTTTATTATTTTTACAAGTAAAGTAGCATGCAGATCCAACACGCCTTCCTCCTCCTCTTTTCCCCCACAACAACAACCCTGTGAGGTAGGTTGGGCTGAGAGAGAAGGACTGGAGCTTAACCTTTCATGGTTAAGGTAGGACTACAACTCACCACCTCCTGGTGATTGGCCCAAAGTCACCCAGCCTGCTTTCATAGCTAAGGTGGGACTAGAACTCACTGTCTCCTGGTAATTGGCCCAAAGTCATCCAGCTGGCTTTCATGGCTAAGGCAGGACTAGAACTCACCGTCACCTGGTGATTTGCCCAAAGTCACCCAGCTGGCTCTCATGGCTAAAACAGGACTAGAACTCACCATCTCCTGGTGATTGGCCCAAAGTCATCCAGCTGGCTCTCATGGCTAAGACAGGACTAGAACTCACCATCTCCTAGTGATTGGCCCAAGTCACCCAGCTGGCTCTCATGGCTAAGGCAGGACTAGAGCTCACCATCTCCTGGTGATTGGCCCAAGTCACCCAGCTGGCTCTCATGGCTAAGACAGGACTAGAACTCACCGTCTCCTGGTGATTGGCCCAAAGTCATCCAGCTGGCTCTCATGGCTAAGACAGGACTAGAACTCACCGTCTCCTGGTGATTGGCCCAAAGTCATCCAGCTGGCTCTCATGGCTACGACAGGACTAGAACACACCATCTCCTAGTGATTGGCCCAAGGTCACCCAGCTGGCTTTCATGGCTAAAACGGGACTAGAATTCACTGTCTCCCGCTTTTTAGCCAGGTGCCTTAACCACTACTAGACCAAACCGGCTAGACGTGTCTACACAGCATGTGTCTTTATAGTCCCGCTTCTCCTCACTTTTCCTTCCCAAAGCCAACTTCAAAACTTTCAGTGAAAACGTTGCTGTGGTAAGAGTTGCACTTCCTCCCCTTCCCAAGCTTACATTTCACCTGAACATCTGTACCGTTTGCTAGACAACACGGCCTCTCGTGGCTGTGAAAGGATTTGGTAATGTCTCACCTGCCGTTAGGATAAAGATTCATATTTCCTTCAATTATTGATCAAAGCTCTCAACCCTCACCATTTCCCCGCAATCCTGGCCTTCACTCTTTTGAGAGACAAATCAGGCCGGTAGACTCTTGCAACCCACACAGTATTTAGCCGGAGATCTGTCTACGCTGCAAGTAGTCCTCGACTTACGATCACAGTTGAGCCACAACATTTCAGTTGCTAAACGAGACCTTGGTTAAATGAGTTTTGCCTCATTTTGCCTTTCTGGCCACGGTTGTTAAGCAAATCGCTGCAGTGACTGTTAGTAACACGGTTGTTCAGTAAATCTGGTTTCCCCGTTGACTTTGCTTGTCAGAAGATCACAAAAAGGGGATCGTGTGACCCCGGGACGCTGCAACCGTTACAACTGTGAACTGGGTGTCAAGCATCTGAATGTAAATCACGTGACCCTGGGCAATACTGCAATGGCCATAACTGTGAAAAACAGCCATTAGTCATCTTTTTTCCCCAGTGCCGTTGTGACCAAGAATGGTCACAAAATGAACTCTTTGTACTTTCTTCCGTGTATTGCTGAGTTACTCAGTTGCCTGATCCTAGACCTTACTCAGTTGTTGTTTTACAACAGGAAAATGCAGGCTGTCAAGAAACAAATCAAGAGGGACATAGGACAAAGTAAGGGGTTGTCTTGGGCATTTCCCCATTTCCCAGATCAGCATCTTCTCCTTGGAAAGCCACAATCCCCATCCCTGATGTAAATGGACCCATTTCTGACTTCCTGAGTTTGGAAAGGATTAAGGATGACCTGGTACCTTTGCCATAGATATTCTTAGGAGGACCTCACTTCTTTCTGGGCACAGTATGACCCTAGATCAGGGGTAGGCAACCTTGGCTCTTTTATGACCCATGGACTTCAACTCCCAGAATTCCTGAGCCAGCCATGCTGAGGAGAAATGGAGAGGTTTCCATACTGAGCCATGCTGGCTCAGGGATTCTGGGAGTTGAAGTCCACGAGTCATGAAGGGACCATAGTTCCCCCATGCTGGCTGAGGAATTCTGGGAGTTGAAGTCCACAAGTCATGAAGGGGCCAAAGTTTCCCTCATGCTGGCTCAGGAATTCTGGGAGTTGAAGTTCACAAGTCATGAAGGGGCCAAAGTTTCCCTCATGCTGGCTCAGGAATTCTGGGAGTTGAAGTTCACAAGTCATGACGGGGCCATCGTTCCCCGATGCTGGCTCAGGAATTCTGGGAGTTGAAGTCCACGAGTCATAAAAGAGCCAAGGTTGCCTACCCCTGCCCTAAACCAAAGTTTCTCAACCTTGTCAACTTTAAAATGTGTGGACTTCAACTCCCAGAATTCCTCAGCCAGCATGGGGAATTCTGGGAATTGCAATCCACGCATCTGAAAAGTTGCCAGGATTTGAGAAACACTGGTCTAGAGTAAAAAAAAAATGGCAATGGTAAATACTGGAGCGAGGTACGATTTATGCGTTAAGTTGTCCACCAAGTTTGTCTCTGTCTGTCTCTCGCTTGTCTCTTGATCACTGAATTCTACTTTCTCTTCTCTTCCTTTCCAACCCTAATAACAATAACAATAACCATAAAGTTGGAAGGGACCTATCACCAATCTATCACCAGCCGCAACTGTTGGGAAGGAATTTGTTTTGTTTGGGATTGTGGAAAAGGAGAGGTTAGCTCCAGAACTGGCCATATCATTAGGGATGATCACTCTGTACTAGGACGATGTCTACACCTAGTTCCAGAACATAGAATAACAGAGTTGGAAGAGACCTTGGAGGTCTTCTAGTCCAGCCCCCTGCTTGAGCAGGAGACCTTATACATTTCCGCACAAATGGCTGTCCAGTCTCTTCTCAGAAACCTCTAATGATGAAGCACCCACAAGTTGACTTCTTAGCCTCTGCTTGAGCAGCTCTTTCATGCATCAAAAGATCTACGGCCCTCCAGCATAGCTGGCTGATCTGGCCAAGTACTGGACACTTAATGGGTGGCCACAATTCCCAACAGACCCTGGTGCTATGCGGAAAAATGGGAATAGCTGCTTTCTTCGGCTGCCCCTGGTTAATGATCCCATTTCTCCATGGAAACCAACCTCCTGTCTAAAGCCATTCTTTCTCTCACTAGCTCGCTAATTTAACTTATAATCTTTGAAAATTATAAGCCATTGCAATTCCAGGTCTGCCTAATTGCAATCCTTGCAGTCCGACCTATTAACAGCAGCCGTGCTGCACCGTGGAGGAACGGTCTCAATAACCAGGTTTGTGGTTGAGACACACCTTCCATTGTGGTGTGATTAGAAGACTATGTAGCTGAGCTTCGTTGCTTAAGTGGCTTCAGCAGTCCTGGGTGAGAACACTAGAATATCATAAGGTTTCAGCAGACTTGGAAATCTTAGCTGTTCTCATTTATGGTAGTCCTTGACGTGCGATGGACCTGAATTTCCATTGATAAGCAAGGTGGTCAAGTGGCTTTGCTTGTCAGAAGCTGGCTAGGAAGGTCACAAATGGAGAACATGGGACTCTGGGAGGCTACAACCATTGTAAATACATGCTGGTTGATCACGTGACTGTGCTGTGATGGTCACAAATTGGAGGATTGGTTAGAAGTCACTTTTTTAAATGCCATTGTAACTTTGAACAGTCACTACACAAATAAGTCGAGAACTACCTCTACCAAGCTCTGTTAATCTAATGTTAATTTAAATATTTTTAAGGAGGAGTGACTACAAGTTGACGGAACCTGGTCTAAAACATCTGGACCTGAACTGGAACATGCCATTTGTTAAGCTAAGAAAGTGAAGACGTTTCCGGAACAATTCCAGAGAAATGCTTGCATTTTCAGTGGATTATTTTATCGTTCAAAAAAAAAAATGGGGGGGGGGCTTCCTTACCAAAAGTTTGGATTTTATTAGTGAAAATGTCCAGCCCACAGCATCACCATCTTGGTCCCTCTGCTAGGAAGTAACTCAATCAGTAGGGGGAGGGGGAGTTTTTTTTGTTTGCAGGGTTAATGCCCAAGCATAATTGGGATTGGGGAAAAGGGGGCTCCTTCCTTCCTTAATTAGAAATAAGAGGACGATGAAAATCAACATCTGTTTCAGCTGGAGTTTTTGCTCAATGCTGAAATTCTCCTTAATAAGCCGAGATATTCTGGGGCTGCCTCAGTTAGCGGTTGGGTGCGGAAGCCGTACTCGGGGGGGGGGGGGTGTAGACAACTTAATGTGCCTGTAATTATCATGTAATTATTTTGTAATGGGGGATCAGAATTTTTCCATCTCTGGTGTTTCCCCACAAAACTTGAAACAGCCGTCCCCCGTTACACGCAGACACACGGGCGATCCCCGAGCGAAACCAAGGTACGCTCCATTCCAGGTAGTCCAGGTAGTCCTCAAATTAGAACAGTTCATTTAGTAACTGTTTGAAGTTACAACCGCACTGAAAAAAAGTGGCCTATGACCGTTTTTCACACTTACGACCGTTGCAGCCATCCCCCGTGGTCACGGGATTAAAATGAAAATGCTTGGCAACTGGTTCATATTTATGACGGTTGCGGCGTCCTGGGGACAACTGATCCCCTTTTGCGATTTCATTTCATTTCATTTATTATATTTGTATACCGCCCTTCTCCCGAAGGACTCAGGGCGGTGAACAGGGCACATATAAATAGAGAATACAAAAATTAAAAAGGATTAAATAATAGACTAGATACAAACAATAACAGTATAAAAAACCCCATTAAAAAACCTAACATCCCCCCATCAGGCCAGGCCAGCTTGTTCAAATAAATGGGTCTTCAGACCGCGCCGGAAGGAGCGAAGGTCCGGTGCCGTCCGGAGCTCAACCGGCAGTTGGTTCCATAAAGCCGGGGCACCCACAGAGAAGGCCCTCCCCCTGGGGGCCACCAGCCGGCATTCTCTGACCGGAGGCACCCTGAGGAGGCCCTCTCTGTGGGAACGCACAGGGCGGAGGGAAGTTGACGCCGGCAGCAGGTGGTCCCTGAGGTACTCCGGACCCATGCCATGTAGGGACTTAAAGACCGTTATTTTATTTATTTATTTTAATTCCATTACCAGAACCTTGAATCTCACTCAATGACTTTGCCAAGCAAAGTCAGTGGGGCATCCAGATCCACTTTGCATCTGCGGTGATTCACTTAACAGCGGCGGTAAGAAAGGTCGTAAAATGAGGCAAAACCCGCTTAACGACTGTCTCCCTTTGCGACAGAAATTTTGGGCTCGGTTGTGGTCGTAAGTCGAGGACTACCTGTGGGGCGCTTTTCTTTCTCCTACCCACCCTTTTTCTCATCCCTTCTCATTTCTCGCTGCTGTGCAAATATTTTGAAACGCTTTTCGTGGCAAGTCGCTTCAAGTTAAACAGAATGATTTAATCTGACGCTGTTGAATATTTATCAGTGTCCTTGTTGGTAAAATTACTTTCCAACACAAGTGTCAGGTGAGTTGCAATTATCATCAAAGAGAGCATGCACAAATAATGGAAGGTTTTGTCTAGGAAAAAAAACAACAACCCAGGAATGACTGTTTTGTAAAGGCAACGTTTTAGGGAAATTGAGGCCGCTACTCCGCATTAAAACGGCCTTTTAGTCTCTGTCGTTTAATTTTGAAGAAAGAGGACAAACAACATTTGACAAACCTAATTTCCTTGAAATTCCAGATGGGGGTAATCATAGAAGCATAGGCCTGGAAGGGACCTTGGAGGTCTTCTAGTCCGAGCCCCTTGCCAGGCCAGGAGACTTTATACCATCCCAGACAAATGTGTTGTGATTCAGGGTCAGCCTGTGGGTTCGGCAGTTGGGTCAGATGAATCAGAGGAGGAGGGGGGTGTTGAAGACCTTGCTGAGGGGGTTGAAGATCTTGCTGATGAGAGCCCTCAGGCAGGCCCCTCCCACTTGGTCACCATGGAGACCCAGCTGTGTGAGCCTGTCAGTGTGGATGAAGATGACCCACAGCTGGCCCTGTTCAAGGACGCCCGACGCAGGAGGCAGTCAAGTAGGAGTAAACGGCTGTGGGGCTTCTCGGAAGGAGGCAGAGAGAGGCCACGCCCTGAACTCTTTATAAAGGACTTGTGTGGGGAGGGCTGGTTTGCTGAAAGCAACCGCTCAGATAGTGTTTCAAAGCTCCTGTATCTTGGTTCGTGTCTTGTTTGTTTTTGTAATAAATTTGGCAGACGTCATTCCAGCCTCTTGCCGTTTATAAAAGGGTTGCCTTTTCTGCAGGGCCGGTAGCAGGCTGGTACAGAACAAAATGGCTGTCTATTCTCTTCCTGAAAACCTCCAGTGATGGAGCACCCCCAATTTCTGAAGGCAAGCTGTCCCACTCCGTAATTGTTCTCACTGTCAGGAAATTCCTCCTTCATTCCAAGTTGACTCGGATGAGCTTCCACCCATTGCTTCTAATATTTTACCTTGGGATCTTCTTTTATTAAGTTCAGTTTACCTTGGTGAACTTATTTCATTCGCTGTCTTAGATGTATCTCCCCACCCCCCCTTTCAGTGACAAGGCTTCTGTCGTGATTCCCAACACGCAGTCAAACGCAACCATCCTCAAAGCAGCTCAAACACAGTTTACTTTCATACTTTGGAAGTGAGATGGCTGTTGTGTATTCTCTAGGATGGGAATTGTGTTCTGCAGCTGCCACACAATCTTAAGAAAAAAGAGTCTTTGATTTAACGTTTCAAATCCTGAGCGGCAGGATTTGCAGGGATGCTGGTGGGGCCCCACCACGAATATTGGTCTTTCTACATAGTTCAGTACTTGATTTCAGAAAGAGGAAGTAAGTGGAGACATTGAAATGTGACTTTCCCCCTCTGATATGGGAGCTTCCCTTCTCATCTCATAAGAGGGGTTTTTATTTGGATAGATGAACTGCTTAATGCATGCCTGAAGTGGATGTCCTTCCTACGAATTGGTTTAATTTTTGTACAAGCATAGATATTAGTAAAACACTTCAATAGAAAAGTATTTATGCAGCTCTTGTTTGAACTGTGGGGTCCTTGGTGCTCTCTGAGCCCGGTGGCTTTCTTGCAGACATTTCATGAGCCAACTAGGGAACATCATCAGTTCTAGTAGGGCAGTTCTAGTAGGGCAGAGGAGAAGAAGGGTGCTTGCTGCTTTTTAAGCTTGATGGTTTTCCTGCAGACATTTCGTTACTCAATTAGGGAACATCATCAGTGCTAGAAGGGGTGTGTGTGGAGAGGAGGAGGGTGCTTTGTGTTCTCTGAGCTTGGTGGATTTCCTGCAGACATTTCACTACCCATCTAGGTAACATCATCAGGGTAGTGCAGTGAAACCCTTCAAAGAAACCACAAAGCTCAGAGAGCACCAAGGACTCCACAATCAAAAATGTTGCTGAAAAAGAAGAGAGGTACCAGGAGTGGCTGGGTCAGAAACTAGGATACTAGGATACAGAGCTTTAACTTTGCATTTTCTCCATCATTCCTGGGTCAGCCGCCCAATCTTGCTCCTCTGGGGCTCCAATACAAAAGCAAGCCAGCTTCTATTGCTTTGAGAATGGCCCGAACACATCCTCAGAAAGATCCATTTTCCGAAGACAGTCGACGTGAATAGGAAATTTCTGTTTGCGCATATTCATATGACAACATCTAGATTAAGGAGGCATGGCCTAAAAGACTCATTAATGCTTGGAGTTTATTATCAGGTGTTCTCTAATGTGTTTTGATGAGCTTTAATGATGCTGCCAGTTATGTTTCTTTCTAAACCTTCCCTTCTTGCCTCTTTCTTCTGGTTTAGTGTAGTCATTATTTCACCCAGCTGCTAGGCTCCATCCATAAGGTAAAGGTAAAGGTGCCCCCGCACATGCATGCTAGTCATTTCTGACTCTAGGGGCCGGTGCTCATCTCCGTTTCAAAGCCGAAGAGCCAGCGCTTGTCCGAGGACGTCTCCGTGGTCATGTGGCCGGCATGACTAGACGCCAAAGGCGCACGGAACGCTGTTACCTTCCCACCGTGGCGGTCCCTATTTTTCTACTTACATTTTTACGTGCTTTCGAACTGCTAGGTTGGCAGAAGCTGGGACGCGTAACAGGCGCTCACTCTGTTACGCGGCACTTGGGATTCGACCCGCCAAACTGCTGACCTTTTTATCCTTGTCATTCCCTTTGCCTGCTTTGGTTTCTGAGAGATGTTTTGAGGTTTTCGTTGGGTTGGTGGTTTTACACAGGCTGACCCAAATTCACATTTTTAGGATTGACAAGCAGGAACATGGTGGTTCCAGAGGGTTTCTCAATTCTTGGATTCTTACAATGTGCTTTGTGGTTCCAGGACAAAGTTTCAGGATGAAAAGCCTTTCGCTTTTTAAGGCTGTGAGACTCCGAGGGCATTTTAGTTCCCAAATCTTCTTTTGCTGCCCTTTTTAGGGTAGTCTTTAATTCCCCCCCTTTTTTTTTCTATAAGGGCAGGACGAAAAGCAATGGGTGCAAGCTGCTTAGAGAGAGATTCAACCTGGAATTAAGGAGGGATTTCCTGACAGTGAGAATGATACATCGAGGGAACAGCTTGCCTTCATAAGTTGTGGGTGCTCCATCGATGGAGGTTTTTAAGGAAAGATTGGACAGCCATTTGTCCTGGACAGAATAAGGTTACCTGCCGTGGCAAGAGGTTGGACTAGAAGACCTCCAAGGTCCTTTCCAACTCTATGATTTTAGGATTCTAATTAATTGACCACTGAGCTTGATAAAAGAAGATCCCAAATCCAAGACGTTTGGGATTACATTTTAGTGGACGGTTTAATTTCACTGCCTCAGAAGGAGAGTATTAATCTATTTGATCATTTGCAATACTGCACCATTCTCTGGAGATATATGGCCCAGGGCATTTGTCACTATTTTCCCTGATAACACACAAATAAACAAACCAACAACCCTGCTGTTAAAGATGTGCCAAGCCTGTGTGTATGTGTGTATGTGTGTGTAACTAATATTATAGTGTGAACATTTGTGTTTATTACTTTTTTAGTTATTGTGCTGGAAGTGATATGGGACAGGCCAGTGAGTGTGCAGACATAACGTGAGTTATGAATAAGATGTTACCTGCCCATTCCAGGGTATTATATAGCTTTATGCAGCTTTGGGATGGATAGAAATATAATAATGAATTAAATTGGTACTTTATATCCAAAGAGAGCCAGTTTGGTCTACTGATGAAGGCACCAGGCTAGAAACTGTGAGACTGTGAGTTCTAGTTCAGAGCCAGTTGGGTGACTTTGGGCCAATCACCAGGAGACGGTGAATTCCAGTTCCACCTTAGGTATGAAAGGCAATTGAGTGACTTTGGACCAATCACCAGGAGGCTGGGAGTTCTAGTCCTGTCTTAGGCACGAAGCTAAGGGTGACCTTGGGCCAGTCACACTGTCTCAGCCCCAGGAAGAAGGCAATGACGAATCACTTCTAAAATGTTGCCACGTAAACTGTAGGGACTAGTCCAGGCAGTTTCTAGGAGTCAACCCTGAGCACTGCAGAGTCTACTGGGAGTTGTAGTCCTGACATTTCTGGAAGGCCTCCAAGTGGGGCAGGCTAATGTAGAAGACGACACTTAAAATAATAAAAAAACCTGAGCACCCAGGTGGGTCTGTGATGGATGACAGAAAATATGTGAGATGCTTTGGAGCCGGCAGCTGTTTTTGAAAAAACTCCCTTAGCGCTTATTTTTTTAAAGAAAAAAAACACTGTAAATATTTCAGATTATCAGTCAAAAGAATAACGGTATTCCTTGCGACATGCCTAAGTACAATGCTGGGATGGCAGCCGCCCCATTTCCCCCACAATACGAGTTCAACCTTGACGGGGATTTCAAAGGATTGCTATTAAGTGAGGGCCTTTGTTTTGCGATAAGCTGACATTGTCCTCAATATTTCTCTGGTGTGATTTTCCTTTACTTTGCTGTGACTCGGGAGAATTAAACCATTAAGGACTGATTACAGCAGCTAATTGTAATTTGCTCCAAGGGGAAGGATGGTGGAGGAGGCTGTGATGTGTAGCGGTGGGTAGAGAAGACATCTTGGCTCAAAAGAAGAAGGTACCACCTCCGTTATCATCCTCACGGTCATCTCCGGCTCTCCTCCTCATTTTATTTTCCCAGGATTCAACCAAACTCTTAACTCTCCCGCAGCTTAATCCCACAATGTTGTGTCCTGAAATCTAGAATGGTAGAAAAACCATTTCTTGCCTTCAGTGGGATGTCCTTTCAGGACCCTGAAGAGCGCTGTTGTATCCATCCCCTCTTCACCAAGCTAAACCTTTCAAGGGCTTTGAGCTGCTTTGATAGACGGTCGTGTCCACTTCTCAGATCATCTGTGTTCCTCTTTTCTGGACCATTTTTTCTCTCCATTCTTCTTCTTATAATGCCTACCGCTGGACACGATAGCTAAGGTAGGGTTTGACTAATGTAGAATAGGGTGAGACCATCACTTACATGGATAAATGTCTATGGAGATTCTCAGTCCTCCAGGTCATGGTTATCCCAAAGGTGCTTTTTCATGAGGCAACTGAACTTTCTTTTTTCTCTTTGAAGACATTTTCCTTCCCATCGAAGAAGCTTCTTCAGCTCTGACTGGATGGTGGGGAGTGGGAGGATTTATATTCCTTGCAGACAGCTGGTCATTTGCATTCTTTTAGAGAGTTGTTGAGGCCACTTGGAGGTTTGTCTGTGTCAAAGAGATACAACATCATCTATCTCCCGTCTACAACACAGTCCTTTCAGCAGTTCCAGGAAGGCTCCACATCCATTTTTACTACTCAGGTGACCCTGAGGACACAGGTAAACCTCCAAATGGCCTCAACGACTCTCTAAAAGAATGCAAATGACCAGCTGTCTGCAAGGAATATAAATCCTCCCATTCCCCACCATCCAGTCAGAGCTGAAGAAGCTTCTTGAATAAGAAGCGAAACATCTTCAAAGAGAAAAAGTTTGAAGACCCCTGGTGTAAGACCATAAGTGGGGACTTTGAAACCACATAAAGGTAATCTTTGACTTACAACAGTTCATTTAATGACTGCTCAAACTGTTACAAAGCACTGGGAAAAGTGACTTATGACCTTTTTTTACACTTATGACCGTTGCAGCATCCCCATGGTCAAGTGATCAAAATTCAGACACTGGGCAACTGACTGGTGTTTATGACAGTTGCAGTGTCCCGGTGGGGTCACATGACCCCCTTTTGCAACTTTCTGACCAGCAAAGTCAATGGGGAAGCCGGATTCACTTAAGAACTGTGTTACTAACTTAACATCTGCAGTGATTCATTTAACAACTGTGGCAAGTTCGCCCAGCCATGCGCTGAAAATGCGTGTTGTAGGTTGTTTTTAATTTTCTGCTTTGATCCCCTTAGGAAGAATGTTGAAGTGAAACGCCTGTAAAGAAAATTATGCTTTTAAGTTGCTTTTTTGCAGCTTTTTAATTTTTTTTTATCACCAAGGTGTACTTTCACCAAATGTAATCAGGCAATGCACTTACACAGAGAGGAGGAGTGAGGAAGTTTTGTGAGTCCTTTTGTGCAGATTTTTTTTTATCCCCTCCCATTTTCAGCACAAAAGCTTTTGGAGCTCTCATTTCAGTTCCCCCCCCTTTCCAACCTACCTTTTTAATGTATTTTTATAAGGCGGGATTTCAACGGGCACCTTTTATACTCTTTATTATAATTGTGGAGGAGATGCTTCAAATGGAAGCTGCTTGCTAGCCAGATGGCTTAAGTGTAGTTTCCCAGGAACAGACCACTAAGCACATCCTTTGCAATCATCTTGAAGTGCAGAAATGCTTATGAAAATGTGACTTCCCACCTCTATCCAGAGAGCTTAGCCATGATTGGGCTAATCCATTAGATGCACTATAAATGAGAGCCAATTAACTTGTAGAAGATACACAATTACATTGCTGGAGCATCATTTTGAGAAGAAAGCATACATTGTGGAAAGCAATGTCTCCTATGGTAAAATAGTGGGACTATTGTCCCCATTCTGACTTTCTCCCCCCCCCTACACACACAGACAGACAGACAGACAGACAGACAGACACACACACACACTTTCTAGCTCTTTGGGATGTGTTAGAAAAGTGCAGTAACAACCTTGATCCATGATCAGCATCAATAAAGGAGAACATCTGTAGCTCAGAGTGGAAATGAGGGGTCCTTGGTGCTCTCTGAGCTGGCTTGTTTTCTTGCAGATGTTTCATTACCCAGACTAGGTAACATCATCTGTACTAGTAAGGAATGGGATTTATTCTCAGTTTATACTCGAGTGGTGCTGTTTAGAGGGTCTGTCTTTAGAAGAAGCCAGACAGGCCAATCAAAAAACCCTCTTAAGATCACCCCAGGTCAAGCCACTAGAATATAAACCGACAGCAAACCACACTCCTTACTAGCACTGATGGTGTTACCTAGTTTGGGTAAGGAAATGTCTGCAACAAACCCACCAAGCTCACAGAGGACCAAGGAGCCCTCATGATCAACATCAGCTAATGAGAAGAAGCGCCAAAAAGCCAGAAATCGTGAACAACATTCAAGTATTTCCCAAGTATGTGTGTTTAATCACTGAGTTTATAACGTGTAAAAGACATCAGCCTCCACATCTGCCGATCCTAAGTCCTTGGGAAGGACTGGCTAGGTGGATAAAGATGCCCAATCCACTCTGAACATCTGGCTGAGAGCGTGGTGAACCCTATGAATAAAATTCTAGGAATCCCACCATCGAAATGACTTGCTTCTGTCGTCCATGAGTATCTGTTTAGGCAATTAACGTTGTCTCCTGATTTATTATCTTGTTACCTTGCTATGACTGACAGATTTTTGAGGAGGACTCGAAAGCTCCTGTCTTACTTCCAAGCCAGGAAAGAGCTATGAATAAGCTGGATTCAGCTGGGAATTGTGACACCGATTTCAGCTGTATTATAACAAGGATATAACATCATCTCAAGAAAGATTGCACTTGTCACTGGCGCTCCATCTTTGAAAAGAGAAGAGAGGGGCAAACAAATGGCTTGTCAGAGAACTCTTGCCATTTATTATTGGTTCACTCCATCACAGAAGCTAGAGATCTCTTCAAAGAAAGGAAGTTTTCTCTTTGGCAAAGTTGTCTCTTTGTTGTGCAATGTGCAGTCAGATTGCGCTAGCTGGGTCATGACTGTTAAACATGAAAGGCCCCCTAAATCATGCACCTTGTATGAAGCTGGTTCAGGTTTTTAAGAAGAAAATGAATCTTAAGTCAGCGTCAGAGATTTTGAGTTTGCTTTTTCTTTCCGGATAGTTTCTCATTAAAAGTGAGACAGTTCTCCTGGGGAAAAAAAAGAGTACTTATCCTTTCTAAGTCTGGACTTCTCCTGAAGGTTCCTTTTTTATATATTTCTGGAACACAACATCCCTTCCTTCCTCACCCTTTTTTATTACCTGTTTTTATATTCGGGGTTGATAAGAAAGAAACTGGGGTTCCACCCACGTAAAGTTATCCTCTCCAGGGTTATCAGTCCAAAAGAGGTGATCTTTTGATTCTTACTAGATTTCATATATGCAAAATGGGTTGTGTAGCCACAGTTGCATTTTTTTAAAAGACTGGAAATTAGGAATGCAAGAACTTACTTTATTGTAGCACCTATGGACCACCTAGCACAATATTTCAAAGGCCACCAGCATTTTGATGTCCATCAGCACTAACAACCCTACAGGCATCTTTTTTTTAACCCAAGCTTCTGGCCTACTTTTATTTATAATTATTCCTCCTCCTCCTCCTCCTCCTCCTCCTCCTCCTCCTCCTCCTCCTCCTCCTCCTCCTCCTCCTCCTCCTGGCATATTGTGAAACAAACTACCATCTTCCATCTTCATTTTCTTTCCACAGTTATCTGTGAGCCTCAGGCAGATTCCATCAGCAATAAAAAGCCTATGGAAATAGGAAACAAAAATGGAGGATATCCGCAATCCAGGGCTTTGTTTGAAAGTGTGTCCATCTCTTTGGTGAAAAAAAGACAAAAGGATGGAGATTCCTAGAGGGGTTGATTGCCTCCTGGAGTATATCCTGGGGCTAGTAAGTGTCACCTTGCTCAATTGCCTGATCTTAGCCCTTTCTCAGTTGTTATTTTACAACAGGAAAATGCAGGTTTTCTTGAGAAAGCATTTAAGAGGGACTTAGAACAAAGGTGTTTTGTGAGTGGTCTGTTTCCCACAATAACAGAGTTGGAAGGGATCTTGGAAGTCTTCTAGGCCAACCCCCGACTCAAACAGGAGGCCCTGTACCATTCCAGAGAAATGGTTGTCCAATCTCTTCTTAAAGCCTCCAGTGATGAAGCGTCCACAACTTCTGGAAGTAAGTCATTGCTTACTTGATTAATTGTTCCCAGTGTCAGGAAAATTCTCCTTAATTCTAGGTTGGTTCTCTCCTTGATGAGTTTCCATCCGTTGCTTCTTGTTCTGCTTTGGAGAATAGGCTGACTCCCTCTTCTTTGGGGCAGCCCCAGACCAGCCTCCTTCCATGGGAGAGCCACAACCCCCATCTTTGATGTAAATGAACCTATTTCTAAGTTCAGAAAAAATAAGGACGTGTAATCCTTAGCAGAGGTATTCCTATGAGGTTCTAACTTCTTTCTGGGATCAACATGCCCAGAGCAGCACTTTTCAAACTTTGCAAGGTAAGATGTGTGGACTTCAACTCCCAGAATTTTCATAAATACGACAGGTCTCTGACTTTGGTTAATTTTTGGGAAATCGGCTAAAGTTAACTAGGTGTTGCCTTTCTTCTCTCTCTCTCTCTCTCTCTCTCTCTCTCTCTCTCTCTCTCTCTCTCTCTCTCTCTCTCTCTCTCTCTCTCTCTCTCTCTCTCTCCCCTTCTTCCTCAACCCTCTCTCCTCTTTCTGTCTCCCCTTTCCAGTTCCTGTCCACCTGTCTTTTTCTCTAACACACATTCACACATATGGTAGACAGTGAGGAAGATGGCCTTCATGGAGACAGAAAAGGGGCTAAAGCAGGGGTCTTCAAACTTGGTCCTTTTATGACTTGTGGACTTCAACTCCCAGAATTCCTCAGCCAGTGTGTAGGGGGGTCTTCAAACTTGGCCCTTTTATAACTTGTGGACTTCAACTCCCAGAATTCCTCAGGCAGCGTGTAGAGGGTCTTCAAACTTGGCCCTTTTATAACTTGTGGAGTTCAACTCCCAGAATACCTCAGCCAGCATTTAGGGGATCTTCAAACTTGGTCCTTTTATGACTTGTGGACTTCAACTCCCAGAATTCCTCAGCCAGCGTGTAGAGGGTCTTCAAACTTGGCCCTTTTATAACTTGTGGACTTCAACTCCCAGAATACCTCAGCCAGCATTTAGGGGATCTTCAAACGTGGCCCTTTTATGACTTGTGGACTTCAACTCCTAGAATTCCTCAGCCAGCGTGTAGGGGGGGGTCTTCAAACTTGGCCCTTTTATGTCTTGTAGACTTCAATTCCCAGCATTCCTCAGTCAGCAGTGAAGAGTTGAAGTCCAAAAGTCATAAAAGAGCCAAGTTTGAAGACCCCTGGGCTAAAGCAATGTTTTAAGTCCAGAATGGCCCAGTAACATTCAGAAGTAGCTTGACCATACACCTCCCTAATTCAACTGAAGTATAAGGAGGAGTTGGAGAAGGCCAGCACAATCAAATTTGAAAAGATTCAGTTATTATAGCCAAACTCAATACAAGTAGTTTTGGTCTTCCCATAGGGTTAATTTCTTAGTCTGGTCTAACTAGTAGGGATGACATATGTACAGAATGTTGTTGTTTTTTTTTTAAAAAAAGGTAGTTTCTTCATGATAATCCAGACCAGCGCATCATTTTCCCTGCTATGCTGATAAGGTTAGCAACTAGGCTTCTGTTCATTGTGCCAAAGCACACCAGAGACCTGTGTGCGCAACCCACTGATACATGCCTACATATATATGTACGCATGTACGTATGTATAAGCATACACCAATAATTCTAAAAAATTCCATAGGAATTGGCTGAGCTATTATTGATTCACAGAGCATGGCAAAACATCACTGCATGAATTAGCAAACAGCTGTTTCTAATTTGAGTTTAGAACTGTACACAGAGGAACTTGTTTTAGTGTTCACTCCTTTCATTTATAATGAATTTTAATCACCGCTACAGGTGAGAAAAATGTAGAAACAAGCTTGTATCTTGTGGAAGAAACAAAGGAGAGACAGATGCTAACAGATTTACAGTCTGTGATAAAAGGAAATGTTTTGGTACACTTTACATGTAATTAGGGTGCAGCTGTTTGCAGTCCCAAACCGTGAATATACCGTCTCTTTTAGTCCGGAGGGAGTAGAGCAAAAACAGTGATCCAATCCTGAAAACATGGAGTTTATTCCTGAATCTCATATAAAACTTTTTCTGCTCCGCCCCTCTCCACAGCTTTACGGCCAAGGATAGTGCAGCTTGCTAAATGAAATGGATGGGGAGGGGGCAGCAAAGGGGTCTAATTCTATCCAGAGTCTGATTTAAAGTATTTATCTCTTGACCCAAGGGTTTCAAAGTTTAATCAGTGAGTCGGCTCCTTGATTGACAGAGCAGTTCAATGCATGGATGCAAGCCAGCTAAGAGTTCAAGGGGGTTTGCCCCAAGGAAATATATACATATATATAAGATTGCAAATCTAGTTGATATGTAATGATTGGGCTGCTTTTTATGTATATTTTGGGAAAGGATTTCCTGATTTGAACAGTCCTTTTTTCCCCTAAGCTGCCTAGACAAGATTTTGCATTGGCAGATGGGGAGCCTTTATCTTTAGAAGGAGGCGGAGCCCAAAATTCCTGTTGCTAAGCGATGCTGAGTGGCTGAGTGAACTTTGCCCCATTTTACGACCTTCCTGGCCACACTTGTTAAGTGAATCATGACAGTTGTTAAGTTGGTAACATGGTTGTGAAGTGAATCTGGCTTCCCCATTGACTTTGCTGGTCAGAAGGCTGCAAAAGGGGATCACATGAACCCGGCGGGACACCGCGACCATCATAAATACAAACTAGTGGCCACACGAAGCACAACTCACCAGCTCAGGTCTGGAGCTGGCAGCTGAGACCAGCCCATCCACTCAGAACACACCCCCACCCAATCAGAACACACCCACCATTCAAAACACACTCCCACCCAATCAGAACACACTTGGTCCCCCACCCAATCAGAGCACACCTCCACAGAACACACCCCCTCTGGCAGTTTAAAAAAAAGGAACAAACAGCCACATGCTTCTCCCAGAAGAAGGAAGCTAAAGCCTGATGATGACGGATGGGATTCCGTCGAAACGTTGCGCCTACACCTTTAGTTCTACGCGGGGAAAAACCCGAATAACCAAAGATCCACATACAAACACCCGCAAAAACCTCAGAAAACAAATATATATAGGTTTTCGCGGGTGTTTGTATGTAGATCTTTGGTCATTCAGGTTTTTTTTTTGCCCCGATACCTCCAATTCTACGTGGGAAAAAACTCGAATGACCAAAGATCAACATATATATATATATATATATATATATATATATATATATATATATATATATATGTGTGTGTGTGTGTGTGTGTGTGTGTGTGTGTGTGTGTGTGTGTGTTTGTGTGTGCGTGTGTGTGTATATAATAATAATAATAATAATAATAATAATAATAATAATAATAATAATAATAATAATAAGTTGGAAGGGACCTTGGAGGTCATCTAGTCCAACCCCTTGCTAAGGCAGGAAACCTTATACCATTTCAGACAAATGGCTGTCCAGTCTCTTCTTAAAAACTTCCAGTGTTGGAGCATTCACTGCTTCTGGAGGCAGGCTGTTCCACTGGTTAGTTGTTCTAACTGTATATGTATATGTATATATTTGTGGAACTGAGGCCCAGTCTAAAAGATAAATGAGGTCTGGGTATGATTTATATGACAGTTTGAAGAACATTCTTGTTTCAAGAGGAAGCAATGTGTTTATTTGGGCGCATCCTGTTTGCAATTAGCTTTTCCATGCTTGAGATGAATGCAGGTAGCCTTGTAAAATGCACTGAACATTAAGCTGCTAAATGACTGCGCTGTTTAGTGATTGATTATCGGCTGCTGTTGTGGACATACCGTGACCTGCACATCTTTCTTTCAGTCAGGCTTCTTTCCACCAACTGCTTAACATCTTTCTCCTCCTAATTAAAACTTCTGTTGGATTTTTCTTCCTTCCTGCTAACCCCCTTTCCCAAATTTGCTTGGATAAATTTGCTAGGCTGCATTAACAGAGGGACAGAATCAAGATCACGCGAAGTCTTCATACCACTTGACAAATGCCTTGGTAAGGCCACGCTTGGAATCCTACAAGTCTCCTTGTAACTTTGAACCATCTCCAAAGAGATGCTTGACCTACTAGCTGTGTGTCAAAGGGCAGATCCTCTTAACCTTTTGATCCTATTGGGCAGGAATTGCCAAGGCCATTTGGAAAGGAAGAAAATGCAGGGAGAGCAACCTGTCACTTTCCCCCCCCCCCTCTCTCTCTCTCTCTCTCTCAATCAATCAATCAATCAATCAATCAAAAGAAAAAGCTTGCCTCCTGGAGTTGGGGCTGACTCCATCTCTGGAAGCTTGCAAGAAAAGACTGGACAAGATTTGCCCAGAATGGAATAAGGTCTTCAGCTACGTCAGAGGGTTGGACTAGAAGACCTCCAAGCTCTCTTCCAACCCTAGAATTCTATTCTATGATTCTGCTTTAAAACCCTCCAACCCCTTCCACTCCCCCTCTCCCCTATATCAGCAGCTTGAATTTCCCCGGAGGAGCCCAGTTGGCTTGAGGTGGGAATAAGCCTGTGCAGTGGTTTGCTGGTCCTTCTTCGCTGAATTTAATCGAGGGAGCACGCAGGCAGCCAGCTGAATCTTTCCAGCCAGAAGAGCCTATTAATTCAAGTCCTTCGGGTAGGTGGGTGGAGAGGGAGGCCTCCCGTGACAGTAGCTGACAGAGGCTGTCCAGGGCAAGGTTTGGAAACTTGCTCATTATGGCCGCTGTCATTGATTTACAATTGGCAGGGTTCGGCTTAATTTCTCATCCGTGCAAGTCATGATCAGGAGGCACAAGCCGCACCATTGGGTGTGGGGGGTGGTGAGTCTTAGGCCCCGTAAAACAAAATGGAGAGATTTTTTTTTTCCTCCTCATGCGGTTCCTTCCCTGGCAGGAGGGGGACGTAGGGAGCTTGCAAGGAGAGTCCTCTGGCAGGCGTTTCTGTCTTACCTGGGGCGCATCCGGGTTTGGTTGGTGCTGCTCTGGGGTGAATCAGATCAGCCCAGATCAGTTCACAGTAAGACGCTGAGGGGGGGAAAAGAGAGAGAGAGAGAGAGAGAGAGAGAGAGAGAGAGAGAGAGAGAGAGAGAGAGAGAGAGAGAGAGAGAGAGAGAGAGAGAGAGAGAGAGAGAGAGAGAGAGAGAGAAGGCGAAGCATTCTAATGTGCGCTGTAATGTTATGCTCAAAATTAGCAGAGTTGGGGTGGGGTGGGAGAAATAGCTAATTGCTGGAGGGCAGGTTCAAACTTTGCTATTTCAAAGTGGAAGAAAAAATCTCTGCCTGACACAAAGAATGAATTATTGTGTGTATCTCCATCTCTATCCTATCTTCCACCTTTATCTATCATCTTATCTTCCTATTTCTATCTTCTATTTTCTCTCTCATCTCTGTCTCATGCATTCATCTATCATCTATCTATCTATCTATCTATCTATCTATCTATCTATCTATCTATCTCTATCTATCTATCGATCGATCTATCTATCTATCTATCTATCTATCTATCTATCTATCTATCTATCCATCCATCCATCCATCCATCCACCCACCCATCCATCACCTCTCTAGCTCTATCTTCTGTCTTCTCTCTCTCATATCTATCTATCAATCATCTGCCTGCCCCTCTCTCTCTCTCTCTCTCTCTCTCTCTCTCTCTCTCTCTCTCCATCCATGTCTCTGTCTCTGTCTTCTATCTCTACTTATATGTTATCTAGCTGTCTTATCACTCTGTCTCTGCCTGTGTTTCCTATCTCTATCTATCACTTATCTATCTTTATCTCTCTGTCATCATTTTTATCATCTCTATCTCTATCCCACTTCTCTATCTGTGTGTCTCGTACATAATTCCACCCAATTGATTAACAACGTAAAAAAAGACCCAGTGAGCCCGGCCAGTCATTCTCTTGTACCCAGTGAAATATTTCAGGACAGAATAAAGAAAATAAAAAGAGATCCCAACCCCTCATGGGGAGGACCTTGTCCCTGTAATACAGATTTATGGCAAAAGTTGTTTTGACACTGCTGAGATGATGATGGCTTATCACTCACGCCGAGAAGAGCTTCACTGTCACAGCGCAGTCCAAAGCATGCAGGCTTGAATGGCGGTTGTACAGCATTCGGCTGGACTTCCTCCTAGGAAAATGCACATTTGATTTCAGCTGTAAATACAAAGGAGGCCAATGGGGAATTACAGTGGTGGAGGATGCTGGAGGGCAGGTGATTGGGGAAGAAAGTCACCTGGCTATATCTTTCTTGGTGTGACTTTTATAGAGTGGCTCTGCAACTCCGGAGAAGGCTGTCTTCTGTCTTCCCACTGTTCCAGCCTCACGCAGGCAAGGAGCATGGTTGGGAGAGCAGCTGAAGGACGGAAAGGTGTAAAACATTTGACTCAGCCTTCCATCCTTCCAAGGTCGATAAAATGAGGACCCAGATTGTTGGCGGTAAGAGGCTGACTCTGTAAACCACTTAGAGAGGGCTGTAAAGCACTATGAGGTGGTATATAAGTCTAAGTCAGGGGTAGGGCACTTTGGCTCTTTTATGACTTGTGGACTTCCAATACCCAGAATTCCTGAACCAGCCATGCTGACTGAGGAATTCTGGGAGTTGAAGTCCACAAGTCATAAAAGAGCCAAGGTGCCCTACCCCTGATTTAAGTGCTACTGCTACATGTGGATTCTCAGAGCAGAGGCAACCAAGAAGAGCTGAGCAAGGATCCGTATCATTCTTGTGCATTTGTCTGAACAGTGCAGACATGAGAAAGAGTGAAGCAATTGCCCTGATTGATGTTTGGATTGGGGAAGAAAGATGCACCTATGTAGAGTCAGCCGTCCTTTATGGTTGATCGATTCCACTTGAACCCTCTTTTTCTTTCCTTTGCAAGGGAAAAGATCTGCACAAACCCCAGCCTGCCTAAATCAAGTCAGCATCCCAATTCGGGTACTTGTTCCACAATATGGCAACATTCCCCACCTCCTCCTCCCTCCCCCCCCCAAAAAAAACAGATTCCCAGGCGCCACGCTATAGAAATGCTTGCCATCTCCGGCTACTGCTGGAGTGGCTGCCATCTGACTGCAGAGTTGGCAGACACACAGGGCGCGAGGTTGGCACTGCAGCCCGACTGCCTCCCGGCACAGAGATGGAGCACCTTTAAAGTTAGAACGCAGCGGCTGAGAAGTTGCCTCTTCCTGCTTCCGAAATAAAATCAAAATCCCCAGACTCTCATTGGTGGCTGGAAAGCCACTGAACCCGTTGAGCTTTGACCCATCATTTCTGGATTGCTTTAGTGCCAGGGTGCAGTTTGGAGGGGGAAAAAAATCTATCTTGCTTAGGTGGCACCTCCGTTAAGTGGTTCTCCGTGGGTCTGGGTCTGTGTGGGTGAGGGAGAGAATCTGGCTGCATTCTTTCATTGTTAGCTTTCCATGTTTCGGACCGAGCTGCTGGTTCCAACCAGTATGATCTGAAATCCGTTCCGACTTATATCTGCGGGGGGGGGGGGGAAAGGTTTGCATTCCAGCGCTTAATGCTGCAGCCGGAGCTGCTCTTCGAAATGTTTGTGTCACTTTGAGCCTGGCTGCCTTCTCTTTTCCTGACTGGCTGTTTATTGCTTGGCAATCGAGTAGACAGGTGTTAAACCTGCTTGGGGCAACTGGGAGGGGCAAGGGGGAAAGAGAAACGGCTCTGCATTAATAGTGATCTCCTGCAACTGCAAACAGAAACTGTTTTTCTCTTGTGTTTTCTTTTTTCCCAGAGAGATAGTTCTGTGCAAGTGGGGGGGAGAATTTCCTTTCTTCTACTCAAATATCCCTTTCGGCTTTTGTGCCGTTGTTTCTTTGGGGTTTTGTTTTTCTTCAGCAGTGGATTTTCTTTTTCCTTCCTTCCCCCCCCACACTCTCTTTTCTTCCACCCCCCCCTCCCCACCGCCGGTGGTAGCAGAAGGGCCATAGTGTTGTGGAACGGCTGGCTTTGTCCCTGTTTTCACAGATGCACTGGGAATTGTTTTTAATCTCCTTTCTGCTTTCCCATTACAGATGGCGAAGACGACCCACAACTCTCTTGGGTAGCTTCATCTCCCTCCAGCAAAGACGTTGCATCACCCACTCAGATGATAGGAGATGGGTGTGATCTCGGCATCGGAGAGGAGGAAGGGGGAACCGGCCTGCCGTATCCCTGCCAGTTTTGCGATAAGTCCTTCATTCGCCTGAGCTACCTTAAAAGGCACGAGCAGATTCACAGCGACAAGCTACCGTTCAAATGCACCTACTGCAGCCGACTTTTCAAGCACAAGAGGAGCAGAGACCGGCACATTAAGCTGCACACGGGGGACAAGAAGTACCACTGCCACGAATGCGAGGCGGCCTTCTCCCGCAGCGACCACCTCAAGATCCACTTGAAGACTCACAGCTCAAGCAAGCCCTTCAAGTGCACGGTCTGCAAACGGGGCTTCTCCTCCACCAGCTCCCTGCAAAGCCACATGCAAGCGCACAAGAAGAACAAGGAGCACCTGGCCAAGAGCGAGAAGGAGGCCAAGAAGGACGACTTCATGTGTGACTACTGCGAGGAGACCTTCAGCCAGACCGAAGAGCTGGAGAAGCACGTCATGAGCCGCCATCCACAGTTGTCTGAAAAGGCTGACTTGCAGTGCATCCATTGCCCGGAGGTCTTTGCCGATGAAAATTCTCTCCTCTCCCACATCCACCAAGCTCATGCCAACAAAAAACATAAGTGTCCCATGTGCCCTGAGCAGTTCTCTTCCGTGGAAGAAGTTTATTGCCACTTAGATAGCCATCGACAGCCTGATTCCAGCAACCACAGCATCAGCCCAGACCCCGTCTTGGGCAGCGTGGCCTCCATGAGTAGCGCCACACCAGATTCCAGTGCATCGGTGGAACGGGGCTCCACACCTGACTCGACCCTGAAACCCTTGAGGGGGCAGAAGAAAATGAGATCGTTGGAAAGGGAAGAGGGCCAGACTTGGTCAAAAGTAGCCTACAGCTGCCCTTATTGCACCAAACGCGACTTCAACAGTCTTGCTGTTTTGGAGATCCATCTGAAGACCATCCATACAGATAAACCTCAGCAAAACCACACGTGCCAGATTTGCCTTGAATCCATGCCTACCTTATACAACCTGAACGAACACGTGCGGAAAGTGCATAAAAACCATGCCTATCCGATGATGCAGTTCAGCAACATCTCTGCTTTCCACTGTAACTATTGCCCAGAGATGTTTGCTGATATCAACAGTCTGCAGGAACACATCCGTATTACCCATTGTGGGCCGGGAGCCACAGCACAAGATGGTAACAACGCCTTCTTTTGCAACCAGTGTTCCATGGGCTTTCTCACCGAAGCTTCTTTGACTGAGCACATCCAGCAAACTCACTGCAACATTGGGAACTCCAAGTTGGATTCTCCTGTGGTTCAACCCTCTCAGTCTTTTATGGAAGTTTATTCCTGTCCGTATTGCACGAACTCTCCCATTTTTGGCTCCATCCTCAAGCTAACAAAACATATTAAAGAAAACCACAAGAACATTCCACTGGCACACAATAAAAAGTCCAAAGGTGAGCAGAGCCCAGTGTCTTCGGATGTTGAAGTTTCTTCCCCCAAAAGACAACGGCTTTCCGCTAGTGTCCATTCTGTTTCCAATGGTGAATACCCATGTAATCAATGTGAGCTGAAGTTCTCCAACTTTGAAAGTTTCCAGACCCATTTGAAGTTGCACTTAGAGTTGCTGTTAAGGAAGCAGTCATGTCCTCAGTGCAAAGAAGACTTTGATTCCCAGGACTCTCTTCTGCAGCATCTCACTGTCCATTACATGACGACCTCAACACATTATGTCTGCGAGAGCTGTGACAAGCAATTTTCGTCGGTGGATGATCTGCAGAAGCATCTCCTGGACATGCATACGTTTGTCTTATACCATTGCACCCTGTGTCAAGAAGTTTTCGACTCCAAAGTATCCATCCAAGTGCATTTGGCAGTCAAGCACAGCAATGAGAAGAAAATGTACCGCTGCACAGCATGTAACTGGGATTTTCGGAAGGAAGTGGACCTCCAGATCCACGTGAAGCATAGCCATTTGGGGAACCCCGCCAAGTCACACAAGTGCATCTTCTGTGGGGAGACCTTCAGCACAGAGGTGGAGCTGCAGTGCCACATCACGACCCACAGCAAAAAATACAACTGCAAATTCTGCAGTAAGGCGTTCCATGCCATTATTCTCCTCGAAAAACATTTGCGGGAGAAGCATTGTGTCTTTGATGCAGGGGCTGAGAATGGCACAGCCAATGGCATGACACCAGCCAGCAAGAAGGCCGAGTCGACAGATATCCAGAACATGTTGATCAAAAACCCAGATACATCCAATAGCCACGAAGCTAGCGAGGATGACATTGATGCTTCCGAACCTATGTACGGCTGTGATATTTGCGGAGCTGCGTATACAATGGAAGTCCTTCTGCAGAACCATCGTTTGCGGGATCATAACATCCGACCTGGGGAGGACGATTGTTCCAGGAAGAAAGCAGAGTTCATCAAAGGGAGTCACAAGTGTAATATCTGCTCAAGGACCTTTTTCTCAGAGAATGGCCTCCGGGAGCACATGCAGACCCATCGGGGTCCAGCAAAGCATTATATGTGCCCTATTTGTGGGGAGCGCTTCCCATCGCTCCTGACCTTAACAGAACATAAAGTAACTCACAGCAAGAGCTTGGACACGGGCACATGTCGGATCTGCAAAATGCCCCTGCAAAGTGAAGAGGAGTTTATTGAGCACTGCCAGATGCATCCTGATCTTAGGAATTCCCTAACCGGGTTTCGCTGCGTTGTCTGCATGCAGACAGTCACCTCGACTCTGGAGCTGAAAATCCACGGAACGTTCCATATGCAAAAATTGGTGGGGAGCTCAGCCACGTCCTCGCCCAACGGCCAGGCTTTGCAGAAATTCTACAAGTGTGCCCTGTGCTTGAAAGACTTTAGAAACAAGCAAGACCTGGTGAAACTGGATGTTAATGGTTTACCATACGGTCTGTGTGCTGCTTGCATGGCTCGGAGCACCAATGGACAGTCCTTGGGCCTGACTGTACCAGACATTAGCGAAAGACCTTGTGGTAGTCTGAGATGTCCAGAGTGTAGTGTCAAATTTGAAAGTGCTGAAGAGCTAGAGAGCCATCTCCAGCTGGATCATCGAGACCTGACGCCTGAAACCAGTGGCCAAAAGAAGGGTACACAGACGTCCCCCATTCCCAGAGTAAGTATTGCCGTAGATTTTCATGAATATCACTACAAATGCTTGGTACAAATCTGTATTCTGTTCAACACTTTACGTGTTTGAAATGTATAGAGGTGATTGTCAGTTAACGGTGGCTTATTCAGGGACTGTTCAAATGCACAGTTGGGCTGCATAAGTGGTGTTTGCAATTGGCCCTTGAACTTCCTGCAGTTGCAACACTGCTGCAGTCATGTGATCACAGTTTGGGTGCTCAGCAATTGGCCCAGAACTTTGATCAGCCGAACATCCTGCAATCACCTGACACTCAGTTGCAGCTTTCCCTACCAGCTTTTCATGAGCAAAGTCAATGGGGATGCTTGCAGGAGGTTGGAAGTCGTGATCACTGAGGTTCTTGCTTAATGACCTACGATGATGCGCTTAACAACAGTAGCTGGGGGGGCTTCTGGAACTGCTGTCACTAGGTGATATGGTCGTGTGACATTGCACTTTGCAACCACATTGCATAGTGATGGAAATTCTGGTCCTGGTCATTAAGCAAGGACTACCTCTAGAATAGAATTCTTTATTGGCCAAGTGTGGTTGGACACACAAGGAATTGGTTTCCGGCGCATAAGCTCTCAGTGTACATACAAGTAATAGTGGTAATCATGATCATATACAACATGAAAATACATTCATCATAAATCATGAAATACGACTTAAGATGCCAACAGGTGAGGAGAAACTTGCATTCTATTTTAGAACTGAAAATGTCTTTGTGTCTATCTGCCTCTTCCAAAGCCTAGAGTTGGTACATAAAATTCTGTATATATGAGAGTTCTGTGTGAAGGCTGAAACCGGATAAAATTTTGGATTGACGTATGTCTTTTATACAGACCTTATTCTCAAACACCTGAGTATGGATGCCTAATTGCAAAAATGAAGCAGCATAGGTTTCAGTTTTCACTTTTTTCTTTTAAGCTTTTAAACTTTTAACTTTTCTTAATGTTAAATCTGGGTGGTGGTAATGCTCTTTGAACAAGTCGTGTGACTTTACTTACAGGCTGGATCATTTGCTGGAAATAAAGATTGTTTCATGGTTAAGTGATAATGAAGTGCCATACCCTAAAAATATTGTGTAGAGCCTTATTCCTCTGCAAGCTACGTCTAGCAGAGTTGGAAAAAAAATGTCTAAAATTGCTGTCATCTGCCTGAAAACTATTGGACATGGAAGCAATGCATCTCAGTAAATAATTAATTTCTTACTGATATTTTTTTCAATTAGAAATAATTTTTACAGAGAAGATAATCGGATAATTTTTGGATCTCATTTCTTTGGATCCTCTTAACATTTAAATTCTGAAGAAGGAAAAATGATGTAGTGGGACCTTCCTTACAACATGTTGTCCCATATTCTTTAATCTTTCTGCTTTGCTCAGCCTCCAAAGTGAAGATTGGAAATGGGAATTGAGAAAAGCTGAGTAAGCCCTATTACACATCACTAATTCAGAACTTTGCAGAGTCACTGGGAGGCAAAGAAATTTAATCATTATCTGGAGAAGAGCTTTTTTTAGGCCTGTTTCATTTACTGTATGTTCAGTTTAAGAAAAGGTAAAGGTAAAAATTTCCTGTCGGCTGATCTTTACAATTATGACTGTCACAGCATCCCCACAATCATATGATCAAAGTTGGAGCACTGGGCAACCAGCACACCTTTACAATGGTCACAGCATCCCAAGGTCATGTGATACACCTGGAAAACCGCATCCAGTTTTGGTCACCACGTTACAAAAAAAGATGTTGAGACTTTGGGAAAAGTGCAGAGAAGAGCAACTAAGATGGTTAAAGGCCTGGAGACTAAAACATATGAAGAACGTTTGCTGGAATTGGGTATGTCTGGTTTAATGAAGAGGAGGACTGGGGTGACATGATAACAATGTTCCAATATCTCAGGGGTTGCCCCAAAGAAGAGGGAGTCAAGCTATTCTCCAAAGCACCTGAAGGCAGGACAAGAAGCAACGGATGGAAACTCATCAGGGAGACAAGCAACCTGACAGAACAATTAATCAGTGGAACAACCTTCCTCCAGAAGTTGTGGGTGCTCCAACACTGGAAGTTTTTAAGAAGAGACTGGACAACCATTTGCCTGAAATGGTATAGGCCAGTGATGGCGAACCTTTTAGAGACCGAGTGCCCAAACTGCAACCCAAAACCCACTTCTGTATCATTGGGTGTTGGGTGGGTATTGGCCCATTGGGTGGGCATGGCTGCGGTGGTAATGGCAGACTGGGTGGGACTAAAAAGTTCAGTCAATTCCAACTTTGCGAGATCTTTTTTTTCCCCGCAAGAAGTTGAAATTGATTGATTAAACCTTTCTTTTCTTTTTTTGCACACAGCGGCGGAGGCCTAAAGCAAAAAGGTTTTATAAAACCCAGCTGAAGGCCTAGGACTGGGACGACGGTGCATGTGCCCACAGAGAGGGCTCTGTGTGCCACCTGTGGCACACGTGCCATAGGTTCGCCACCACGGGTATAGGCTTTCCTGCTTGAGTGGGGGTTGGACTAGAAGACCTCCAAGCTCCCTTCCAACTCTGTTATTCTGGCCCAATACCCATCCAAGAGTCTTTCCCCTCACTTGAGTCTGAAATCGTCTGACAAAGCAACCTCCTGGGAATCAGTCATCCAGGAGGGTTTTGCCAGTAAGGGCAATATGTTGGGTTCAAAGGATTTGGGGTGGTGGGGTGGTGTTGCAACAATTCCAAGTTAAAATTCCTTTTTGCTTTATTTCATTCCGTGCTTTGCTGCGGTGCTTGCTGGAGGTCAAGTGAATCAGTGACTAGACCGGTCTCCAGCTGTGATATACGTCTAATTCTACAGAGAATAAAATACAGAATGGAAACACCTCTCCCTTCAGCGTGAAGCCCCTTGGGCTTTCGTCATCCCAAACTACTTATTATCCTGGTCCCCGTCTTTCTACTTTTTTTTCTTTCTTGGTTGCACTCTGCCCTTCTCTTCTTAAAGAACCTGGACTTTTAAAGGCTTCGACTTTTATGACAGGCTAATTCTAGTTTTGTGTGGTTGCACACAGACAGTGGCTGCAGTACTTCAAACACTCACTGCACAGTTTTTGTTTTTTTAACTACTATTCTTCTGGCTTACCTCACAGTCTCCGCGAATGGAAATGGATGCTGTCCCCTTCACACCTACTTTTAAGTATATCCCTTCAAGAAGCGCTTCCATTTTTCCTCTTTTCTCTGGAGAGACTTTAAGTTCTTCAACAAAGTAAATGTGTTAAAATTGTATCCCAAGAGAGCAGATTTTTTTTTTCTTGTAGAAGAGAATGAAAAAAAAAATCAGAATTCAGATTGGTGCCAAATTACACTTTACCGAAGGTATTGGTGTATATGCTAATATTTTACTTCTGCCATTTATCATTAACAGGAGTAGTTCTCTTAGTAGATAGATGGATGGAAAACAAGGTCTGTGCCTCTTTCGTCTAACCCAGGGGACTCCAAGCTTGGCAACTTTAAAACTTGTAGACTTCAACTCCCAAAATTCTTCGGCCATCCACGAGGGCCACAAGCTGAGTTGAGGTCCACAAGTCTTAAAGTTTCAAGTTTGAAGAGCCCTGATCTATCTCCTCCTAGTCCTCCAGGCAGATTATCAGTTGTCCTGACCCTGCTCTGTTTCTTCAGCCTTCATCAGTTAAGGAAGAATGTGGGTCCTTCTCACAGGAATTTGGGTATTCTTCTTGTAACGAGAGTGTCTTTGTTTGTGGAGTACCAAATTATCTGAATTCAGATGGTACCCGAATTGTGACGAGTGTTCCCACAGCACCTCCATTTTTGAAAAGTGTGAGTAGAACGTGATTGGCTCACCTCCCATTTTGATCCAAGATCCCACCTTTGGTGAGCAGTGTTGCATCAGGCTTTTTTTAGGCTTAATGCACCTGCACGTGGAGGATATTCAGCTCCCTCCCCAAACTGTCATTTCTTTATTTTTCAGAAAAAAAGACATCAACTTGATATTCTTCAGATGGATTGGGATGGCGATGCCCCCAGGTCCTGGTCAATTAGGCCAAATACGGGAGCTGTCAGCTCAGTGTATCTGGAAAACTGCACAATGAGGAAAGCTGGTTAGAAAGATATGCCCTCCCTGTTTTTATTTATTTGACCAACAAATAAGGGTCTGTTCCTTTTTGTTTTTTTAATCCCATTTATATCCCGCCCTTCTTCGAAGACTCAGGGCGGCTTACAATCTAAAGCACAAATCAATGTGCTTAGCAATAGCCTTCATTCTATGTATATGCCTGCTTATTAGGGCTTTCACACCCCCCCCAAGCGGCATTATTACAAAGTCAGCTTATTGCCCCCAACAATCTGGGTCCTCATTTTACCTACCTCGGAAGGATGGAAGGCTGAGTCAACCTTGCCTGCTGCTTTAGAACAGTGTTCCCCACCCTCAATCATTTTAAGATGCATGGACTTCAAGTCCCAGAATACCCCAGCCAGCATGGCTTGCTGGCTGAGGTATTCTGGGACTTGAAGTCCACACATCTTAAAATAGTTAAGATTGGGAAACACAGCTTTAGGATGCAAGGAGACGAAAAGGTTTCGGTTAAAATTGGCAGCATCCAAGTTAGGAACCTAGTAATTCCTGTGCTTATTCCCATCCTTGTAGAAGTCACTTTCTGAATGCAACGTACGCAGAGACATCCATATATGCCTCTGTGTGTATATATATTTCTGAACGAGGCTGCTTGCAAGTCAGCTTAAAGGTTTTAGCAGATTTCAGAATTATAGGTAGGGGCCCCTGAGCGCTCGTAGCATTTTTCGGAGAAGCGTAAATTTCAGTAGCTTGTTAAAGAGGTACGTCGAAGACAGCTAGGGAAGCTAGATTGAACAACACACTGTTCTCTGTTTTCTAATCTCTTGTTGATTTGTAATACAACAGGTAAAATGTAGTTTTTACGCAGCCAGCCTTGTACATGAAATACCAACTGAGCTGTCCAAATGACGTTACTATTGTATAATTCTTGACCAGTTCTTCTTTTTTTTTTCCCTGGGTCATTATTGATTTTTTTCCCCTTTTACACAGAGCCCAACAGTGGAGGATTAGGGAAAAAAAGTATAGTCAGAGAGAAGCTATGTTGAGATTACATTAAAAACAGTAGGAGTACATGCTTCGATTAAATGTAAGCGTGTCTCAGTATCTCAGCTCAGAAGGGAAAGAAAGGTAGATTTGAAATATAGGAAGTGCCCTGGATTCTAATACTACGGTAACTAACAAGTGCATCTTGGAAACTTAGCAGCTGAGACTTGGAAAGTTCTAAAAATTTCTTGAAAGTAAACACTGAGAGGAAAAGTATTATGGTAAAGAAGCTTTTGAGAAACAATTACAGCTAAGAAGATGAGATAATTTTGTTTGATTTGGTAATTCTCTTTTAATGAGTTGTGTAGCACATCCTGGAAAGGAGTACGCAGTCTTTCTTTCTTTCTTTCTTTCTTTCTTTCTTTCTTTCTTTCTTTCTTTCTTTCTTTCTTTCTTCCTTCCTTCCTTCCTTCCTTCCTTCCTTCCTTCCTTCCTTCCTTCCTTCCTTCCTTTCTTTCTTTTTTCTATCCTTCCTTCCTTCCTTTCTTTCTTTCTTTCTTTCTTTCTTTCTTTCTTTCTTTCTTTTTTCTATCCTTCCTTCCTTCCTTCCTTCCTTCCTTCCTTCCTTCCTTCCTTCCTTCCTTCCTTCCTTCTTCTTTCTTTCTTTCTTTCTTTCTTTCTTTCTTTCTTTCTTTCTTTCTTTCTTTCTTTCTTTCTTTCTTTCTTTCTTTCTTTCTTTCTTTCTTGTCTTAATCTGTCAGCCATCTCCAAGGTGATGCACCCTGTTGGGACCCAAGGCTGAGTGGCAGATGCAGGTTTTCAGTTTGAATGAGATTCTCAGCTTCTTGTACTGGGATATTTATACCCTTCCATATGCATTCTCACATTTTGTTACTCATATTTGAGGTGTACAAGCAGTCCTCAATTTACAACCACAATTAAGACCAGGATTTCTGTTGCTAAGCAAGGAAGTTATTAAGTGAACCATGGCTGATTTTATGACCTTTTTTGTCATTGCTGTTACGCGAATCATTGCTGTTGTTAGGTGAATTTTGCGGTGGTTGAGCGAATCTGGCTTCTTCCATTGACTTTGCTAGTTGGACACCAGCTTGGAAGGTCTCAAATGGCAATCAATCAATCAGGATAGAGCTGGAAGGGACCTTGGAGGTCTTCTAGTCCAACTCCCCTGCTCAAAGAAGAGACCCTAATTTGAGACAAGTGGATGTCCAGTCTTTTCTTTAAAAAAAACTCCAGTGATGAAGCACCCACAACTTCTGAAGGCAAGCTGTTCCACTGTTCAATTGTCCTCACTGTTAGGACATTTCTCCTTAATTCCAGGTTGTTTCTCTCCTGGATTAGTTTCCATCCATTGTTTCTTGTCCTGCCTTCTGGTGCTTTGGAAAATAACTCGACCCCCTCCTCTTCTTTGTGGCAGCCCCTCAAATACTGGAATACTGCTGTCATCCCCCCACCCCCTTTAGTCCTTTTCTCTAGACTGGACATAACCAGTTCATACAACCGTTCTTCAAACGTTTTATCCTCCAGTCTCCTAATCATCTTAGTTGCTCTTCTCTGCACTTTTCCCAAAGACTGAACATCTTTTTTGTAAACTGGATGCGGTATTCCAGGCGTATCACATGACCTTCAGGATGCTGTGACCATTGTAAATGTCTGATGTTGCCAAGTGCTCAAATTTTGGTCATGTGATTGTGGGCATGCTGTGACAGCCATAAGTGGAAAGGCCAAGTCCTAAGTCACTTTTTTCCCAGTGCTGTCTTAATTTCAAAGCGTTGCTATAAATGAATGGGTTGCAAGTCAGGGATTACCTGTATGAATGCCTGCACCAGACATCAAGCTACCTTTCATGATGTTGCTTCCAAGCAGCCAAACTTTCTGCTGTTTCATTTGGTAATGCAAAGTGTGTTGTTGTGCAAGGAATAAAAATGGAAAGAAATTTTAGCAAGGAGCTTCTAATGGACTTCTTCGTCTTCTGACGTGAACCCTTTAAATTTTAATACCGATGCTAATCATTCCTGGACATTTTCTCCTGGTGTCATTGCTAGGAAGATACAACCTTGCCACTTCTGAGTACAAACCTCTTGTCGGTTTGAATAAAACAAGCCAGTGTCATTGCTTTTTCCAGCTAAGCTTCTGTAGCCTGGCACAGGAAATGCATAATAAATGAGAAAAAGAGAAAAAGAATAAAGAGGGCGGGAAAAAAACCCAAGTCATGTTTCATTATAGATTGCTAATATTTCCTAGAATTTCTATTTTTTACTTCCAAAAGGAATACGTGCATGCTATTCTGTGGATACTCTCTAGTTTCTTTAATGTCTTTTTTCTGCAATCACATTCCTCTTATTTAAAGACCAGACACGTTTTATTGCAAGGAATAAAACCCTTGGAACACTTTTAACAATCTAAGCTTGCCATCCTTGTCCTTACTTACAGGGAATCCCACTGTCTAAGAGTAATAAAAAACAAAGAAAGATACACCAGCTGGTGTTATATTTTCACTGATCAATAAAACATTCCCTAAAAAAAGTTTTTTAGGTATTTTGGAGCAGAATGTATAGTATTACTGTTCATTTGATTGAGCTGGTCTTGCATTAACATAAATCAAAGTTGAATTACTGGACTGTGGTGACTTTATTGAACGGTGAACTCCCATCTTAATGCTTTCCAGAAGTCATGTGGGCTTTCAGTCATTCAAACTTTGAAAATAAAGCTGGAAACACCTCATGGATGGATTATTTCTACTCCTGGATGCTGGGCTTTGCTGAAAGAATCAAACAGCTTAACAATCAGATTAAGAACGAGAAGCAATGGATGGAAGCTAATGAAGGAGAGAAGCAACCTAGAACTAAGGAGAAATTTCCTGGCAGTGAGGAAAATTAATTAGTGGAACAGTGACTTGCCTCCATCATTAAGATGAGGCTGGACAGCCATAAGTGGAAAGGCCAAGTCCTAAGTCACTTTTTCCCCAGTGCTGTCTTAACTTCAAAGCGTTTCTATAAATGAATGGGTTGCAAGTCAGAGATTACTTGTATGAATGCCTGCACCAGACATCAAGCTACCTTTCATGATGTTGCTTCCAAGCAGCCAAACTTTCTGCTGTTTCACTTGGTAATGCAAAGTGTGTTGTTGTGCAAAGAATAAAAATGGAAAGAAATTTTAGCAAGGGGCTTCTAATGGACTTCTTCGCCTTCTGACGTGAACCCTTTAAATTTTAATACCGATGCTAATCATTCCTGGACATTTCAGCCATTTGTCTGAAATGTTGTAGGATTTCCTGATTGAGCAGGGGTGGGGTGGGGTGGGGTTGGACTAGAAGACATCCAGGACCCTTTCCAACTCTCTTATTCTGTTATTCCTGCACTCAGTAACTACTGGTGATAGATATTATCTATCTTACTATAATATCTACTTACTATATGTAGATGTATTTTTTCCCATGATGATCTATCTCTAACTTGGTCCTTCTGATTTTTCAGTGGCACACCTATCACCACTTTGAGTCCATCCAACATAATTTACTTTTTCATTCTTAAAAGTCCTGATAGTTTGGAATACAGAGTACTTTTTTTTTTTTTGTAAAGAGTAGTGCCGCTGGAGGAATTTGAAAAGTTTATGGAGGTTTTCAAACATTGATGTATAGAACTTATTACCTGCTTTTCGTGGTAACTGAAATTCCAAAGAGGGCGGTACAGATTAAGCTAAAACCACAATGTAAACCGTTTCAGAAAGACATAAAATAGTTCTGTGTTACTACTAGAACACCAAGAGTTCTAGCATAGCAAAAAAGATTATTTGCCTTATATTTTTCTTCTCCCTTTCTTAAAACAGAAGAAGACTTACCAGTGTATCAAGTGCCAGATGACCTTTGAAAATGAAAGAGAGATACAAATCCACGTTGCAAATCATATGATTGGTAAGAGGTCCTCAGCCTTGCTTCCTTTGGCTTAATCTTTGCTGTTAACTTTTCCGTTTAGTCTGTAGCATTTTTATTTTGTGATTCTTTGACGACGAGTTGACATTTCCTGCTTAGGTGTGATTCAGATGGACTGTTTGATATGGTTAGTCTTTCTCTATAAGTTAATCTCTGCCAGCTCACCTCTGTGTGGTTCAGGGGAGTACACATTAAGACCTTTAAGTCACGTTCAGGGGTCAAGATTGTGTAGTTTCTTTTGATTTTCTTAAAGATCTATTGTTTTAAGAAAGGATACTAGGTGTAAACAGTGATGTCTGATTCCTCTGGTTTGGGATCATATCTTGTAATCATAGATTATAGCAGTCTTAGTTAAGATATGCTGTTTTGATTGTTGCTTCAATATATGTATGTGTGTGTATGTATGTATGTATGCATACATGTAGCAGGGTAACCGTAAAGTTGTGCTGGTTTTCCATTTGCTACGTTTCTAAGGTAATTCTTGTCTTCATGAAGCAGTGGTTTCTGGAGATGGAATGGTGATCTGGGGATTCAGAGAAAACAGTAAACCACCATTAACAGAAAATATGATTTCAAACATAATTAAGAGTCAAATTCCTCATATGACAATGAGAGTTTGAAAATCTTCTACCTTATAACATAGAATTTCTGTTTTAACTGGAGGGCAGGGGACGGGGTGAGGAATAATTCTGATCTTTACTGATTTTCATCACTTACTGTCTGGTTCTTTGATTGTTGCTTTTCTCTACATTACTTTCCTTTCCTTTGAGATTTTCTTGAAATGTGACGCCCAGAATTCTATATCCTAGTTAAGGTGGTGTTTAATTAGTGCAGAAGAGTTTGGTTGTGACTCTTCCAGCAACTGAAAATTCTTCTATTAATGCAGCAAGTAATGAGCATTTGAAGAAGGAGAGGTATAGACAGAGTTTAGAAGATTCTTACCTTTGCGGTGTTGTGTATGGATCAAGTTTTCACTTATTGGTTCATCTCAAAATACTCTCTGAACTTCCTAAGTATTGCATCTGTTCCCCCACCATTCTTCTTTCTGCTCTCTTGAGTCTGTCTGTCTGTCTGTCTGCCTGCCTGCCTGCCTGCCTGTCTGTCTGTCTGTCTATCTATGTCTGTCTGTCTGTCTGTCTGTCTGTCTGTCTGTCTGTCTGTCTGTCTGTCTGTCTGTCTGTCTATCTATCTATCTATCTATCTATCTATCTATCTATCTATCTATCTATCTATCTATCTATCTATCTTATCTGTCGGTCTGTCTGTCTGTCTGTCTGTCTGTCTGTCTGTCTGTCTGTCTATCTATCTATCTATCTATCTATCTATCTATCTATCTATCTATCTATCTATCTTATCTGTCTGTCTATCTATCATCTATCTATCTATCTATCTATCTATCTATCTATCTATCTATCTATCTATCTATCTATCTATCTATCTATCCTTCCTCCTCCCCCTCCTCCTCCTCCCACCCTCCTCCATCATCTTCCATCACCTTCCTCCATTTTCCATCTTCCATCTATCTTCTATCATCATCTACATCTATCTATCTATGTCATCTCTCTTTTTCACCATCATCCATATCTATATTTATATCTATTCCCATACGACAAATATCTGAGTCCCAAGCGTAGCTATACCCATTTTTTCTCTTGTCTTCCAGGCATTGCAGCCTTCGTTCCCTAAAATCTTAAATCTATCCCCCTCTCTTTTACCAGCTACTACCAAAAGTCATTCTTCAACCTAATGTGGAATTGGGACACCGATAACTATGGTAGAGAAACGTCTCCTTCCTTTGCAGAACTCCTTAGTCATGGTTACATTAATCAACATTAACATGCCGGGAAGATTCAGCTTATGTGTGCCCCTTTGAAGAATGGTCCTTTTGCAAATTTGGGGACCATTTACCCCTGCAAAGCCCTCACCCATTCTCACAACTGCAGTGGCATGGGGAGTCCTACCCGACTTCTCCAGAGCCTGAACAGAAGGACTGACTTCTTAAGAGAAGATAGAAAGGAAAAATATGTTTGCTTTGTTTTCCTTCTAAGACCTCTGGGATATTTTTTAAAAAAATAAAACAAGTGAAAGTCCCTCCTTTCCCCAACTTCATAAATCTAACCAGTCTCTAAAATGGAGCTGATGGGAAATTGTTTCCAAGCTAAGCTTTCAGGGTTGAGGAGATGATCTCTGCTTTAATAATAACCATAACATAATAGCATTATCGTCTAGGTATGATGGAAAGAATTCCTGTGACATGTTTTCATTTTTCAAGGATTAGAATTCCCTCCTTGCTTTGCTTATGATTTCCTCCTTTCCTTTTAAAGCTTTGGGTAGAACACGCTAAGGTTCTATTAAAAAAAAGCTTTCTTTCTTTCTTTCTTTCTTTCTTTCTTTCTTTCTTTCTTTCTTTCTTTCTTTCTTTCTTTCTCTCTCTCTCCTTTCTTTCTTTCTTTCTTTCTTTCTTTCTTTCTTTCTTTCTTTCTTTCTTTCTTTCTTTCTTTCTTTCTTTCTTTCTTTCTTTCTTTCTCTGACCTGAGAATGGCTCCCACTTCTCCATCCCCATCCTGCCTTTGACTGTCTCCTGCCTGAACTGTGGTTAGATGTGATGGACATCATCAGGATCTGAATCCAGAGGGGGTGTCGGAGTCAGTCAGGCTGGCATGTAACATCACAGGAGATGCCTAATGATGCGGATGTTTCCCGCCCCACTAAGAAAGAAAGGAAGGGGGCATGTAATGTGCAGGCATTTAAGATTGAAAATTGGCCCCTCTTCTGTCTTAAGAAGGGACGTGGTGGCTCAGTGGGTTAGGACGCTGAGCTTGTCGATCAGATGGTCGGCAGTTTGGCGGGTGGAATCCCGAGTGCCGCGTAACAGAGTGAGCGCCTGTTACTCGTCCCAGCTTCTGCCAACCTAGCAGTTCGAAAGCACGTAAAAATGCAAGTAGAAAAATAGGGACCACTACGGTGGGAAGGTAACAGCGTTCCGTGTGCCTTTGGCGTCTAGTCATGCTGGCCACATGACCATGGAGATGTCCTCGGACAAGCGCTGGCTCTTTGGCTTTCAAACGGAGATGAGCACCGGCCCCTAGAGTTGGAAACGACTAGCACGCATGTGCGGGGGAACCTTTACCTTTACGTTTACCTGTCTTAAGATGAAGAGATCAAAGGCGTTCCTTCCCCACAGTTCCTTTTTGAGATGTAGAATGTAACACAAGGACAGAGGGATAGAAGCAAGATCACACGAAGTGGTAATACCACTTGATAATGCCTTGGTAAGACCACACTTGGAATACTCTGTCCAGTTTTCGTAGCCATGTTATTAAAAAAGAGGGTGAGACTATAGAAAGTGTGCAGAGAAGAGCAACAAAGAGGATTAGGGGCCTGGAGGCTAAAAACATATGCAAAACAATTGTGGGAATTGGGTATGTTTAATAAAAAGAAGGACTATGGGTGATATGATAGCAGTCTTCCAATAGCTGCCGCAACGAAGACAGGGTCAACCTAGTCTCTAAAGCGCCCGAAGGCAGGACAAGAAGCAACAGGCGAAAACTAATCAAGGAGAGAACCAACCTAGAAATAAAGGAGAAATTTTCTGACAGTTAAAAATATGAATCAGTGGAACAACCTGCCTCCAGAAGCTGTGAGTGCTCCAACACTGGAAGTTTTTAAGAAGAGCTTGGACAACCGTTTGTCTGAAATGGTATAGGATTTCCTGCTTGAACAGGGGGTTGGACTAGAAGACCTTCAAGGTCCCTTCCAACTCTGTTATTCTGTTTGATAACTGTCTCTTGCATTTAAGATCTGCTTTATTCCGCTTCTGGGACTGATAGTAGCTAACAGATAATAAATGTAGTGAAACATTCGAGTCTAGAGCTCTACGTTAGCAAAGTAGAAGTAGAAAAGCTCTAGTATAGGAATTCAAACCTGTCCTCTCAGATGACTTTCCATTCTGTGTCTGTAAGTATCCTTTAAAGGGGACTAACCATCACTGCCCTAGGTTGTGAATTCCACTGTTGAGCAATTCTTATTTTCAGAAAGTTTTATAGCACATAAGCACATGCCATAACTCTGTAATTCCATGTTCTACATTTCTGAACAATGAGGAACAAGTGCTCGTCTTTTTTTGTTTTGTTTTCACCTTTGGAACCAAGAAAGTTCCACGCCCATTTGCACTGAGTAGTGCAAAAGGGTGTGGCGCCTTCTTGGAACTGCTGAAAGGGACTGTGTTGTAAATTGTCGCTCGGGATCTTCCAAGTTTTTACACTTTGCCATCTCAGATGAAGTTAATGTCCGTGTTTGCGGGTTGCACTAAGTATCTGAGAAATGTCTATGTTATCTTTCTTCATCTGGGATATTTTTTTTCATACCCTAATTTATTATTTTCCATTATTTCCAAGCATTTACCAGGTCAACTGAGGCTGAAGGCAGTTGCAGTCCAAAGCATTTGGGGGGGGGGGGAAGTGAGCCAACACTGGTCTTATTGTTGTTACTGGGAATTCTGGATGTGGATTATGGAGGTTGTAATCCCAACACATTCTGGCTTGGGGAAGTTTGAAATTGATACGGAAAGGAATAGTGGACCATGGAAGAATTAAGACAGCTAAACTTTAAAATGTGACAGATGGTTTTTGAAGCATTACATGAAAATGAACATATTTCTGGACTTCACAATTGACTATGTTAATTAATTATGGATACATTACAGACTCTAAATCTCTATCCAGCATTCTTTAATTAAATCATGTTTCACATTGTTGTTCCTTTGAATTGGACAGTTCTGCTCTCTTATTTCCTTGATGTTATCCCTGTGTGCTGGTCTTTTCTTCAAACTGGTGCTGGACAGAGCTTTTGCGAAATAAATTCAAGACCCATGACAGCTGGCAATTTTGGGAATTGCAGTCTCAATGCCTCTAAGATATTGTAGGACCCATTGCAAACTTTTGAACTTGAGAGGAGCCTTACGATCTTCCCTACTTCCATAAGCTTTTTTGGTACCCTCTACATGGGGCTGCCCTCTACATGGGACTGCCCTTGAAAAGCATCCAGAAGCTCCAATTGGTTCACAATGCAGCAGTTTGCATGTTTGCGTGCAAAACCAGGAGTGCATATGTGTCGCCTCTCTTGCAGGTGCTGCACTGGCTGCCAATTTGCTTCCGGGTGCAGTTCAATTCATGTTACCTTTAAATCCCTTCATGATTTGGGACCAGTTATCTGAAGGACCATCTCTTCCTGGTTACACCCATCCAACCCACCAGAGGAGGAAGGCAGGGAATGTTGCAGGTCTCCTAAGGAGGTCCAGCTGGTGGGACCCAGAAGAAGGGCCTTCCGTGGTGGCTCCCTCTTTGGAAAATCATCTTCACAGAGATTAGATTGGCCCCCACTTTGATATGCTTTCGTAACAGTCTGAAGACCTGGTTTTGCCAATGGGCCTGGGGAACCCAGAGTGGGGGTGGGGAGCCCATCAAGTGGGTTCCTTGACTGACTGCTGTCGTCAGGAGGTTGACAGGTTATTGTTTTTGTTGTTTGTATATTGAGTTCTTATTTTTGTAAGCCACCAAGAGTCGCTGAGAGTGAGTGGGCGGCCATATAAACCAGATAGATAGATAGATAGATAGATAGATAGATAGATAGATAGATAGATAGATAGATAGATAGATAGATGATAGATAGATAGATAGATAGATAGATAGATAGATAGATAAGAAAGAAAGAAAGAAAGAAAGAAAGAAAGAAAGAAAGAAAGAAAGAAAGAAAAGGAAGAAGAGAAGGAAGGAAGGAAGGAAGGAAGGAAGGAAGGAAGGAAGGAAGGAAGGAAGGAAAGAAAGAAAAAAGGTAGGCAGAAGCAAAGGTACAATTAGCTACAAAAAGTGGAAGGCGTATACTGATATTGGCAATATTACAAATTGACATTCCCACTGAAAACATCCTATCCTTTGGTCTTAACACAATTCTTTGCATCCTGGTAGTAAACGTGACTGGTGTTTGGGTGGATTGATTTAAAAAAAACACCCCAAAACCCTGAGATAATGGAAATTCCCAAAGGAAAAGTCTTTTTGGAAGAATTGATTTAAACCATGTTTCCTATTTTGAAATCCCGGTATGTTTTGAATAAGCAGACACGTTAATTGGTTGTGAAGAACAAATAGGCTGCGTGCGCTTGTTTCTTGATGTATTCGTTTATCCAATTTTTAGGTGGGAATTTTTTTGCCCTGAAAAACTGCAGCAGCTGAGGAAACAAGAAACACATTTCTGGTTTGGCTTTCCCTGGAAAGGCTTGAGAGGATAGCTAGCATTAAACGAGGTCTAAAGTAGTTCAGGAGATTCGCCAACTGTTCACCTCTCTTTCTTTCTTTCTTTCTTTTTCCTTTTTCCTTTTAAAAAGGATACTGGATGAGAACACTGGATTAATTTTTTTCCCAGTGAAGACATACCGTTCTTGAAAGCTGTTATTTATCCATGATTAGACTATCGAAATCATATTTCTTTCTACTACCTCCTTGAGAAAAAAACAACAAAAAACTATAGTTTAGGATGGAGGCACTTCAAGTTCTTAATTTTAATTCTGCCTTAAGCATGAAAAGCAGCTGAGTGACTTGAGCCAATCACCAGGAGACTGGGAGTTCTAGTCCCACCTTAGCTATGAAAGTGGGCTCGGTGACTTTGGGCCAATCACCAGGAGACTGGGAGTTCTAGTCCCACCTTGGGTAGGAAAGCCAGCTGGGTGACTTTGGGCCAATCACCAGAAAATGGTGAGTTCTAGTCCTGCCTTGGGTATGAAAGCCAGCTGGGTGACTTTGGGCCAATCACCAGGAGACTGTGAGTTCTAGTCCCACCTTGGGTACAAAAGCCAGCTGGGTGACCTTGGGCCAATCACCTGGAGACTGTGAGTTCTAGTCCCACCTTGGGTATGAAAGCCAGCTGGGTGACTTTGGGCCAATCACCAGGAGACTGTGAGTTCTAGTCCCACCTTGGGTACAAAAGCCAGCTGGGTGACCTTGGGCCAATCACCTGGAGACTGTGAGTTCTAGTCCCACCTTGGGTATGAAAGCCAGCCGGGTGACTTTGGGCCAATCACCTGGAGACTGTGAGTTCTAGTCCCACCTTGGGTACAAAAGCCAGCTGGGTGACCTTGGGCCAATCACCAGGAGACTGGGAGTTCTAAACCTGCCTTAGCACTGAAAGCTGGCTGGGTGACTTGGGGCCAGTCACTCTCTCTCATTCCAACGCACCTCACAGGGTTGTTGTTGTTGTTGTTGTAGGGGAAATAGAAGGAGGAAGTTGTTTTGGATATGTTCACTGCCTTGAGTTATTTATAAAAATAATACCGTTGGGATACAAATAAATCAATGAACCCAGCCGATATTATGTATGAACAAGATTTATAAGCTTTATATTTCTTCCTTTTTGGTGGAGCCCTTCCGAAACAAAGCTGATTTTTTAAAATATCAGTGCCCCCTTCTTTGGTGTCCCTTTCATCACTTCTACCTGAGCACATTTGATCCAATGCTACGTTGCTTTGTTCCTTGACGTCCCTGAGCATAAAGCATAATTTTCCTTAATATATTCAGTCACATTTTGCTTCTTTTTCTTTTCTTTCTTTCTTTTTTTTTTTACATTTTATCCCCAGCCTTCTTTCATTTGGTAGTTGAATAATGAAAGAATCCTTTTCACCGACATCTTTTTTTTTTTGCAGCTATTGTGTCAACATTTTCATTTCGCCTGATACCTTCGTAATTGGCTGTCATCTCAGCCTCCTGTTGTTTCTGCTCCTTTTTAACCGTGTTAAGATTCCTTTCAGCCCCCCCAAATCAATTTTCATAGGTGGCTGTGATTAGCCCTGTTTAAACATTTCCAAGTGGTTTCGTATTTGCATACAGAGGTAGAAAAAGGAAGTGATTGAATCAAATAATCTTTTCGGTAATCAGGCGCGAGCTTTGAGCGGTGACCAGCCTGGAGTTAACGTGAGGTTGGATATCCATCAACACCTGCTAATTAATGTGGCACACTTTCCTTAAAGTTTGCACACTATGCAGGCATGTGTGTAAGGGAAGCTTTAATTATAATGGCAGAGTGAAATTTTCTTGGGAGTCTGCTGTCTTTGACCTTTTTTTTTAAAAAAAAATTTAGATAATTGATACCCTATCAGTTGAGCCTGGCAATGACTGATGCAAGTTGTCGTGGTCGTAAAATGGGTCAGCAAATGGCCAGATTTGATTTTATGACCTTCTCTGTGATGGTTGTTAAGTGAACACCACAGTCATTAAGTGAATGTTGCAGTCATTAAGTGAACCCATTGTTCGCTGTGGGCTGTTTTTCGCCCCCTAGAAATTGTAAGTAAACGCCAAAAGGAAGAAGAGGAGGAAGATGATGATGAGGAAGAGGACTGTGGGATCCTTCGTGGTCTCTGTGCTTGGTTGTTTTCTTGCAGATGTTTTATTAGCTAAACTAGGTAACGTCATCAGTGCTAGAAGAGAGTAGAATTTGCGAGGAGGAGGAGGAAGATGATGATGAGGAAGAGGACTGTGGGGTCCTTGGTGTTCTTTGTGCTTGGTTGTTTTCTTGTAGATGTTTTATTACCTAAACTAGTGCTAGAAGAGAGTGGAATTTGTGAGGAGGAGGAGGAGGAGGAGGAGGATGGCGACGACTGTGGGGTCCTTGGTGCTCTCTGAGCTTGGTTGTTTTCTTGCAGATGTTTCATGACCCAAATTAGGTAACATCATCAGTGCTAGCGGTGATGTAACCCAGTGTTGATGTCACCTACCAGCACTGATAATGTTATCTAGTTTGGGTCATGAAACATCTGCAAGAAAGCAACCCAGCTCGGAGAGCGACAAGGACCCCTCATTTCAACCCTGAGCTACAAATATTCTTCTTTATTTATTGTACAAGTAGTCCTCAGCTTTTGAGCCCAAAATTAATGTTGCTAAGTGAGAAATTTGCTAAGTGAGTTTCGCCCCCATTTTATGACTTTTCTTCCCACATTTGTTCAGTGAATCACCGCAGTTGTGAAATTAGTAGTGTGGCTGTTAATGAACCTGGTTTCCCCCATAACATTGCTTGTCAGAAGGTCACAGAACGGAATCACATGATCCCGGAGACACTGCAACCATCATAAGTGTGAGTCAACCATCCGAATGTAAATCACGCGACCGTGGGGATGGCACAACGGTCATAAGGGTGAAACATGGTCCTAAGTCACTTTTTTCAGTGCCGTCATAACTTGGAATGGTCACGAAACAAACTCTTGTAAGTCAAGAACTCCCTGTAGATGGGTGCCTTTGTGTTGTGTCCGAGACTGGAACTTCGAAACTATGTCGTAAGTAGCTTTTCGGGGGTCCATCATAATTTCGAGCGGTCACTAAGTGATCAGTCATAAGCCGAGGACTTATTTGGAGAGGAAGATCAGCGTACAACTCTTAATTGCTAACAGGGCTTTCTCTTCAGTGACTACAAAAAACCCAAGGGAAAAGCTACTGTCTCTGCCTTTGGTTTACATCAACCATATGGTCTAAATCCTCCCGGGACGATACCACTTCACAATATTGCAGAGAAGAATGTGTGCTTCAGCATTTGTCCTATGTAAATCAATCTGAGATTACACACAAACATACAAAAGGCTTGTCCTGAAGGGGAAGAACCCTTGCGTCCTTGATGTGCGGAGTTTTGCTTTTGTTTTTTTGATTGGCAGGTAGTATTTGCCCCGGATATCCATTCCCTTCTTCCACCTAAGTAACATCACAAAGCCTTTGGGGAGGGCTTCAGTTTCTGCCAAATTAGAGCAAAAATGTGAAATCAGTAGCTGGATCCCCAGTATTGAGGAATACCACAATGTGCTTTCTCTCTGCTTGTAGAGGAACACATTGTGTGTGTGTGTGTGTGGGGGGGTGTTTCCAGTTCTTCTGATTTATAAACCATGGCTTATGATTATGTTACCAGTGAGCCAAACCATCATGCCTGGTCCAACAAGCCATGTTTAAAATAACCAGAATTTACTGTGAGGACGATCATTTGAGATCAGTTCCAGGCATACATCGCTGTCATCTATCCCCCAGGCTGCTGAAGCTGGAGTGTTTTTGCTAGCACAATTCTTCTCTTTGGCGAGATATGTAGAAAAATGACTATTTGATGTACCATCACAGATCTCTGGTCAAAACGGGGGAAAAGGGGGAAATGGGTTGAAGCCACTTTGCAAGTCTGAGCAGATCAGTGTCATCTATAAGAACTATTCATACCTGCCCTGCTGTAGTAAACCGTGAGAATGTTCTTCTCTGAAAGACAGGAGAAGCAGGTGGAACTACAAATTAGGTAATGATAAAGGAGAGTAATTGTAGCTCAGGGTTGGTGCTCTCTCAGGTTGGTGGTTTTCTTGCAGAAAGGTTGAGTCGTTTTATGACTCAACTAGGTAGCATCATCAGTGCTAGAAGGGAGGGGTGTTGTACGTAAAGAGAGAGCAAACTCCCTTCTGATGATGTTACCAAGTTTGGGTAATGAAGCATCTTCGAGAAAACAAGCAAGCTCAGAGAACACCAAGGACCCCTCAGATTAGGTAATAGTCAAAGAAGAGACAATTTAACCTACAGAAGCAACAAGGCTGTGGCAAATATCTCAGAACACAGCATTAATGCATACAATTCACAGAGACAGCCCATAACATGCCCATCAAAATATAAAACACCAGAACAGTTAATTGTTTTTTTTTAAAAAAAAGCACACTACGAGTGATGGATAAAATGACGAATAAAATTTAATTATGTATGAGCAGTTATTAGCGTGGCTAAGCCTATAAGCCTACATCAGGGGTAGGCAACCTTGGCTCTTTTATGACTCGTGGACTTCAACTCCCAGAATTCCTGACCCAGCTGGCTCAGGAATTTTGGGAGTTGAATCCACGAGTCATAAAAGAGCCAAGGTTGCCTACCCCTGGCCTAGATTGTTTACCTATTGGAACAGCAGTGCCTTCAAGATGATGTAGAACTTGCAGGCATCTAAAGAACCTTCTGAGGTGGTGGTGGGAGGACATTTCATCACAATATGGTGAAACGTTTGAGGAATTTTCCCACAGTCACAATTAGGTTCATCAACCAATCCCCATTTGCAGTTCCAATATTGGCACCTGCCGTGATTGGTTCAGATTTGGGGGAGGACTATCCAGTTTTCCCTTGGAAGATCAAAGCCGAAGGGAAATCAGAAAATCCAAGTGCCTCAAATGGGGTATAAAGATTTACTGTAAGCTTAAGCTCTCTACAAGAATCTGAACGGCCAAAGCAAATTCAAGGTGGGCTGGACTTAGATCTCTTGTGAGTGTGAAAAGACTCGAGACGTATGGTGCATTTGACCCCTCCCTCAGGCTCAGCCTGGCCATCTCCTACAAGGTGCATTCTGCTGCTCATGGTTGGTACTTCTTAGTTTGAACCACCTAGAGCAGACATGTCAAACTCGCGACGTCACGTGATGTCACGCAACGTATTGGGATGGTTTTGCCATTGCCGGCAATGGGGTGGGTGTGGCTTTGGGATGACGCATCCGGCTTGCGGGCCGGCACTTTGACACCCCTGACCTAGACGGACTGAGAACTAGGAGGAGAAATGTTCTTGTCTGAACTTTCTAGAAGGATGGAGACAAAGGAGAAACATACTTGATAGCCGTTGTGCTTCTCGGTTATTTCCTTACAGTGGTGCAAAACCCTAGCCAGGCCTTTATTTCTTTTTTTTAACTCAGCCTCTTTTAAGGACCGAGAGTCAAGATTTATCATGTCGTTAACAACCTTTCTTATTAAATTGTTGCATTTAAGCAAGAGGAAGCGGCAAACAAAAAAAATTATTTGGATGCTAGTTATGGAGCCAAATTTATATTGCAGTTTTAAATCTCTGGGTGTCAATTTAGTGCATTGTCTTTAATTAAAGGTCAACGGAAATTGAACTGTGAGCCTCAGGGAGGCTGCAAACGGGCCTACGAAGCTACAAGGCTGCCCATTAAAAAGGGTCCTTTTGCAGCAGATTTTATTCGATTGCCACCGAACCTTTTAAGTTGCAAGTTAGAAGTATAATGTTGCTCCCGATTTAGAACAAGGAGGCTCAGCATTCTGGGACTTCCTTGCGTTTCAGCTGTTCTTTGTGATCTTTCCCCCCATTCCAGTAGAGAACAATGGTTTCAATCAGAATACACAAAAGTTAGTCTTGGTGTTAGGGATTTGGTTGGGGTAGTTGCCTTCCAGTTTGATGGCATAAAGGTTTATCAAAGGATCTGGGGAAAAAAAGAACTCACGGTTATCTAAATCTAAATCTTTGTTACAGCGTTGGAAATGTGGAGCTTATTGTTGGAAAGGGGTGTACATTTTGAAGCATTTTGAAAGATCCAGTTGAAATGTGATGTCCTTCCTTCCTTCCTTCCTTCCTTCCTTCCTTCCTTCCTTCCTTCCTTCCTTCCTTCCCTCCCACCCTCCCTCCCTCCCTCCCTCCCTTTCTTCCATCCTTCCTTCCTTCCTTCATCTATCCACTTTCCTTCAATCTCTCCCCCTCCCTCCCTCCCTTCCCTCAATTTACCTCCCTTCCTCCTATCTCTCTGTCTACCTTCCTTCCATCTCTCTATCCCCTTTCCTTCCTCTCTCCCTCCCTCCCTCTGAATGGTGAGGGCACAGGGTTTCCTTTCCATGGCCAGGATGGATGAAGGCAGAGGGCGAGGGAATACATGATGCTATTTTTCATAGCCCTCCTTCTAACCCAGTGCCATCCACCTACCTTCTCTGCACATGGCAGGACTTTGTTTTGAATTCATCCATGAAGACTCCTTGCCACGTGGGGAGGAGTTGAGTTTCTCTGCCTCCTGTCTCTTATAGGTGCAGTTCCTGTTCCCCATGGTGAGGTCTTCCATTCTTTTCCAACCCCCATCTTACTGGAGAGGAGGATTAGCAAAAATGCTATCACAGGTAGGAAACACAGAATGTGATTCGTATTTGAAAGCACACATCTTTTTTCCCTCCACTTGCCTCTAAGACTTCTCGGCGTTGTAGGCAGCATGCTTTTCAAGATTGGGCTCACGTGTTGCACTAAACTATGGTTGAATTAATCCTGGCTTATTGGATGAGTCCTTCAGGAGAAGGGCGGTATATAAATCAAATAAATAAATAAATAGGCCACAGTTGGCTGGATTCTCATAATGCAGAACAGCCATATAATCTACTTTCTTGCCCTGAGAACTTCTGGTGAATGCATAACAACTCCTTCAGAAGAAGATGGGTGAAAATCTTACCCATTGACAATGGCAGATAATTTTAAGAAGTTTCCCAGTACTATTTCATCCTGGTGTTAAGCTAGCATGCAGGAAGTTGACATAGTTACTCAATTGGAGCTTGGTGTAAGTTGGCATATAAGTTTCAGCTCTGGTTTCCTTAGATCCAGATTTTTTTTTGGGGGGGGGGGAAATCTACTCTGAAGACTTGTAAAGACCCCCAGGCTTTCCTGTGCCAGCTAGGTCTTCCATCATTCCTATTGTCCAACCTAATGTCTCCAACATTATGGCTTCCCAGCGTCACCTATCCAGCCAGGACCTTCAAAGGGTTTTGGGTGAAGATCCACCCTTGTCCTTGCGAAGATGCATTTCCCCAAAGCGGGCAAAATCAGGACAAAACCGGAAATTGATTGAACTGAAATGTAAGCTTAATTAAAATGAAATTAAATTACTTACACTGTAAGAATATGATTAGAACCACACATTTATTAATTTTCCCCCTTCGGTTATATTAAAAATTGCAAATTCAGCAGCAACTGTTGAAGCCCTTTTTGGGTGGCAACCAAGCTAGATGACAGCATTGAGAGGACTTTGTCTAGCTGAGAAGCTAAGCAGGGTCTGGTTAGTCCTGGTCAGCCCACAGGACCTTTGGAGACACCTCCACATCTCAGTGGAGGTGTAGTTTGTGCACCCTTGTAAACCTTTCAGAGATGGGAATTCTCTCACTCTTTGCTTACACACATTGTTACTCTCTTAATGTCCTCTCCCTAATCCTCTGATAGTTTCTTCTCCAAACCTACAATGCATTTAAGTCCTCAGCACCACACTATTCAACAATTCGATCCCCTCCCTTTTATAAAAAAAAATGAACCTTCCACTAAATGTTGTATCTTTTCCCAAAGAAGAGGGAATACACCTATTCTCCAAAGCACCTGAAGGCAGGAGAAGAAACATTGGCTGGAAACTAATCAAGGAGAGAAGCAACCTAGAACTAAGGAGAAACTTCCCGACAGTGAGAACAGTTAACCAGTGGAACCACCTGCCTCCAGAAGCTGTGGGTACTCCGTCACTGGAGGTTTTAAAGAAGAGATTGTCTGAAATGGTATAGGGTTTCCTGCCTGAGCAATGGGTTGGACTAGAAGACCTCTAAGGTCCTTTCCAACACTGATATTCTGTATTCCCCTCCACGTCGCTCTGATTATTAATGCATTTCTTAAAAGCTGCTAATTACTCGTATACCCAATAGTAAGAAATGTTTAAAATATACAGCCCAGCAGTTAAATATGTTAATGGGGAGTTATTAAAGTGAAGTGTGGATTCTTGACATGAGTCTTAATAGTTCCTCTAAATCTGTTTTGATTTATTGAGTCGAAGTGGGAGGCATTAATACTGCTTGTCACACTTCGCAGATTTTCCAGGTTTCAATTTTCCGTCCACTTGGACGTCTTAGTTCCGACTGGGGCAGTTAATGGTGCTGGTTTTGAACTACAAGTTCTACTGCCTGGGAATCCTTCTGATACTACAGGTAGTCCTCATCTTACAGCTGTTTGTTTAGTGACCGAAGTTAACAACGGCGCTGGAAAAAAAAGGGACTTATGGCCATTTTCCACACAATTAGAACTGTGGCAAGAAAGGTCGTAAAATGGGACAAAGCTCAACAAACGTCTCATTTAGCTACGAAAACTTTGAGGTCAATTGTGGCTGTAAGCCGAGGATTTGTATTTTACACACAAAACCTCGCTAGGTCTGCCTTTGGCAAATCATTCTGAAGAAACCCCCTCGGGTTTTCAAAGTTTAGTGGGCACAGGTTAGTTGAGTGAGCATTGATAGCAAAGCATCAACATCCTCACATTCACTCCCTTCCCTTCCTCCTCCATTTCCAATTCTCTCCTTTAAGATGAGATCCCAATAAAATAATTGCCTCCAGGTCCTTTGGCCCAAGAAGAGCCAAAAGCATTTGTGGAAACTTCATTTTCTTATACAATAAATAGGCCTGTTGTTCTTGACCGTATTGCAAATCCTTGGAATTGTCAGTTAATTTTCTCAGGGGTCATGTAATCTCCAGGCATGTCCAAATGCAGGGGTGGAGATCTGCTTTTTCAGAACTGCATTCCTTTGAGGATAATATGTAGACAGGGCGAAAGCCAAAAGAAGTTATGGAACCTTTTTTTTTCTCTAGCTCTGTCTTGTTCGGTCTTTTCTTTCTTTCTTTCTTTCTTTCTTTCTTTCTTTCTTTCTTTCTTTCTTTCTTTCTTTCTTTCTTTCTTTCTTTCTTTCTTTCCCTTTTCCCTCCCTTCTCTTCCTCCTCCTCTTCCTCCTGAGACTGCTTTAGCAACACTCTTGTGAGAAGTCCAGACTGGTTGTTAGCAAAAACAGCACTTGAAATTAAAGTGCAGACAAAAGGCGTTCTCGATCGAGGTTTGAAATAGGTTAAAAAAAAAAATTAAATCTTCTCATCAGTTGCTTACTTTTTCTAAAGAAAACACTTACCTGGTTGGAAGGAAAAATATACCTTTGGGCACCTCCGCTGCCTTTTAAGCCTGGGAGAAGCCTAAGGGGGCAATCTTCGTTTCAGCTCCTCTTCTTGCTGCAGTATATGCAATTCTTATTTTTCCCCCCTCCACTGCTCCCCCCCCTTCCTTGAAGTCAATAGCTGAGTAAACAGAAAATCATGGGGTCTCCACCAATCCAATAAAACCCAAATAATTCCTGGGATGCTGTTTTAATGGAGTTGTTTTACAGTCTTTAATAATAATAAAAATTACTTATCCTTTGATCATCTCAACACAGGTATTACGACGTATGCTTTTATGTTTATAATTGTTTGGGTATTTAATTATCAGGGAGCGCCATGGCTTAGTGGTTAAAGATGTGGAGTTTGTCAGCTGGAGAGCTGACAGCCAGGTTTGAGACCCCAGCGCCATGCGACAGGGTGAGCTCCCGTTTCTTGCCCCAGCTCCTGCCCACCTACCAGTTCAAGAGCAGGCAAATGCGAGTAGATTAATAGGTACCACTTTGGTGGGAAGGAAACAGCACTCCGTGAGCTGTTGGCATATAGCCATGCTGGCCACACGACCACGGAAATTGTCTTTGGACAGTGCTGGCTTCCTTGGCCAAGAAATGGAGAGGATCTTCGTGCCCTAAATTTGGACACAACTGGCAGGGAAAATCTTTACCTTTATTTAATTAGCAGTAGCACTTAGACTTATATACTGCTCCATAGTGCTTTACAGCCCTCTCTAAGTGGTTTACAGAGTCAGCCTATTTCCCCCAACAATCTGGGTCCTCATTTTACTGACCTCGGAAGGATGGAAGGCTGAGTCAACCTTGAGCCGGTCAGGATCGAACTCCTGGCGGTGGGCAGAGTTAGCCTGCAAAACTGCATTCTAACCACTGTGTCACCCAAGTTCTAATAGAGGACTAATCAGGCACCATCAATTGTATTCCCTAAATGGGTGGCATCGTGCAATGATGAAGAAGGCCATCTTTACCCACACATGGATAATAATCTTAACTGGCCATGTTGGAAATCCTGTTTGTTGGGATAAAGGCAGCCATGTTCAGTCCTAAGCCATTGGCTTATAGGTTTTCCTCAACTCCTGTTGATTTCTTGGCAGAAGTTGAAAAATGATTGATCCCGGCTTTCTGCTACAAGAGTGTTTCTCATTCTCAGCAATTTTAAGATGTCTGGATTTCAACCTCCAGGATTTTCCAGCCAGCTTGCTGAGTGTTGAAGTCCACATATCTTATAGTTTTTTAAATTTTTGTATTGATGTTTTAAACACCTTGTAAACCGCCCTGAGTCCTACAGGAAAAGGGCGGTATATAAATCTAATAAAATCTAAAGTCTAAATCTAAATCTAGTTGCTGAGATTGAGAAACTCTGCTCTAGGATATTCATTGAATTTTCCAAGCTAGCCTGCAGCCTCAGAATTTGGGCACTAACCAGATCGGATCCAACTCATTTTTCTGAGATTAGCCAACATTGGCTAAGTATAAGAGCCCTGGGGTGCAGTGGTTAGAATGCAGTATTGCAGGCTAACTCTATCCACTGCCAGGAGTTCGATCCTGACCAGCTCAAGGTTGACTCAGCCTTCCATCCTTCCAAGGTCAGTAAAATGATCCAGATTATCAGGGGCAATGTGCTGACTCTGTAAACTGCTTAGAGAGGGCTGTAAAACACTATGAAGTGGTATATAAGTCTAATTGCTATTGCTATTGCTACCTGTCTGGGTGCTCAGAAGATAGGTTCAAATTAAGCCCTGCAGTTCAAAAGTCATAGGGATATTTCTTCAGAAACTTCCCAGACTCCAGGAAATAATAATTTTTAGCATGAGAGAAGGTGACCATGATACCCTACATGACTGGGTAAGGATCACCATTACTGTATTTCATTTGTTTCTATTTAAATGCAGACACATTTATTATTATTTTTCCCCCTGGATCTAAATGCTGCAGCTTGAGGCACCCAACTCAAAGGTTTCAGTGTGGCTTTTGACCCAGAAAAAAAAAGGTGCAACCTGGGCTAAAATAGAACATAGAATCCTAGGGCTGGACGGGACCTTGAAGGTCTTCTAGTCCAACCCCCTACTTAAGGCAGGAGACCTTATACCATCTCAGTCAGATGATTGCCCAGTCTATTTTTGAAAAATCTTTGTTGTTCTTCTCTGCATCTGTTCTAGGGTCTCAGCATCCTTTTTGTATCCTCTGTGTGTGTGTGTGTGTGTGTGTGTGTGTGTGTGTTTGTGTGTTTTTGTTGTGTGTGTGTAAATTGCCTACTTCCAAGTAAAACCCTGCCCATGATTTCCATTATGGCTGGATCTTTGGAAGATCTGAGCTTCCTGGATGGAGAGGACGCCATAAGGTTAATTGTTTTCTTTTGTTAGGACAGACCCGGTAGGGCTACTCACTTGCTAATTGCAGAAGGAAGGGACCCGTGGCCAGAGTTGGCTCCTGGACTTGCGTTCGTTTGTCCCCCACTCCGTGTCTGAACATTGCTTGGATAGTGCTCAGAATTCATTCATGGCTTGTTTTTCCTGTGCAGAGGAGATTTTATTTCAGTTCCTGTTTTCAGGATTACTTAGCCGCTGGCTTCCCTGCCAAACTGGCAGAGCTTGAAGGTTGACTTCCTGTACAGATGATGTAAAAGTGTCTGTGCAAAATTCTTCCTCTGCAGCCATTGGGAGATAAAAGCCAGCACGCTGGGGATTACAAAGAGAGAGCCAAATTATATTTATAATATTAAAGTTGAGTGCATTTGCGGTTTTGCCGTCCTCTAGGGTTTTTCATAAGTAGAAAAACATGAATTAGCATTTTCCATTTCCATATATTGACTGGAAACATAACCTCCTCTCAATTAAGACCTATAGCTTTTGGGATGCATGCAACAATTTTATAAAATATTTACAGCGAGATTTGCATTTTACATAGCACTACCTTTTTTTTGAAAGGGGGGAAGAAAAGCTGAAGAAAGAAAAAGCGTTTTGGGTGGAGAGAGGAGGATTACATCTAGAAACGAACTCAACAACATTGCGATCTTAAAATTGTCCTCTGTCGATTGTGGTCACTAGTAATTCTCTTTGGGTTGATTTCCCCCCCCCCACCCCATTTTTTGCTCAGCCACGTAATTTTTCAACATCATTCTTAAAGGCCATATTCCTTACGGAAGGCTGCTCATTTCCCTTTTTGGAGCTCATAAAGGGGGAAAAAAAATCTATTTGCAACTCTGTGTTAGGGAAAAAAAGAAATAAGTGAAACATTTCTCTTTCTCGAACCCTCCCTCCTCTCCTTTGAATGTAAATGTGTGTTGTAAAGAACATAGCTATTTCCTGGATAATTTGCAGTTGTATATTTTATGTTAATTTCACCGAAAATATTGCACCCCTGCCAGGTTTAGTAGAGGCTCACTGTGATATGAATAATTTCTAGCAAATCATTTTTTTTCCCTCATTTAAGATTTGGCACCTTTTAAAGATTTTAATAATAGCAACAAGGAAGAAGATTTAGAACAAGCAAAAACGGTGGGGAGAGAGAGAGGGAGAGTAGCATGTTGCGAGTGAATGTAAACTAGGAAAAATAATTACATGGCAAACATTTTTCTACAGACGCCTTTTTTTTTTTTGCTCCTTCCTTGTAATGTAATATCTATTTACTAAACTGTTTATTTTGGGCCCTCCGTTTACCATAAAATATTTATATTTGCTTTGCTGCAATAAAAAATATTGACAAAATACCACTGAGATTTTAAGAACAATCGGTGTTTCACTTCCTCGACAGCAGAAGCAGTGAATAGGTTGGGTGTGTAATGTGTGAGTACCACAATACACCCCCCCACCCCCACCTTGCCTATTTTAGACAGATGTGAAATTTCTATAATCTTGTGGGCCAGTGTCTCTTCCCTGAACTGAAGGAATTTCAATATTTCTTCTTATATTAAATCACCTTCATTTGACAAAGCACCAGGGCTGCCATGGACCCTCACCCCCCCCCCCAAGATGGCACTTTTCTTCTGGAATATTTATAAATTTGAGGAGGGGAACGTATCAAAAGGTTGCGTACTGTTGGCTGACTCCTCTTTTCCTGCTGTTGTTGCTTGGACATGTAAGGCAGGTGAGCCCAGCCCTACAGAAAGCAATTGGATTTCAAATCCGGAATAACAAAATAACTGAGTGGGAAGGGACCTTGGAGGTCATCTAGTCCAACCCCCTGCTCAAGCAGGAAAACCTATATCATTTCAGACAAATGGTTGTCAATCTCTTCTTAAAAACCTCCAGTGTTGGAGCACCCACAACTTCTGGAGGAAGGTTGTTCCACTGATTAATTGTTCTCGCTGTCAGGAAATTCCTCCTTAATTCTAGGTTGCGTCTCTCCTTGGTTAGTTTCCATCCGTTGCTTCTTGTCCTGCCTTCAAGTGCTTTGGAGAAGAGGTTGGCCCTCTCTTCTGTGTGGCAGCCCCTGAGCTATTGGAACACTGCTATCATGTTACCCCTGGTTCTTCTTTTCATTGCACTAGACATACCCAGTTCCCACAACCGTACTTCAGGTGTTTTAACTTAACTTATCACAAGGCTGGAGAACTTTATAACAAGGCTTATTATTTGTTCGTTTGTAAAATTTATTAGCTGCCCATCTTACCATTCGTATGTTTTAGCCTCCGGTCCTTTAATCATCTTCGTTGCTCTTCTCATCAATCTTTCTAGACTCTTTTTTATATTGAGGTGGCCAAAACTGGATGCAATATTCCAAGTGGGTCTTGCCAAGACATTCATGTGACCTTGATTCCAACCCTTTGTTAATGCGGCCTAGAACTGCATTGTTGTTTTTTTTTGGCAGGATGGGCTAACTGCTGCTTCAGGTCCCAGCCATCTCCCAATTCCCCCCTTTTCAGCTTTTATAGTCCCTCTGACCATAATTACTGGCATTTCCAATTTACTTTGAGAGGTGGGAAGCTTAGCATAAGCCCTAAAATATACTTTTTTTTTTCTTTCTTCCTTTCAGTCATGTCTAATTCTTGGAGACTGCCTGGACAAGTCCCTACAGTTTTCTTGGGAAGGTTTTCCAGAAATGCTGTACCCTTGCCTCCTTCCTAGGGCTGAGAGAAAGAGACTGGCCCAAGGTCACCCAGCTGGTTTTGGGCCTAAAGCTAGACTAGAACTCGCAGTCTCCCGTTTTTTAGCCTGGTGTTTTTACTACTAAACAGACTGGCTGTCAAAAGAGATGTACAGTCTTTGAAAACCTCAAGCGGGTGTGATGCTGTTTGACTTCCTCTCTCTGTGGCCTTCAGATCACAAAAATCATTGGGGGTAGCCATTGGTGACTAGTTTCAACAGATGCCACCACTGTCTTTTCAAAGATGGAGGAATAGGGGAAATGTTCATGTGTGCCCCCCCTCCCCAAGTTACTTCTTACTTTTCTATTCTTTATCAGTTGGTCTTCACTCTGTATGCTACATCAGTGTAATTGTTTTCCTGCATTCTTATCCATTAAAATAAATGGAGGTATTGGAAGAAGTCAAGCCATGAAGTAATCATTGTGATGTATATATTAATGGTTTGGTTTTGCTGTCTGGACTGAAAAATATTGATCTCTTTGATCACTTCTGATACGAAGACAGATGACGGGTCATGACTTTTCCATAGATGGGGCCTGGGAGATTTTCAACTAGGATCTTTTCCACCCAACCTGAAGGCTGGCACAGGAATTCTGGGCTGCATTGAGTGAAGAGCCATCTTGGGCCACATATAAAATATATAATAAAGTTACTGTATATAACTCACATAATAATTTATTTATTTATTTATTTTTATTTTTATTCCATTTATATCCCGCCCTTCTCCGAAGACTCAGGGCGGCTTACAAGCTTAGCAGTAGCAGGTTTATGATCTTGTAGGGCCATATTATTACTACTGCATGAAGCCTGTAGGCCGTGGGTTGGACGTGCCTGTTCTAAAAAGTATAGGCTATGTGAAGGTATTTCTTGCAATTAACTCCTTAAAGCATCTGTATCTTTTCCTGGGCTGTCACATATTCATGAGATTTTTTCCAGTGGGGATCCTAGATATGCACACCAACGTGTGTTCACAATTCATTTAAATCAGTGTTTTTCAAACTTGGCAACTGTAAGATGGGTGGATTTCAATTCGCAGAATTCCCCAGCCAGCATGCTTCAAGATGCATGGACTTTAATTCAGCGTAGCTGACTGGGGAATTCTGGGACTTGAAGTCCATGCATCTTAAAAGTTGCCAAGTTTGAAAAGCACTGATTTAAAGGAATGTATGCTTTTAAAAAAAGAAATTTTACAATCATTTTTTCCCCATTTTTATGACGCTATAAGTTGTTTGTTGAGAGGGTGCCTATATAATTTGTATGACGCTTCATGATGTATGTCTAAAATGAGAAATAAGAAAACGCATTCTTCCTTTTAAGCCAGTCATACTTCTAAGGGATGAGCATAACTTTGTTAGCCTACAGCATTATTGTAAATGTGCAACAAGGTAAATTACTTTTGAATAAACCATTAAGCTGTAGTCAAAATGGAAAGAGAACGAGGAAAGGAAAGCAGCTGGTTTGGATAAATATTCTTGGACTTACACGGAGAACTTGTTTTTTTGTTTATGCTCCTATAGCCAAAATTGTCTAAATTTTGTGGCCACAAAATCTGAGTAGAAAAAGGTTTAGAGGCCAGAGGTGGAAGAAGTTGGGTATCACATTCAGACCTGGCAATTCAGCTTGCTTATCCCATTGAGTCCAATGGAAATTATGTGGGATGGTTCAAGGAATGATCTCAATGTCTAGACCGAGGCATTGATTTCCTAGAATGCAATTGGGGTGAGCCAGTGTGGAGATTATGGATTTACTGGTTTGTTGGGGGTTTTTTTGGTCATTGTTCATCATTGAAATTTGACCTCTATTGGCCAGGAGGTTGGGATTCCTGATGCAAATTAATATGGGGTTCCTATTTAAATTGGCTCCTGGTAAAGTAGATTACCCACCTCCTTCTACGGTGTATCTTTAAGACCTTTTATCACATTAGAAATCATTAGTCTCAGCAGCAATCTGAAAAAAAAAGAAAAACCAGCCCGATCTGGGTGCGTTAAATGGAAAACAACCGAATTCCATTAATGTTCTGCAAAAAAAAAAAAATCAATTTGCAATCGAAAATAAATTGTATTGAGGTGCCCCTAACTTTCCCTTTAAGGCATAGATAGGTCACTGGTTCCCCAGGGGAGGTAAATTTATTTGGACTTAATGAAGTTTTTGGCCTTTATGTTGGGGGGAAAAAATCACATCACAAAAGAAACCCTTCCCTTTAAATTAACAGGAGGTGATCCAGATTTTGAAGCAAGTCTTTTCTTGCTCATAGCTATTCTGTCGAGAAGCCCTTTAAATTTTGAGCTTGCTTTCTCAGTCTTGGCTCTTTTCATCTTTGCAAGTACCTCAAGAAGAAGTACGGTATCTTGCCAAAGAACAAAAGGAGGTGCATCTTAGAAGGGAACATCAGATATGCCGGGTCTGTGTTTCTTTGGTTTTGCTGTTGGTATTATTGGTAAAAGAAACACAAGAAGACAATAGAAATGGGATTCAGTTCAAGATCAAGTAGATACTGGAGAGGACTTTTAAGTTCTTAAGAATTGTCCCCATGTACTATCATTGAGGAAGGAAGGAAGGAAGGAAGGAAGGAAGGAAGGAAGGAAGGAAGGAAGGAAGGAAGGAAGGAAGGAAGGAAAGGAAGGAAGGGAAGGAAGGAAGGAAGGAGGGAGGGAGGGAAAGACAAGATGAAGAAAGGAAGGAAGGAAGGAAGGGGATAGAAGGAAGGAAGGAAGGAAGGAGGGAGGGAGGGAGAGACAAGGAAGGAAGGAAGGAAGGAAGGAAGGAAGGAAGGAAGGAAGGGGATGGAAGGAAGGAAGGGGATGGAAGGAAGGAAGGAAGGAAGGAAGGAAGGAGGGAGGGAGGGAGGGAGGGAGGGAAAGACAAGATGAAGGAAGGAAGGAAGGAAGAAAGGAAGGAAGGAAGGGGATAGAAGGAAGGAAGGAAGGAAGGAAGGAAGGAAGGAAGGAAGGAAGGAGAGACAAGGAAGGAAGGAAGGAAGGGGATGGAAGGAAGGGAGGAAGGGAGGAAGGGAGGAAGGGAGGGATGGTTTTCCTAGAAAACAATAGCAAAAGAAAGCCAGGGTTCCTTATGAGTTTTTTTGATTATTTTCAAGGGCTACTGTAGGACTTCACTGAACATTTAAATCGTGAGGGTCAAACCATTTTGACTCAAGGCAATATCTATCTTTTTACATGTGTCTGGGACTCTATTTGGCTGAAACAAAGCAGAAAGTGAGTGTTTTCATACATAGCTAATGACAATTCGCCCCGCAGTGTTGATTCCGCGATGTGCTTTCCCCCATATTTTCCAGGCTTAGAGCCATCTCAGCTTCTGTAGCCCTCATCAATGTTGGCAAAGTGGCATTGGGAGAAACGTGAAGAAACCTTTGGTGGTGTCTGCTAGATCCTCTGTTCTAAATCAAAATGATCCAAGTTAGCTCATTCATCTCACCATTAATCTTTTAGTAGGTCAGAAACTCAGTAGAGTCACCTGCTTAATAAGTGGGAAGTAGTTCAATGACTTCTATACTACCTCAACGTGGGTGTCTACAGGGACAATTCAAACGTCCATGAGAATGTCAGCCCACAATTCTGACAGCTTGTGTGTACTTGGTTCAAAAATCGGTATGCGGGTGTCCAACAACAATATAATTTTGAAGATGCCACTTTAGGTTTGCTGTGGATGCTATTGCCCCTAAAAGATCTTAAAGTTGTAATATCTGGTTGCAGCTGCTGAGAATTTTATTACATTTCTACTCAGTTCCTTATATTCTGGAGGAAGTTGGTATCAATGATATGATACTCCGTTTTGGACAACTCATAGTAGCTCTTTGGAGCTTTCAGAGATGGGAAAACCCTGCAAGGGTGATCTGTTTTTAAAATTATGCATGGCATAGATTGGGAAGTGGTTAGAGATAACCTTTTAAGGTCACTAAATGACCTCAGTCATTATATATTGTAGTAATGAGTGATGGTTCTTAAGAGGGATTTTAAAAGATCTGCCAATGGCTATTAGCCACAGCAGTTGAGTTGAATAGCCACGTTCAGGCATTATAAGTACTGTAGGAAGAAATAGATAAGAGTTTTTCCTTTCTGCATCTATGCTGCTCCTCTGGAAGTTGGATGCTCAGCTGATGGTCCTCTGGATATATCTAGCATAGTATTACTCAACTATGGCAACTTTAAGATGTCTGGACTTCAAGTCCCAGAATTTCCCAGTGAGCATGTTGGGGATCTAGCATCTTTGATAGCATTTAATGAAATCCATATGGGTAAAAATGTTCTTCTGCTCCCTTTTCAAATAGCTTTTTTTTTTCTTAAGGCCCTTTAAAAAAAAGGCATTGCACAAACGGGCAGTAATGTTTGTGTGCATGTTTGCAAAATAAATGGATCACCAGATTGTTCTTAGGTTGTGACAGCATTTAGACCCAGTGGTGGGATTCAGCCAGTTCGCACCACTTCGGCAAAACCGGTAGCTAATTTTTTGTTGCCCAGGCCCAGAATGGACTTCCGGAAGTGGCATCCACACAGAGAAACGGTTGTTTACATATTTGAATCCCACCACTGCTTTGACCCTTAACTAAATCAGTTCAGGTCTAGCAGTTGCATTTACACAATGAGCAAAGGTTGCCTCATTTCAGCCATGGTTAAGCCATGGAGGTTTTGTAGCATAGTTTGTGGTATGAATCTGGCCTGTTGGGTTAGCGTATGGTTCAGTCTAATGTGTGAACCCAGAAAATGGCTGAACTCCGTAACCAAGGTTTTTTTTTTTTTTTTGTGAATGCAGGTTTAGAAATATAAAAAGGGAAGAGGCTATATATGTATGTACCTTTGCCTGGGGTAAATGCTTGCCACTCGCTGCAATGCAGTGACACCCACTGACAGAATGTAAGCATAACACATCGTTAAAGCATAAAGAAAGTAATTAAGTTATTGTTCGACAGTCTTACTTTTATCGGGTTATGACCTCATCTGCTAATTTCTGGATCTTCGGCCAATTTCAGTGTTCTAACTTGGTATTTTTCCACCTCAGCAACTTTTAAGAGTTGTGGACTTCAAGTCGCAGAATTCATCAGCCAGCGTGCTGGCTGGCGAATTCTGGGAGTTGAAGTCCACATCTCTTAAACTTGCTGAGGTCGAAAAACAGTGTTCTGACTAATACTATGCAGAAAAATTCTCTTGCATTTTCCCCCTGTTCCAGTTTGATCAAAGAAAAATGGTTTTTTTTCCCAAATTCTTTCAAAGGAGAGGAGAAGCTAGGTGAAGTTTTCACAGATGTGATATATACTGTATTCTTATAACACCTAGTTAAGTTTCAAGATGGTCCGGAGATGTTTGTGGAAATCCTGTTCTGCTGGATATACAGTTGTTTCTCTGTTGGTCTACCTTTTTTTTTTCTGGCTTCCCACACTTCGGTAAAATCCTTCAGGAGAGAAATATTTCCATCTGGCTTATTTAAATTGGAAAAATGCTAACAGAAGTCTTCATCATGTGTAAACTGGCAACAAGAGCCTCATCAAGTAGACCATTTTTCCACAAGACTATCAACTCAAAAACATCACTAGGCAATATTAAGAGGGACTTCTCAAGCACCCTAGTATTAAGATACTCAAACATGCTTCTTTTTCAGAGGAAGACAGTCTGAAAGATTTAAACAAGTCAAGATTTAATATTAATGGAACTAAGTCTCCGACTTGGTTTTAATGGGCAAGGCTCGTATTTTTATATCCAGGCCAAGATTAAACATTTTCATTTGAATGAAACTTTATTGTCAAAGTACAACCATGTATACATTGAGATTGGCTGAGCCTCCCTTCGTGCCCCCACCCCCAACTTACAGTGACACAAACCCTCCATCTTATTACACCATGTGAGCTAATTGCACAACGCACCGGCCTCACAAGTCAATCATGCATAAAGTTTATAAAATTATTTCCCGTTCAAAAGCCTAACAGCCCATGCATAAAAGCTGTTCTTCAGCCTGTTGGTACAGCTGGTTATACTCCTATATCTCCTACCCGATGGTAGGAGAGTAAAGAGATACCGTCCAGGGTGTGAGTCATCCCTGAGAATTTTCCTCACTCTTCCAAGGCAGGAGCCCTGGTGAGGTCATCCAGTGGTGTCAGGGGACAGCCCACGATGTCTTGTGTTGTGCTCACCACCCTCTGTAATGTTTTCCTATATGCGGCTGTCAGACCAGCATACCAAACCACAATACCATACGAGAGGACGCTCTCTATAGTAGACCGGTAAAAGAGGGTCATTAGCCATTGTTCTACCCTGTTCTTCCGCAAGACCCTGAGAAAGTGAAGTCTCTGTTGGGCCTTTCTGGCCACCTGGGTTGTATTAACTTTCCAGGTAAGATCTTCGCAGAGGTAGACTCCCAGAAATTTAAAGGAGGAAACTCTTTCCACACAGTCCTCCCCGATGTAAAGTGGGGCATTTGGAGCTGGGCGGCTGGTCAGCGGAGTGATTATAATTGTGGTAGGCTGAATTGAATTTTGCAAAAAAAAAAAGTAAAGGACAAAATGAATCAAGCAGCAATTTTTTCGTGTACTGTACAATGGCAGAAACTGGTCTTCATCCGTCACTGTAGATCTTTTTTTTGGGGGGGGGGGAAATGGGCATGTTAATATGCCTGTCCTTTTTTTCCTCTTTCTTTTTTAAGAAAAATCCTTGAGCCATGCTGAAGAAAATAGAAGAGGCAAAATAGAAATTTGAATATGCTCTGCTGAGTTTTTTAAACTTCTTGAGGTGATTTCTTAAAGAAGAGTCACCAGTGATCAGGAAACCATGATTATTTTGTAACGGGTGGCTCCTCTAATTAAGTGCTTGGACAAAGGAAGGTTAAGATTGTCCATCCCATTTTGAGCAACTCTGACTTTCCTGCCATGAAGTGTTCACCTGTCCCATCCTTCACCCGTAATGTGTACAATAATTCCTCATTTAATTCCCCTGAGCATTTTTCTCCCCTACCACCATACATAATGTGGCTTGAGGAAGAATTATTAATAGCTTCCTTTTTCTGTACGCTGAGAAAACCTTTCCAGCCTAGGCATCGGAACCAGACGATTTTGAAGACAAATGCAGAAGGCGATCAAGGCCACCGATGGGACATTGCCAAACATCGGCCCAGAACTGCTGGTCCTCCTGAAGACCCGGTGCCATCCCAATGCAATCCAGCCCTGTTTGGACTTTGGGGAGCAAATCCTTCTCTTGTGAGCCAGGCAGTTGCTTGGCAGAAGAAGGGGAGGCAATGGCGATGTGGGTGGGGGCTGGCAGGAGCTGTGCATGCACCCCGGGTGGGAGGCTGGGGAGCCCAGAAGATTGAGGAAGAATTAGGTTATTACATTTTCCCCTTAATTCTTTATCAGAGCAGCTCCCTTCTCCCTCCTTCGCCGGAGAGGAGGAGCAAGGAATGAAAGAAATCAATGCTCTCTGATTTTGTAATTTCCCAGGGTGCTTCTCTCGGAGCACCGGGTGCTTGGAGAGGTGACATAGCCGGTCATGGAAGCTCGCATCCCTTCCTCCTCCTCCTCCTCCTCCTCTCTCCCCTCCCACTCCACTCCGCTCCCCCTTTTTCTTTTTCCCCTTCCCCTCCTTCCCAGTGAAAGAATTTCATTGGAATTTCACAACCTTGGCGTGCTTTTGTGAAAACACTCATTTGGGTTTGCACCAAGCCGCTAATGGCGGATGCGAATCCCATGTACATTCGGTGCTCGTTATGGCATGGAATGCGCCGTTAATAATGCATCTGTGAAACTCAGCTGCGAGGGAGGCAAATAATTATCCCACCGTCGCGTTCCCTGCTTTAGTGTCATCACAACTGGGGCTTCATTAAAAGTCCTGACAGTAGAGATGTTGTGTGGTGGAGCTTCTGCGTGCATGTGTGTGTGTGTACACATGCATGTGAGAGATTGTGTGTGCATATTACATATATATATATATATATATATATATATATATATATATATATATATATATATATATATATATATATATATATAAATTAACTGCAATGCTATGGCTCAGAGGTAATTTGACTTTTTGAAACTGTGGAACCCCTGTGAATTTACTTCTTCCCTCTCCCTCCGATTGCGTGTCAGCTGATCATCCCCAGAAGAACAAAAGGTTTATCTGAAGCTATGAAGCATATATTCACCAGCTCCTGGAATCTAGATTAAAAAAAAGAGAGAGAGAGAGAGAGAGAAAAGGAAAAGGCGAAGAGAAAAAAAAATCAAAGGACTCCATTGAACATGTTAATACCTAGCAAAATGTACACAGCTAGACGCTAAATCTTAACAGGGATTTAAGCCCTTGGAAAAATGATCCTCTGATCAGGTCTTCCTGAGTCGGTTCCCTCGTAAATGGGGAACCAAGTGAAAAAATGGGAGATAATAAAAGGGGTTTTGAATAAAGAGGATACTTATGTGCCTGTTGATGGGATTGATTGATTGACTGATTGACCGGGATAGAGACTTGACAGGATATTGAAGACTGACTACTAGATACGAAAGAGTGGTATATTTTGGTAAGCTGTACCCTTTCCCCCAAAAAATAAGACCAGGTTTTATATTAATTTTTTTCTCCAAAAGATGCACTAGGTCTTATTTTCCGGTTAGATCTTATTTGGGGGGAAATATGGTACTAAATGCATCCATCTGGTTGACAATCTTAACTGGGGCTTATTTTAGGGTTAGGGCTTATATTATGAGCATCCTGAAAAATCATGCTAGGGCTAATTTTCTGGTTAGGTCTTATTTTTTGGGGGAAATGGCATGTTCACTGAGGGAGTAACAGCCAGGCAAAGAGAACCACTGCAGTGTGGCTGGTTTCACATAGTAGTCTAACCTGGAACAGGGCTTGTTTGATTTTGGCATAGAACAGTGGAACTTAACCTTTTCTTCACCAAGGACCCCTTTTAAATACCTTTTATGGCCATGGACCATAGCTGCTTAAGTCAAGGTTTAAATCATAACATTTCTTTGAGTCTTTGCAGACCCTCTGTGATGACGTTCCAGCACCCCCTTCCCCCCCCCTGCCCCCCTGGGATCCACGATCACAGGTTGAGAATCAGTGGCATAAAATGTTTTGTGAACCTGGCCATTTCTTCAATTAGAATGTGGTTTATGACTTAACATGTCTATAAAGGTCTATAAATAAAAATCTAGTCAACTAACAGTCAGGACTAAATTGGGGTTAGGTAAGAGTCAACAGAATTCAAGAGGAACTGGATTTAGACCATTTGTGAGAATGTAATGTCTTCAGGCTGATTCCTCACTTATCTCCACCCGCAAGCTCTGCCTGTCCTCCTCTTTCACCTTACTATCTCCGCATCTACATCAAGCAATTTCCTTCAGGGATTATGATTCTGTTATGGTACATCCAGATGGGTATTGAACCTCTTCTTCCTTTTTCCAAGGGAGCCTAATCTTATATGCCTGTTTCCTTATAGAGCCAGCTGAATCTGAATAAGGGGTATCAGTTTGGGTGAGATTCTTCCCGCTAATAGTAAGTCTTGAGCTTTTGAATTATTGCAATGGTGTCTTCTGAAGGACAAAAGCATCAAGGATGTAATGCCTAGTCAGGATAGTTGCAGTTATAGATTGTGCTAATTAAATTCTATGGGTTTGGTACAATAGAATTTAAAAGTCTGTTTCTAAGAATGAGAGAATAAGTCTTTGCCCTTTTGTCTCTTATAAGAGATAAAGATGTTAATAAGAAGAATTAGAGCAATAGACCCAAGTCCAACACCAGTCATTTATTTATTGATTTCAGGTATTAATGTCTTGCCTTTCGGGTGAGCAACTCATGAGATGAAGTTTAAAAGTTGCAAACAAAAATACAATGAATGGAATCAATCTGGGTCGGTTACTAGGATCAAAGGTTTATTCTTCCAAGCTTTGGGGTTCATGCTGGAGCCCATTATTAGGGAAGTTCCTTGATGATGGCCTTCAGCATGAGACCTAAAACTTGGGAGAATAAATCTTTGGTCCCGGTTGCCGACCTAGATTGGATCCTACAAAATTATCCTAGGACATATATATTTATTTTCATTTGTGAGACATACAGTGAATGTCATTGGAAAACAAATAGAAACACCTCTAATCACTTCTCATGGATTACTTGGTGATGTTTCAAAAGTTCTTCCTTTCTTGGAGGGCCAGGAAGGAAGAACCTTTGAACAGGCCCCTGTTTTGTTTCAGACTTGGATTTCAAAGAGGGTCTTTGATTAAATCATCCCCTTGAAGCTCTGTGCAGCCTTAGTCTTCACCTGTCTTGAAGGAAGCATCCAGCTGAGCAGATTTCTTGCATGGCCTTTCTTTGACTTCCTCATCCAATCTCCAGGGATTTTCCCACAGATGCTGATGGTTCTTAGACATAAATATGGCGGGCTGTAGCACAAATGCAAAAATCTGAACAGCACCATTCCTTGCAGGCAGGAAGCACCAAATTCCATTTTCACCCAAAGAGGGATCTTGCAAGGCTAAAAGAGACCTCTTCAGCTTCAAAGCTCCTGCCAGTCATAACATCTCAGAGTCACTGCTGTGGCCATATAAATCATTTCTTAAAAATGTACTTATTTTTCCTCAATCGGGGACCTTTCTCATAATTTGCTGTCAGAACAGGCTTTGAGCATGAAAACTGTGGTCCACACGAATATTGACAAGAGGTGTCAAACGCCAGGGAAAGCAGGAGATCCGGGCAGTTCAAATAGGTATAAAGATTTATTGTAAGCGTAAGCACACTACAGGAACCTGAAATACTAACAGTTAAAGCAATTTGGCGGTAAATAAGGAATTCACAGTGGGCTGGATTTAGATCTCTTGTGGGTGCGAAGGGACTCATGACTGATGACGCGTTTGACCCCTCCCTCAGGCTCAGCCTGGTCATCTCCTACAAGGGGCTTTCTTCAGCTGGGTGGAGAAGAACAATGTGCAAATTCAGCTTTCCACCTTCTGTAAAAGCAACAGAGCTGGGAGTGGGTAGAAGTACAGCCTCTTTCTTCCAAGTGGCCCATTCCCAAGAATATTTGAAGAATGATGATGAAGTTCTTTCTAAACAAAAGCAACGTTTTCATTCATGGAGGGAATGGTGGCAACCTGCTGTTCATAGCCACATGCAACTCCTGGAACACCTTCTGGTCTTTGTGGCTAAATGTTACTATCTTGCCATACACCCAAATCACAAGCGTATACCTACAAGCTTCACTTTCTCTTATAAAGAGTCCCTTAGCAAAACTTTAAAGAACAGTCTTCTGAGGACACAAAAGCCTAGATCCATACTTAGATGTAGAAAATTTAGGAAGCCTTTCCAAAAGAAACCCATGAACGTATTGTATGCGTTTCAAAGGTGAGATCTATCCATAGTTAAATCAGTTTTGAAATTCTTGCTGGAAGTAAATGACCAAAAGCCAGTGGCTTTTTCTGCGAGACGGTTTTCATCATTTTACCTTGATTTACAACCATTTCTTTAGTGACCGTTCTCAGTTACAACGGCCCTGGATAAAAGTGACTTATGACCATTTTTCACACTTTACGACCCTGCCGGCACCCCCATGGTCATTCGATCAAAATTCAGACACTTGGCAACTGACTCATATTTATGACTGTTGCAGTGTCCCGGGGTCACGTGATCCCCTTTTGTGACCTTCTGACAAGTAAAGTCAATGGGGGAAGCCAGATTCATTTAATGACCGTGTTTCTAACTTAACAACTGCAGTGATTCACTTAACATCTGTGGCGAGAAAAGTCGTCAAATGGGGCAGAGCTCACAACAAATGTCTCGCTTAGCAACAGAACTTTTGGGCTCAATTGTGGTCGTAAGTTGAGGACTGACTCTATTGCTTCATTTGCCCATGTGAAAACTTGCTCTCCTAAAACTTTTTGAAAATCCTCTTACTCCTCCTCTAAATGGAAAATCCTGATTCACGCGCTTGCTCCTCCTACTTAAAATGAGTGATTTGTCCATTGCAGGTCTACTCTAGGCATCTCCCGAAACCGTTTCTGTGGTTTCCAGTCCTCCAGAGATTGTCCAGCCCTATCCAGCTACTTCAAGCTGGTCTCTAGAATAAGTCTTGCCCCCCCCCCCCGAATCCACCTCACCAGAAGATGCTTTTCCTTACAGTTGCAATTGTGTCTCTGGGCTCTAATCCCCCTCCCTGCCCCACAAAACCACGGAAAGGTGTGATTGCGTTAGCTGTCTTCTGAGATCCCAGATTCAGGTCAAAAGGGAAAATGCTTTTCCAGAGGAAATTGGGTTATGCAGATTGCTGCAAATATCTAGACAGGTGTGCATTGAAGGGGCAGGGGCGAAGCTCCCATCTGGGTGAGGATTTATCATCTTTCATATCATGATATGATTTCTTTTGTGGATTGAGGTTGAAGGGGAATTGGGTTAGTTTTTAATCTCTCTCTCTCTCTCTCTCTCTCTCTCTCTCTCTCTCTCTCTCTCTCTCTCTCTCTTTCCCTCCCTCCCTCCCCCCCTCTCTCCCCCTCCCCCTCTCTTTCTCTCTCTTTCTCTCTTTCTCTCTTCTCCATTAAACTCAGTTATTCATTCAATGGCTAGAAAGGAAGACATTTGCTGGCTCAAGAGCCGTTCTCCTCTGTCGTGCATCTCCACCGAAGGGTCATTCCGACCTCTTCAGTTACGGATGCCTTCTGAAGAACTTGGAAGTAAAACAATAACAACTTTTGCGTGTGGTGGAAAAATAGCTTCTGGAGCATTGGGAGCTGGAGGGAAAGAAGTCAAGAGTTCATCTTGCTTCTCTTTACGACCCTAGGCCCCTCCGGTTTTCTGCTAGAGCTGCAGATTGGGCACTGGGCGCTGGAGGTGAAGTGGGGAGGAGGGGAGGAAAGAGAAGTGTTTGAATATTGTGCTATGAAGGGAAGAGTCCTACAGCGAAGCAGTTGTGATATTACAGCAGCACTCCTAAGAGATCCCTTGGCTCGTGTGTACGGATCGGAGTGGCACATTCCCAGACAGCTGGTCGCTCAGCATGGGTTGTGCATGCAGCAAAGAAGTTGGCACACTGGCAAAGAACAGGTAATGCTCTAATTTCCCCAGTGCAGATGCGGCCAGGAATATCTTAATTTATTGGTGTGCTGGCATGCAAGAGGGAAGGCTGGCTGTGCAGCCTCGCATAACTATTAGCAAAAAAAAAAAAAAAGGCAGGGGGGAAAAAGAGAGAGAGGGAGGGAGAGGAAGGGAAAGGATCAGCTCTTGCTAGGGACTTTGTAGGCTGGATGGGGGCTAGAAATGGTGCTCATTTGCCCCTCTCTTTTGTGGCATTTGAGGTGGTACTTAAAGTCCCCTAATTTTAGATGCTTGAGCCACGCTCCAAGACAGACCAGCTGTTTTGGGGGGAAATGATGATTCCCCCCAAATTGGTTACTTTGATTATTCCAAAACATTATTCCCCCAAAACTGATCTCTCTGTTTCTGCATTTAAACTTGGTATATAAATAGGAGCATCGTTCAGAACTTCTGTTGAGGTCCAGGTTCATGGCTGACAGTTAGAACAATTGATCAGTGGGACGACTTGCCTCCAGAAGTTGTGGATGCTCCAACCCTAGAGGATTTTAAGGAGGGAGTGGACAAGCATTTGTCTGACTGGTTGAGCAGGGGGTTGGACTAGAAGACCTCCAAGGTCCCTTCCAACTCTGTTATTCTCCCTGTTGGTGTCATCATCTAGGATCAAATTATTATTATGTCAATAGCCATGCCTTTTTCAAAAGAGAGACAATTTCGGTGATTGTATGTAGGGGGTCGCTGTTTTTGTTTGTGTGTGTGTGTGTACATGGCTGGGTATTTTTCTCCAAAAAGAGTTTTTGGAAATAGCTGGTCTTTTAGTTGTTTGCTCATACTGTGCTTCTGGGTGTCAAGCACCTTATCATTATTCCATTGGCACCCTTGGCGTATTCGCTGAGCAAAATTTGCTGGTCCTCTTATGCTTGATAGATAGATTAGTCCCTTATATAATTCTCTTTATATGAGAAATTGAACTGCTTTTGAACAGGCAGACAGCTAATTGCTAGCAATTTGTGTTGCTAACAAGAGGCAAAATGGTAGCATAACATTAGGCTCAACAGTCTGTTAACTAATTTGCTGAATCAGATTTTAAAATGTGCCCTTGATAGCAATGGCTTTTGTGACAGTGCTTTAAGACCAACCCCTTGGAGCTTTTGTGGAGCGCCCTACAACAGAGAGAGAGAGAGAGAGAGAGAGAGAGAGAGAGAGAGAGAGAGAGAGAGAGAGAGAGAGAGATATTTTATATATATACAGTATAAACTAAATCCTGTCATAGCTATTATGGAATGCAGTTATGGAAAAATGCTTTTATTCCTTGAAGTGGTTGAAGTACCTCGAAGCTCTGGAATTGTTCTCCAACAACAACAACAACAGCAAAACACAAGATAGCATTGTAGTTTCCTTGGGAGGAAAGCTATGGGAAATCTAAACAGCCATATTAAAAAAGCAGAGACATCATCTTTCCAACAAAGGTCTGTATAATTAAAGCTCCAGTTTTCTCAGGAGTAATGTATGGCTGTCAGAATTGTATCATCAGGAAGGCTGAGGGCCGAAGGACTGATGCTTTCAAATTGTGGTGAGAGTCCTTTGGACTGCAAGGAGATCCAATTAGTCCACCCTGAAGGAAAATCAACCCTGACTGTTCACTGGAAGGACAGATACTGTAGCTCAAATGCTTTGTCCATGAAATGAGAAGATAGGATTCATTGGAAAAGACCCTGATGTTGGGAAAATTTGAAGGCAAAAGGAGAAGGAAACAGCAGAAGATGAGATGGTTAGATAGTGACATCAGCACAACGAACATGAACTTGAGCAAACTCCAGGAGAAACTGGAGGAGGACAGGGAAGTCTGGCGTGGTATGGTCCATGGGTTGCGAAGAATAGGATATGACTTAGCGACTGAACAACAATAAAGCATTATGGTCTCTTTACCCTGGAATGGTAGCTATCAGTAGATACATCTTCCACTTTCCTTTCTTCACTGGTTGGTGCCTGGGAAGGGAGGGACAAGGATCAGACATGGCTGCAAAGATTGAAAGTGAAAACCATGATATCGATGTTTTCTTTTCTCTGTCATGAAGAACCCAAGCGTTGTATGGAAGCTTGGCTCCACACATCTCACACACTAGAATACACAGCTAGGGCTATCCAGTTCTTCAGAAGTTTGACAATACGACATAGGGGTCCTGTAAACCCCCCCCCCCAAAAAAAAACTATGTCAGGAGATGCTTGACTAGAAGATTGGGAATATCCCCTTATTAACCCTGAAAGGAAACTTGCTACCAGCGGTTTGTTGCAAGGCATGGCCACAGGTGGTGTTGCGTTGATGTTGTAAGAATCACCTGATAGTTCATGTGAAGCAATGATAAGTTTTTTTGTTTTGTTTTTAATCCCATTTATATCCCGCCCTTCTCCGAAGACTCAGGGCGGCTTACAATCTAAGAAGCACAAATCAAATGTGCTTAGCAGTAGCCTTCATTCTATGTATATGCCTGCTTATTAGGGCTTTCACACACCCCCCTCCCAAGCGGCATTTTTACAAAGTCAGCTTATTGCCCCCAACAATCTGGGTCCTCATGATTGCCATGACTGTTTCCCAGATTTTATTCTCGAAGACATCCCAACATCTTTGGAAGATCCCAGAATTCCTATGAAGAAGATCAGATGACAGTCTATGGAAGATGCTTCCATTTGACACCTAGAGAGCAAACGCTAGTTGAATCACGTTATAGGACGACGTGGCATTTTTCTATTTTCTGAAAATATTCCAAAATACCTTTTGGAAAAGAACCTGGAAGTCTGGAAGCTGTGGAAATTGGAAGCTGTGTCCCTTTGCATATAGCTGTCGTGGTTCTCCAAGCATTTTCTTTAATGTTCCTTTTCCCCCCCCCCTCCAAATGACATAGCCCATACCGATCAAAATCTTGCCCCCGGCAGCTCCATTTTTAAGTCTGGCGAACCGCACGCCAGATCCGATTTCAGCCAGGCTGTTTGCATTCGGAGAGGCACGTTTAATAGGATTGAAAGGAAAGAAATGTTACTTTTCATCACACTAGACAACCAAGAGAACTAGGGAAAACGAAAATATTATTTCGTTTGAACAAATTACAGCTTGTCTCTCGGGCTGTTCCTTTCTTTCCAGGGCGTAGATGAAGAAAAGCACTTTAATATCATTCCATCAAACTAAAAATTTAACTACATTTTTTTTTTTTGGTACAGATAAAATGTGTTCGGAGGATTCAAAGAAGATTAAAGTTCACCTAAGAAAAGAGTATTCAAATTTGAACAGCTAATGGAAGCCTGGAAAAAAAAAAGAGTTAATGTCTATATCTTTCCTCCCAGGGACTTAGATTTCAGTATTCTTATAAAAACACATTGAGTTGATTTCATTTCTGTGTCTCCACAGACTGCATTCTTGTAATTTCAGTAAGTGTTATAAATGTTATTTTAAGTATTATAATGCTAATCCCTACTGGCAATAAGGGGTTGGAGGCGCCATTTCCATTACTAAGGTAATGTTTACCTCAGATAGCGTATAATTGTTTTTTTTGTTTTTTTTAATTTTCCTGCAGTAAACTCTCTGCTCCCAACTGCTTAATCAGCCATGGAAAAATAGGGGGGGGGGCTGGAGGGAGGAATGGGGGGGGGAGTCAACCAGCTTAATATTTTGGTTGATCACACAAGAGGAGCTACGTTGATGGGAGCTGTTTTTGCCTGTGAAGTTGACCACCATGAGGGCGCAGAGCGGAGTTCTTGGCAATAGCCGAAAGTATCTTATTAATATAAATATCACGGCCATGGCATAAATCTTCTTTGAACTCTTGGGGCATTTCTTCATTGCCTGAGATCCAGCCAAAGCTTCCTAGAATCTTGCAATTGTTCAAACGGTGGAGTTGCATTCCAGTCACGGCGCCTCTTGTGAGTATCAAGAGATCTCCGTGTAAGTTTTCTTCTGCATCGCATCATTCTAAACAATATTTCATTATGCCTGATGAAAGTTAAAAACTTTTCTTTTTCCCTCTCTCTCTCTCTCTCTCTCTCTCTCTCTCTCTCTCTCTCTCTCTCTCTCTCTCTCTCTCTCTCTCTCTCTCTCTGTATCTCATTTTGCTGCAGAACCATCTCCTGGGTTCCTTATTTGAGGTCCAAATCTGACTTTCTCCGTTTTCAAACAATCCTCGTGTGCTTAGATTAACAAACCTAGGTGCAGGAAAAAGACGTTACTTTAATCCACTTAAAAACCAGGGCATATGGCCTCCGCCCTTTGTGTAAAGAGCCAATGCTGTAAATGCACAAAGGGATAGGGAGAAGTCTAGCGTGAACTAAAATAAAATAATTGAGGAATAATAGCGCACAGTGCTTCTGTTGCTCATGTTCAAGCCTCAGGGTCCAATTATTGGGGCTGTGCCCCTCCATCTGTCTCTCCTCTGGAATGTCCACCTGGAGGGCATCAGCAGTTCCCATTTTCACCTTTTCCATTGGTGTGTGCTTGTGTTTTAGGATACACACAGTTTATTCTTTTATCTGGATTCTAAACTATGCCCAGTTTTGTCAACTAGAGTATGAAGGTGGGCTTTCAAATCAGATCAGTTGACCAAACTGGCCATTCTTATTTTTGCACCCCTCATCCATCTACAATCACGTAGCCTATATTCCACAAACTGCTGAGAATGAGAGAAGGATGAAAGGGAAGGGAAGTGGAAAGAAGGAAAGGTTGAAGTAAGTAAGTAAGTAAGAAAAAGAAGGGAAGGGAAGGGAAGGGAAGGGAATGAAAGGAAAGGAAAGGAAATGAAAGGAAAGGAAGGAGGAAGGGAGGGAGGGAGAAAGAAGAAGGGAGGGAGGGAGACATGGAAGGAAGGAAGGAAGGAAGGAAGGAAGGGAAGGAAGGAAGGAAGGAAGGAAGGAAGGAAGGAAGGAAGGAAGGAAGGAAGGAAGGAAGGAAGGAAGGAAGAAAGACATGGAAGAAAAGTAGGCCCTTAAAGAACGCACTTTCCCTCGATAAAACATAACCCTTTCCTTTCCAGTAAGGGAACAAAACTTCAGTTGGGCATCTCATCCCTAACCCTAAACCCTTGCAACCCGGCAGGTGAAAGGCTTGGCACTCAGCCACATTTGAAGGGCTACAAGTTGGCCCTTCCTTTCCTGCTTGAGGTGACCACTACATTTCCCATTATAAGCAGGAACAATGAGAGGGAGAAGGGAGATTCTTTCAGCAGACAGACAAGTCCAGCAAAACAATATATTAAAGGAGGGGTGGGGTGGGGGGAGAAAAAGCCGTGTTTCCAAAGGTTTCTGCAGTCGACGCTCCAGGGGAAAACAGCCACTCGTCTATGACTGAGATTGCTTCGCAGACACATACTTCTGGGCCTGTGTTATCCCCACTCCACAGATGAGCAGAAAATACAGTTTGCTCCCCCCCCACTCCTCTCCTCTTTTTTCTTATTTCTGGTTTGGTGTCTGTGGTCCACGGAGTTCTCCAAGCTCTGCAATTTTATCAAGAAAAATTCAACAGTGGTTGTTGGAAATAACAGGCGTGAGCTTCCCTATGCAGCCAGACCTCTATCTATTGGGTAGGAGACCGGTTAATATCGATAAAAGAGATTGGTATATATTTGTTCATGTCTCGACAGCAGCGAGGATGGCTTGTGCACAACTGTGGGAGGACCCAGATATTCCTCCTGATCATTTGATAATAAATAAGATTCTCTGTTGGGTCCAGATGGACAGGTTAATGTACATCCTTTAAAGATAAACGTGAATCGCTCTATAATATAAATTGGAATAAGTGTTTTGTATGGCTTAAAAGAAGGTTCAATTTAGGAGATGAGTGATGAGATCGCTTACCTCATTGACTTATGTATTTTATTAGGCTTATAAGGTGGTTAAGATTTGACTAATGGTAGTTTCTTAAATGATAAGGTTACTCTAGGCATTGGAAAGTTTAGCTGGGATTATATATATATATATATATATATATATATATATATATATATATATATATATATATATATATATATATATATATATATATATATATATATATATATATATATATATATATATATATATATATATATATATATATATATATATATACCGGTATATGGACCTTTGGTCATTCGGGTTTTTTCCCACGTAGAAATGAAGGTGTAGGTGCAACGTTTTGACGGAATCCCATCCGTCATCATCATCGAAACGTTTTTTAATGTAAATAATTAATAAAGATTATTTAAAAAAAGAGAAAGAAACCACAATGAACATTTTAATGAAGGCATTGCCTCGGCGCTCCCCAGAAGGACAGGGACTCCTGCTTGCTTGTGCTATTCTTCAATATCTGCTTGCCATTGCTGAAATTTAAGAATGCCTTCATCCAACCTTACAGTATATGTTGGAACCAGTAGGGCAGAAACTTGCCATGCTGATTTATTCATTTATTCACCCCAGAAGGTCAAATCTAGCGGCATTGTGGGAATTTTTTTTTAAAAAACCAGCTTCCCATACTCAGTCCTTGCTGCGAAGTAAGCCATCCACAGGGAGACAGGGAGATTTCTACACTTCCTCCTTCCCATTTCTGTTTGCAACTTGATTTTGGTTTCTCGTTTCTTTTTAAGAGCCCCATTATTTACACATTCGGTCTGCCAAGTAGAATTCCTTTTCAGAGTTGTGAAGAAGGATTCACATCAGCTGCTTCCTTCGACAGTGAAAAGCTGGTAGTGAAATTCCATAAGTGAATTCACAATTGCACTTTGGAATGCAAGTGGAAGTATGGAAGTATGGAGCAGTTTCCTCCCAAAATTTTGAGAGCCCCTGATCCTCTCGAACTTCCAGAATGCCATAAAAATCTGGCTTTTCCTCCAGGCACTGAGCCAGGATGTTAAATAGGACCAAAATATCTGTGGTTTGTCTGATGAATCTATTATGTAGTGCCTCGATTCATGTATGTGGTTATTTTAATTCTGGTTGCCGTGTGGCTTGTAGAGTTGATTACCCCAAGTTCATACGGGAGATGGGCAGCCATTTTCTGCAGAAATAAATTCTAATTCATTATCTTTTCCCTGAGCCCAAGGAAATCGGATGGAAACTTGTTGGAATTTTCCCAGTGGATTAAGATGCAAAGCAATTGGCATCCATGTCATTCAGGCAACTATAAGCGTACCCCAAAACAGACCAAAATGACTTCCCAAATGAAGGTTGACGATAGTTCTCTTTAGCACAATCTTTTCTAACAAGAGAAGCGCTCTCTCTCTCTCTCTCTCTCTCTCTCTCTCTCTCTCTCTCTCTCTCTCTCTCTCTCTCTCTCACACACACACACACACACACACACACACACGTGCACACACACACCCCACACTCTTCCCCCCTACCTCCCTCTCTCTCTCTCCCCCTCCCTCTCCGCTCTCTCTCTCGCTCTCTCTCTCTGTTTCCCTCTATTACTCTTGATTGCTAGGGTTGTTTAATATTGTGCAAAGAATCCCAGTAGCAAATGGTGGTAAAGACAAATTAGAGACTTTTTGGCTGTCTTAGTGGGTCATCTCCCAGCAGACATAGGCAAGGGCATTGTAAAGAGATTCCATCTGTAGGGCCTGAAAATGCCGTTTCCCCATCTGCTAGATATTGGATGGTGAACTCAGCACTCTGCAGAGCAGGCAAAGCCCACTTCCCAGCCAGGTTTTCAAACGAAGCTGTGAAGGAGGGGAGAAAGGGTAGGCTTGGGTTCAAATTTGGAACTTGCAGCTTTTTGCAAGCAACTCTGGAATGACCTTTTGAAATTCCTTTTAAAATGCTGGAAGGAGTATTCCCAGTTACACGGTGGCAAATAGTAGAGGAATTAGATTGGTCGGCGTAGAATCTAGGGATGAAAACTTCAAAATTATTATGAAACTTGTCTGTTTGGCTGAGGTTCTGAATGCAGTTGAATATCAGTTTTCTGTTTTGGAGAAAGAGACTAAGGGAGGGGTATGACCGATACCAGTAGAAGAAAGTTTTTGTAGCTCAGGGTTGAACTGTGGGTTCCTTGGTGCTCTCTGAGCTGGGTTGTTTTCTTGCAGACATTTCATTACCCAACTAGCTAACATCGTCAGTGCTAGTAGGGTTTGCGCTCTGTTCATATGCAAATGATTAGACTGTTTTTTTTATTGTTGTTTATTGCCTGAGCTGTTAGTTCCTTGATTGGGGTGTTGTTTACTGCCTGACTGTTGATCTATGATTAATCTTAGTGTTAATCTCTGCTTATCTGGATGTTGATTGCTGGCAAAGGAGGCATTTTGGCCTCTTTTGTTTGGTTATTATTATTTTAATAGCAAGAGCATGTGTGGGCTTGAATATTAAAAACAGAAGCTCAGGGTTTTTTTTTCCCTGAGAGTTGATTATGTTATATGATTGGTATATGTGTTCATCAAAGCTTCTTTAGAAATGTGAAATGGGGAGAAATATCAGAAAGCTTCTGAGGAAGGAGATTTCCCCGATTAAGTCATGCCATGTGTGGTTTTGTACATTGAGCGGTTGTAACCTAATGGCAACTGGTGAAGTAGAACATATTAGAGGCATTCAGAAGAGTTTTTCTTTTACCGTCTTGTCTCTCTGTCTGTCTAGCTAGCTAGCTATCCACACCTACACACACACACATCTACTGATTGATTTTATATATCGCATTAAGCCTTGCTTTATTGAACCATTTTTTAAAACAAGCACAATTGATTTCACACTGTATTTCTAAATAACAACCAAATTAAGATTTCGCTTGGTGACTGGCTGACAGCTACTAGTACCTCTGCATATACTTGGAAACTCAAATGCTTTAATAAATGGAGTACTTGACCCCAAGGTCAAATATATGCTTTCTGTTACCTGCACAGTGCTACTTTTAAATGCTCATTTCCTATCCTCAAGGAAGTGATGGTGCTCTGAATACCACTTCCTCATAGATATATGATTTTCAACAGAATATTCCCCCCCCCCTCTCTCTCTCTCTCTCTCTCTCTCTCTTTCTCTCTCTCTCTCTCTCCTTGCAAGGCATTAAAATGCTGGCAAAATGAAAGGATTTGTCTGAATGCTCATAGTTTTTGCCACAAAGAAGAGGGGGCTCAAGCTATTCTCCAAAGCACCAGAAGGCAAGACAAGAAGCTACGGATGGAAAACAATCAAAGAGAGAAGCAACCTGGAACTAAGGAGAAATTTCCTGAAACAGTGAGAATAATTAATCAGTGGAACAACCTGCCTCCATAACTTGTGAATGCTCCAACACTGGAAGTTTTAAAGAAGAGACTGGACAGCCATTTGTCTGAAATGGTACAGGGTTTCCTGCCTGAGCAGGGGGTTGGACTAGATGACCTCCAAGGTCCCTTCCAACTCTGTTATTCTGTTTTTCCCAGTCGTGGGAGACTGGGTTGGGTGCTGAGGAATTCATTACCTCTCACATAATGAGGGTCAGTGATGAAGCTGTCCTAATAATTTCCTAGTCCCTTGTCGTTCTCCGAAACTCATTACGTGGGGAGCTCTGACTACTCCAATGCTCAGTGCAATAAAGATGCCATGGAAGCAGAAGCCACAACTTTAAGGTGGGAGGGTTGTCAGTGCGTGAGTGGACACCAAGGCATCAGAGCAGCTTAATCACTTAAATGGAGCCTATTAGTAAATTTAGTGGAAAGGTGTTACAGAGAAGTCTTTGCCGCCTCTGCCTTGGCGTGTTTGGAAGGGAGATCAGTTATGAGACTATTAAAATGTTATTTTGATAATTAAACCCACAGCTGTTGTGAGGGCATTGGGGGCAGGAGCCAATGAAACAGCAGACTGCACAATGGATTGGCTAAATAAGGGGTGGGGGTGGGGGGGAGAGACTGTAAGGAAAGAACAAAAGAAACACAAAGTCCCACCATAATGCATCAGAGAGGTGCATTGGTGGACATCTTGCTTGATGGCCTCCCATTTTGATGTTCCTCTTCAGACTGAAGAAAACATATGTAGAGCTTTGAGGAAAGAGAAGGTCTTCGGCAGTTGTGTAACAGAACAACAGACTTGGAAGAGCCCTTGGAGGTCATCTAGTCCAACCCCCCTGTTCAAGCAGGAGACCCTAAAACATTTCAGACAAACGGTTGTCCAATCTCATCTTAAAAACCTCCAGTGATGGAGCACTCCAATCTTCTGAAGACAAAGCCATTCCACTAATTAATTGTTCTCGCTATCAGGAGATTTCTCGTAAGTTTGGTTCTTTCCTTGACTAGTTTCCATCCATTGCTTCTTGTCCTGCCTTCAGTGTTCCTATACCCCTCTACTTTGTGGCAGCCGCTTACAGTAGATAGTGGAATACCGCTATCGTGTTACACCTAGTCCTTCTTTTCGTTAAACTTAGATATACCCAATTCCTGTAACCTTCATTTGTTGTACTTTTTTTCTGACGGTATTATTCATACTTTAGACAGTGATCCCTCTTCTCTTCTTTGAACATTGCCCAGGCTGAGTTGCTCGGAGCTTTCCGTTTGTTTAGGGAGAGACCTTCAACAACCAAGTTACTTCTGGAAACCAACTCCTTCCATTCTTCCCCTAAAGAGTATTGGTTTGCTCTTATATTGAACAGGTTGACACGTTATCCTCTTTGGGACTTTCTGCACTGGTTGTTCCCAGCCATGACAGCTTAATATGGCATTCAAGACAGACCGGTGTGAATTGTTCAATATATGCAAACTGCCACATGCACTTCGCAGTTTAGCACAAGACCACCAAGGCTATTCCATTTCTTCCCCCACAAGAAGTATCACTCTGATCTGGCTGAGAACCCTCAAAAAGCTAACTAGTTTTGTGAAGAATTATTTGCAAATAAATAATAAAGAAAAAGTAGAAACAGATCTGAGATCTGGCAGTATCAGGACCTTGGAGAGTTCACCAAAGGAGGCTTTTTAAAATGAGTTTGACACTCTATAGAACAGCTGTTGTTCCAGCACTGTTTTGTTCCCCTCTCACTGTCTTCCCCACCTCTTGTAAAGTGAGGCCACATTAACTGCACTCCATGTTAGTCTGTAATTTATAATTACAAATAATGATTTGTAATTTGTATTTTTATTGCAGTTAGATACATGTGCTTGTACGGTATTATTACTTTTACTATGGCAAGATGGGCGGCAAAATAAATTAATAAATACATACATACATACATACTCAAATGGGTTCTTAAGAACTCTACAAAATCCAAGGACCAGGGATGACATGATAGCAGTGTTCCGGTATTTGAGGGGCTGCCACGAAGAAGAGGGATGAGGAAAAGGAATGAGGCAAAGGAAGGCCTATGACAGGATTAGGCAACCATGGCTCTTTTATGACTTATGGACTTCAACTCCCAGAATTCAACTCCCAGCATGTCTGGCTCAGGAATTCTGGGAGTTGAAGTCCACGAGTCATAAAAGAGCCAAGGTTGCCTACCCCTGGTCTATGACAACTCGCCACAACTGACTTGCCATGGCCAACTCACCATGGGACAACATGCCATGGCCAACTTGCCATTGGACAACTCACCACGGGACACAAAGCTATACTAATATCAAAGCAATAGTGTAATAGAATCATTAAAGAAAGGATGCCAAAGGAGGGACAAAATGAATGTGAATGAAAACAATTAAAGTGTTTTTTTTAAAAAAATTCTTTTAAAAAATTGAATTGTTGAAGAGTCCCACAGTGGAGTTGTCCCATGGCGGGTTGTCCTGCAGTGAGTTGGCCCTGGCGAATTGACTGTGGCAAGTTGACTGTGGCGGGTTGGCTGCAGCAAGTTGTCCTATTCTGATAGCAGAGGTTACTGATTGCCCTTGTGAGAGGTGGCAATACCGTGCGCACACAAGAAAAGTCACCTGTTGAATGTCTGATTTGACTAGAATCCAGTACAGGGAATCTAAATTACACAGAACCTTTCAGCACAATCTACTCCCTGCCCCCACAAAATTAGCATCTAAGGCATAGAGAGAACTTTTTGGCCGATACTCATGTGCATCCAGCATGCACAAGATCAGAACTAGCATCTACTTCATGGGATCCTAGGATAACCTTTGTGGACAAACATAGCTGTTGCTTTTAGTTGTTGCCTCTTTAGGTCCTTAGTCTGTAAATGATAATCTTTTGGGGATATATTGTCAGCATAAGGTGGGCAAAAAAACCCTTCCCATCTTCTATACTTCTATATTTGTGCTGGAGATGGCAGGATTTGAGGTCAAGAGAACAGGGAGGGTTTGATTGTCCAATCGCTTTTTATGGAATGTTTACCTTGCTTTCCAGAGTTTGCAGAACATGCTAGAAGTTCTCACCAGTCAGAACTTCCCAGCTGTTTGGAAGAGACCATGTTTGCAAGCCATGTGGACTGCGGTGGCATCAGAGTTGCCCAGTAACATTGCCGCATCTCTGTTAGCTCACTGCTCACTAGCTGCGCATCAGCACCGTAATCATTTTCAGATTTACAGGCATTAAATATTTTAATTTAATGCCTTGGCTGTCTAGTAATTCATGCACTTAATTATATGATAATTACTCAAATTAAAGAGGTACAGCTGCTGCTGTATCAGTACTTTAAGGGATCTGAGGGGTTTTTTTTGGGGGGGGAGGAATTGCCCTTTAATTTCTTATGTGCATGGGTATGAGTGTGCTATATGTGTGTGGGTTGTGTTGTCTTGGCATCTCCCAACAGGTGAAAACCCTGTGCTAAATTTAAGAAGCGTCTAACAAAGACAACATACAGATGTCATTATTTCACTCTTCGCTCTCCAGTTCTCTCCCCACCTACCTACCCATTTTCTCACCGGAGAACAGAATAGAAGTTGGCAGCTGGGGATTGGGCTCAGCATTGGCTGTTGTTATAACTCCTTGCAGATTATGTTCCTAAAAAACAGAAGCCTAGGCTGAGCTCTCTGCATTTGGACTCCAGGAAAGAAAAACATGCCGGTCTGTATGGATGGCTGCCTGCATTGCCCTGTCTGGCCTAATTATAAGCTAAGCAATTTTATCACGGGCTTATCGGAGTCTGTGTAAAAGTCCGTTTTGTGGCATGCGAGTCTGCTATTTAGGATGTTTGTTCACATTTGAAATTACGTTCAAACCCCCAAGATTGCCAGCTCTACGATGAAAAAAATGGCTGGTTCTCTGAGTAAAGCTGGAGAGTCGAATTCAGCGGGGACCCAGTGAGTAAAGTCCAATTATTTCTGGCAGATTTGGAGAAAGAGACCAGAACAAAAGCTGGATATCTAATACATACTGCTAAAAAAAGGGAGAAAGAAACAGTCGGGGCTATCCTTTCCCATTGCTTTTTCTGGCCACTAGAATGGGCAAGTATGCAATCTACTAATCCATGCTTCTCTATTTTATAGTAGGAGTTTCTTCATTCATTAAAAAAAAACAAAAAACCCCCCAACAAAACAGTATTATGCCTTTCCACCTGGCACTCTCCCTAGAGTGAAGGCTGTCGACATCTCCAAGGTGCTGGTGATGACCTATAAAGCCCTAAATGGCATGGGCCCGGATTATCTGAGGGAGCACCTGCTGCCAGCATCAACTTCCCATCGTCCTGTGCGCTCCCACAGGGAGGGTCTCCTCAGGGTCCCACCGGTCAGGGAGTGCCGGCGGGCGATCCCCAGGGGGAGAGCATTCTTGGTGGGCGTGCCTGCCCTGTGGAATCAACTGCCTGTGGAACTCCAGATCGCCCCCAACCTTCGCTCGTTTCGCCGAGACCTAAAAACCTGGCTATTTGAGTTAGCCGGCCTGGACTGAGGGGTTTTATGGTTTTAAATTTTAAATTTTAAAGTCTTTGGGGGCTATTAATTTTATTTTATTTTAATTTGTACATTGCACTGTTTTAATTTGCCCTGTAAACCGCCCTGAGTCCCTCGGGAAAAGGGCGGTATATAAATCAAAACAGATAAATAAAATAAATCTTATAGTAGATGGGTGGATGTCTTACAATCACAAATCAGGCACAGTCTCCATTTTCCTGGTTTGCTGACCATCATAGAACTCGGGTTTGTGTACATCACCGGATGCGTCTTTTCATTCATATTAAAAAAATTCGGTATTCCACCATGCTGTTAGTTGATGTCCAAGCAACTCTTAGTGTGAAATACAGAGCTAAATTGCAAATAGCAAAATTGTCCCGTGTTATTTTTCTGGGATAGGGATAGGAGGAGAAAGGGTAAACTTTATTTGGGGAGCAATAGCAATAGTGGTTAGACTTAGATACCACTTCCCAGTGCTTTACAGCCCTCTCTAAGCAGTTTACAGAGCCAGCATATTTGCCCCCAACAATCTGGGTCCTCGTTTTACCGACCTTGGAAGGATGGAAGGCTGAGTCAACCTTGAGCTTGGTGGGACTCGAACTGCCAAACTGCTGACAGTCGGCAGTCAATACTGGATTCAAAGCACTGTGCCACCATGGCACTTACCATTCGTATGCTTGGAGAAAAGGTTCTACAATAAAGGAATGATGAAGATACCTCTCTAAGGTAGCTTCCCATGGTAAGACTACGCTGAACATGGCTCTGACTGAATGAGTTTGCATAGGAAGCAACATCTCTGGATATCCTGGGTAACTATGGATTTCATTCCTGACCACGGATGGCCATTAGAAGCTCATGCCATGTCAGTTTAACCATATTTGGATTTGGTGTGACGAATGAATATTCTTCTCTTGTTCTCCCAAGAAGCTCATGTTTTCTTACAAGGCTTTTTCAGTCATCCTGTTTAATTTCACAATTATACCACTGTGTAGATGAGAGAAAAAGAAACAACAGTTATCTTAAGGTGACTCACATGGCAGGATCAAGGCTTGTTTTCAGTCTTTCTACTCTAATATCACATCCCACTAGCTTTCTTCCAGATGGTAGCTTAGTATATTGTAGCTAGATTTATTCATCATTTCCTCAGACAGCCAATTGATTTGAATTCAATATATCTTTAATATCTTCTTCTTCTTCTTCTTCTTCTTCTTCTTCTTCTTCTTCTTCTTCTTCTTCTTCTTCTTCTTCTTCTTCTTCTTCTTCTTCTTCTTCTTCTTCCCCTCCTCCTCCTCCTCCTCCTCCTCCTCCTCCTCCTCCTCTTCTTCTTCTTCTTCTTCTTCTTCTTCTTCTTCTTCTTCTTCTTCTTCTTCTTCTTCTTCTTCTTCTTCTTCTTCTTCTTCTTCCTCCTCTTCTTCTTCTTCTTCTTCTTCTTCTTCTTCTTCTTCTTCTTCTTCTTCTTCTTCTTCTTCTTCTTCTTCTTCTTCCTCTCCTCCTCCTCTTCTCCTCCTCCTCCTCCTCCTCCTCCTCCTCCTCCTCCTCCTCCTCCTCCTAATTACTATTGCTATTGCTATTACTATTGCAGGAAACTCAGTTCTGCTTTTATTTAACTTTCCAGTCCTCTGATTTTCTGAACTGCTGCTGTAGTGTTAAGTTTGCCACCAAAAGGGTTACAAAATTTTTAAACCCCTGTATGCAGACAATTTTCAGCTAGCTTACAGCAGCTGCAGCGTCTTGCTGATAGATTAAAAGCAGCTCCCAACCTCAGAATGAAGTACATTCAAACTCCTGTGGAGTTAAGCTGGGGTGAGGCCTCTGCAGCTGTCACTTTTAGGCCAAGTTTCCAACTGAACTCCCAAGGATAAAGATACAACTTTTTTAGAGCAAAGTTAAAGTCTTCTAAATATGGGGAACCAATTATGGATGAAACATGTGTGTTTTCCACTTAACGTGGCTGATCTTTTTGCCAATGGGAGGGCATTGTTTTTAACTACCACTTTTCGGAAACCCATGATAGCTCGTGGATTATATTTTGCTTGGCACACAACCATTTTTGAACGGCTGCAGCTTTGCCTCTAAAGCACTTTGGAAGGGGAAAAAACACAGAGAGGGGCACGCAGAGTATTTAAGGGGGCCTGCATCCCTGGTGACACATTAGGATAGCCATCTTGGCAGGCCGAGAGATGACATAAACAGCGAACAGACAGCAAAGGCTATCTGGAAACAGCATTCTGTGACAGAGAAAGATGAGACAAAAAACATCTTTCCGGGTTTCATCAAAACCAAGGTCATAAGGTTACTACCTCCCTTGAGAAACATCTAATCAGTTTGATTGGAAAATAGATGAAAATTGTAGCTCAAGACCTAAAGTAGGCAAGTCTCCATTTCAGGACCAGAAAAACCTGTCTTATAAATGGCAAGTTAGCCCGCATCATTGGAAGAAACCTTCAAGACAACATTTCAAATCACTCAAATAGACACACCGCCTTAATGAGCTCATAAATCAGGCTGAGAAATTCCTCTTACGGCTTCCAAGATTTCGTGTTTACTCCTGACTGTCAGCAAATATTTTCTTTTACTCACTTCTGTGGAGTTCTTGCTTCCTTGATCTTAGTCATCGGCATGATGCCTCCCTTACCCGAGTCCGGTTCCACTCTGTCATTGCACTAGGATGTTCTTGGACCTCTAGAGAAGATGCAGAAACACTCATTTGAAATTAAGGTTCTTTTTAATCTATAATTCTCAGACAGCCACATCAGGCCTAAAACGATACTCTAATTAAGGAACCACCTGGAGGAAACTACACTCACTCCAAAACTGGCAAGGCAAACTACAGATACCGAACGCCAACAGGATTTCTAACAATGACGTTACCTAGTTGGGTAATGAAACGTCTGCAAGAAAACAACCAACTTCAGGGAGCACCAGGGACCCCTCATTTTAATCCTGAGCTACAAATATTCTCTTCTATGGGAATTCACAGACATTTAATTCAAACCCAAATGAAGATAAAGGTAATAAATTTGTTTGCCTTTCTGAAATCCTCCGTTCGTTATTGACGTAGTGTTTTTCAAGCTTGGCAACTTTTAAGACATTGGGCTAGGGCAGGGGTAGGCAACCTTGGCTCTTTTATGACTCGTGGACTTCAACTCTGGCTCAGGAATTCTGGGAGTTGAAGTCCACGAGTCATAAAAGAGCCAAGGTTGCCTACCCCTGGGCTAGGGAATTCTGGGAACTGAAGTCCAGCGCTTCAGAAAAATGCCAAGTTTGAAAAACGCCGACTTCGATCCATAAGCATTAAGGGATATTTAGTTCTTTTTAAAGGGACGCGGTGGCTCAGTGAGTTAGGACACTGAGCTTGTCGATCAGAAGGTTGGCAGTTTGGCGGGTCGAATCCCGAGTGCCGCGTAACAGAGTGAGCGCCTGTTACTCGTCCCAGCTTCTGCCAACCTAGCAGTTCAAAAGCACGTAAAAACGCAAGTAGAAAAATAGGGACCACTCCGGTGGGAAGGTAACAGCGTTCCGTGCACCTTTGGCGTCTAGTCATGCCAGCCACATGACCACGGAGACGTCCTCGGACAAACGCTGGCTCTTCGGCTTTGAAACGGAGATGAGCACCAGCCCCTAGAGTCGGAAACGACTAGCACACGTGTGCGGGGGAACCTTTACCTTTACCTTTAAAAGGACTGCTTTCAGTGTTTCTGATTTGAAGCCAGACCTTTTCCAAAGCAACAATTTGGGTCCCCCCCCAATAATAATAATTTATTACATTTCTATTCTGCCCAACTTCCAGTGACTCTGGATGGTGTCCTTTTCTAGTTTCTTTTCTTCCTACCTAGCAGAGGTCAGAAAAATGCATCCTTTGATGCCGATCACATAGAACAGGAGTTTTTAAGCCCACCCACCCTTGTCATCAGGAGCGATGCAGTGTGCAGGGTTTTTATTTTTTATTTTTTAAGAGAAGCATTCTTGCCTTCCAGAGCTGGTAGATGGCTTTTTGAAAATGTACTGCTCCTATGGAGAAATATATTTGAGGCTTTCCCTGCTGGTCACCAGAATTAAATTTATGGTTGCCACTGTTAATCTGTTGACTAGATTTGTGAGCTCCACTCTCCAGCCTTCTAGACGTCCAGCAGGAAACTGTCAGCCAGGGAATGTTGACAAACAGTGCAGGTTCTTTCAGGAAAATAAAAGATGGATTTAAACAGGCTGCACGTTGTTAGGCAAGGAAACTCGATAGAGAATGGGAGAAAAACATCGGCAAAGGGAAAGGATCCCAGTGAATTTCAGTCAACTCCAGGAGGTATCGCTAGAGCTTTGCCTGCAAGTCCCACCAGTGTGGTTCTCTCCCCACGTCACCCCTGTTTGCCTGTGTTTGCTGTTGGTGGCTCTCAGGCATGTAAACTCAGAAATGAGAGAGTCTGGAAGAGAGAATTGCCAGTAGACAGTGTTCTTCCTCTGTGTCATGTGTGTGTATGTGGGTATATGCATAATTTCTTTGTCCTGTTTATGTAGGGTATATTTAAGGTGGTTAACCTTTGAGAGCTGAATGCAATGAAATTTCATTTTAATGTATGCTGATTAGTGTACATTTAAAGTGACAAAGCTATTCTATTCTATTCTATTCTATTCTATTCTATTCTATTCTACAGTATTCTATTCTATTCTATTCTATTCTATTCTATTCTATTCTATTCTATTCTATTCTATTCTATTCTATTCTATTCTATTCTATTCTATTCTATTCCATTCCATTCCATTCCATTCCATTCCATTCCATTCACAGTCCTTGCCTTACGACCAGAATTTCTGTGGTTTAGCAAGAAGGTTATTAAGTGATTCACACCCAATTTTATGAACTTTTTGCCCTGGTTGTTAAGCAAATCATTGCAGGTGTTAAGCAGATTGTGATGTTGATAAGTGAATCGAGCTTCCCCTTCTTGAATTTGCTGGTGGGAAGTTAGGGAAGGTTGCAAATGGCAATTACATGATCCCGGGATGCTAAAAGTATGCTAAATATATGCCGGTTGCCAAAGGGGCCCAAAGTTTGTCCACGTGACTCCGATGCAAATGATGGTTGGAAGTGCAAGGATCAGCAGCAAGTCACGTTTTTCAGTGGTGGTAACTTAGGGTTGGGGTGGAGCAAATCATACCATTAGCTCAACACCAAGTCCACCATTTTACCAAGCATTTCCTCCAACCCCTTTGGATGATTGTGATTACTATTGGTCTGTTTGTGAAGGTCATGTTATTATGGGGCATTAACAAGCTAACATTGGATTGTTTTGACATCAAAATAGAATCAAACCTTTACTAAGCATTAGAGGCAAATATATGTAAATATATATTCCTGTGGCATTATATTTTTGTGATTCCCAACCAGGGTGATGAACGTTCTTAATAAGCACACTTTTTTTTAAAAAAAAGTGCATGCATTCTATTGTTTTCCTAATAATGGGATTAAATAATACATACTGTATATTCCTACCCAGGATACCTGAAATTGAAGATTGCATAGGCACTTTTAATTTTCCCCAAAGAAGAAAAAAGAAAGTGCCTGCATTGCTTATCTTTTTTACCATAACCACTGGATCGCAAGATGCATTTTTAATTATTTGCTCGACTATGTTCTTCAGTTCCGTCTTCCTGTGCTTTTGCAGTCAACAGGCTGATGATTTTCATCTTGCGAGGTCTAAAAAAATAAAAAAGGAAAAACCCATCGAATCATACAAAACTTGTACCTGCAAAATGTCATACCTGGCAAACGTGTTTTACTACGGCTCAGCTGATGCGTTGACTCCTTTATCCTTGGCTTTCCAGTGTATGTGCGCGAGAATCCACGTGTAAATATATAGATATCGTCCCCATATAGCTACCATTGGGCTAAGCTAATTTATCTTTAAAAATGCTGCCTAGATTTGCTTCTCTCTCTTTTTTCTCTCTCTTTTTTCTCAAGCTATTGTTCTTCCCTCCCCTTTTTTTAAACACACACACACACACACACACACACAAAACAAAACCCTGGCTTTTGCACACTGGGGCTTTTCAGCAGTTGGAATATACATGAAAAGAGACCTACTTCTACTTTCATACAGTCCCTGGATGAATTGGACAAAACCTTTCCACCCCCACGGTGTAGCCAGAGTGGCATTCGTATTCCTTGCCCATCACCACACATATGATAGCATGAGGCCCAAACCAATCGAAAAGTTGACAGTAAGCCTTTTGATTTTGAAGAGAAGCCTTCATCAAGCTGAGAGAGGGAAGGGAATATAGCCCAAACTGGACTTCATACTGTGGCAAGTTTGAAATCCCAGCCCAACCACAGAGATGGTTGATTAGAATAGTTGGAAACTCTGTCCTGGAATTCAGTGGCAGAAACCTGGCTTCTGCTGTCTCTTTTTCCACTTAAGGAAAAAAGAAAAATAGTATTAAGGCTGCCAGTGATTTAGGCTCTCGGTTACGTAGCCTTTAATATATGGGTCTGGACTCGTTTTGTTTTTAAATTCAGACTTTTTTTAAAAAAAAAAGAAGTAGTAGATGTTCTTGATTCCTTTCTGGGCAATGTGAGATCAAAGCCAAAAGGCCTTCAGCTTTGGAAGGAAAAAGCTGTGGGTGGTCTTTGAGGGGTACGTTGGGGCCTGCTCTCCCCGAAATGGGTTGGGTTGAGAGACAACAGAGTAGCTTCAAATAGGAAAAGCACCAGGCAAAGATGAGAGAACCACAGAGCCAGTTCATGACACAGGAGAAGATTGAAGTCCTAACAGGTGAACGTCAATAAATATGGAACAAGACCGTGAGATTAAAAATTGAGTCCTAGCATGCAAATTGGTGAAGCGTTATATTAACTCCTTATGAAAGCAACATTTTTGCTTGAGATCTTATAAAGAATAGTAGAGCTACTTGTAGAAAAAAAGTCCGGTTGAATTGGCAGGTTTCAGATAGGAAAGAGGATCGTGAGAGCAGATGGTCGACAGAGAGAGCAAGCCTATGAGGAGTTTTACTATGAGGAGTCTATCGCATATAGCGAGGTCTTTGACTACGTAGCTCCTGACAGAATGTGGAATATAGTAAGCCTAATGGGTGTGCCAGAAGATCTAATTACTTTTCTGAGAATCTTTGCAATCTTGAAAAATTGAACTATTGTATAAACTGGAATCTGGAAAAAGGAATTTCCATTGTAAGTCACTATAGTTGTTAGACGGGTCACCAGATTTATGATTTTATGACCATTTTTACAGTTGTAAAGCAAACTCATTATGATTGTTAAGCGAACCTTAATCATGTGAATCACGTGAACAGGTTAATCACGTGAAGACGTGATTAAGTGAATGACGTGTTCAAATGAATCCATTCTCTTATTCATTCAGTCTTTCATGAAACATGAATCGTGATGACTAAATTATACCTGAATTCATCTTGATCATGATAAGAGCGGATATTTACAATCATGGTGCAGTCTTCAAGGTCAATTAAAATGCCACAAAGTAAATTCTCATTCTGTGGCTTGATGCTGCAGGAACACCAACCAGTGGCAGTCTAATGCGTCCCCAAACGTATTGGGGTACCAAGCGCATTTGGCATTTTGAAAACATGTTGTGGATGTTGTAGTTTTGCAAAATGGCTGTCGTTTGAGCCAGAAAGCTTGGATTTATCCAAGTGGTACTTTCCCCTTATTGCAATGTCTACTCGTATATCATGTGGCAAGCTATCCTGTTTACCTTTGCCCTTTTTCTGAGTTGGTGGGCAGACTTCCAAATATGTGAACTGCACTTGTCCGGCTTTAATTTTTTAAAAAGATTCATAGGAACCATTTCATCAGGGCTTCTGCAGTAAATGAACTTCCTCTCTCCTCGGTCTTTTAAAAATGTACAAAGTCAGTAGGACCAGCCAGGGACCATCTAAGCACCAATAATGGACACATCAGGGAGACTTTAGCGGTAGAAATATTGCATAATGGGCTCATACATAATTTCAACCGTCTCTCCTTGGAGTTGACCCAAAGATGCTTTGTCTTCCGGCTCCCCAAACGATCGACTCTCTTTTGTTCTTCCGCCTTGCTGTTCGTTGTAGTCGGTATTTCGACCTTTTTTTTTTTAAAAAAAGTCAGTGGTTTCAATTGGTGTGAACCCGCTCTCCAAATTTAAAAATACAACACCACAGTACCATCACTGTGCCCAGGTACAGAGGCGTTGGTTGTTTTTTTTAAAAAAAAAATTCTCTCTTGTTTTTAAAGCACAAAATTCTGGCTCTTCGCTTTCGGCCTGCCTGGCTTTGTAGGTTGTCTTTCCGGGAGCTCATTTGTATGCGGAGGAGATTAAGAGAGAATTTACTGTGGCTTCACTCTGGGGAGTTGTGAACTCCCTAGGAACAGTCTCTGACGAAAGCTGTGTGCTTGGTAAGATTAGAACAAACCCTTTTTCCAACTGCAAGCTTCTTGGTCCAGTTGCGAGGCCCCCCAGCGCTGAAATCATTTTCCTTTCTAACCTTTTTTGATCATCTAACCTCAAAGGCAACTTGTGCCCAAAATTGGCCAATTACTGGCTGATGGTGCGGAAGCATATTGGAGGAGAAAAAGCACTTCTAAAAACAGATGTGCAAAAGAGGACTTTCTATCTGTGCTGGTAGTTTACCCTCTCACTGTTATTTTTACAGCTGTTGACATATATTGAGTTACATGTGGCTGGGCTGTATCCCCATGGTACAGTTTCAAAGTTCTGCTCACCATAAAGAGAGCTGGTCCCGAGTAAATGACACTGACTTCAAGAAAGCACAGTAGTTTAACTGTTACTATAAATACAGGGGCTGAGACATTTTAATTATAATTTTTGAGTTATGCAGCACTCTGTGAGTGCACAAGGCATTTACCGAAGAAGTTCACGAAGGATCTGGTTGCCGTACTGTGCTCTCTTGTGCTTCAGAGAGTAACTACAGAAGTTAAAGCCGTTTTGTGCCTAACGTAGTTGTAACATCCACAGGGAGGGGCTGGCAGAAAAAGCTTGGCATAATGTGCATTGGTACCAAAGCCTCATGGTTCTGCTAGGAGAGGAACATCTGGGTCTCCCCAACCATTGCTGGACTGCAAATCCTGCATATCAGTGGTGAGAGCTTCTAGGAGTTGTTCTTTACTGGCATTGGGAAGAAGATGAGTTCCCCATTCCTGCTAACAGGGTAAAAAACTGGAGTTACACCACCCTTCCCTTCCCTTCAAATCTGCAGGGTTTTGGTCAAATTAATTCCTTGTGACATCTTTGTCCAAGCAATCTTCACGTTATGCAAAGGTGTCTTGACCCAGGACCTCTTATTCCCATCTCAGCTAGTGGGTGTGGCACCCCTTCATGAGACATCTCCAAATCACTCTGCTCCATCTAGCATGACCAGTGGCAAAGGATTGTAGGTATGGTAGTTTAAGCCATCCAGACAGCTCACCTGCTTCTGGTTGTAGTTGCTGATATGTGCCCTGAGTTTGTAGTTTGAGTTTGGGGAAACTACAGCCAGAGACGGTCATGAAGAAGGAGAAGGACATTCAAGAGCTGTTTGCCCATGTGGAGACCAGCACTGAGTAATTCAGCCTCTCGTCTTCTGTTGAAACTTCAGGTCATGTTAAAATGGAACAGCTAACCTTCAAGCCTTGGTGTGGTCCATCACAGGCAGAAAGGAAGTTACTCTCTCCTCTCTTTCCCCAGTAATAATGAAAGGCCTTCTCATTTAGGCCACTTCCTTGTCCTCTCTTTAAGATGGCTTGTAGTTGTCATTTTCGCTTAAAGCCCAACTTCAAACGTGTCTTCGGTGATACAGACTGACACGTTTCCTTTATGAATTCTTGTGCATTACTATTGATTTTTCACTTTGGTTTTCAAAAATCCTACCTCTCGGTACCCTGGAGATCTCTCTACCGCAGTAATAATGTATTGTCATTTTTAATATCTCAGGACCTTGACAGTATATTCATATTAAAAAATCCTTCCTCCCTTGCCCACCCACCAAAAAAAATGAACCAGTGTGGAAGGGGGGGGAAGAGAAGAACTGCATTTAAGATATTCAGAGTGCAGAGGCTTCTTCTGAGCCTACAACTGCTAGAGGAAAATCATGGCGACAGCTAGATATTAAGACTGGTGAGGCGGAATTCACGCCCAGCAATGCTGTAAGTTCCTTGGGTGGGGGGTGGCGGGGGGAACATCACTTGCAACTTAGTTCTGAATGGGCTGTGAGACGCCTTGGGTAATTTAAGACTTACCTTACTGGAAACACCACTCCAATTTATTATTAATCATTTATCAGCTTTTAATATGCAGCAAGTCCTGATGACTTTGCTCGTATGCTTAGTCTATCTCTCGCTACTCTCTCTCTCTCCCCCACTTGTCTGTTCTCGGTGCTTCAGTCTGATGGAAAGCCTTTTAGATCAGGGATCCTCACCCTTGACAACTTTACGACTTGTGGACTTCAACTCCTAAGAAGGAAGGATGACAAATTAGGAGACAAACCACAATTAGCAGAGAGGGTGTTCATGTTATGACACAACCTTTCTTTACATTCCTTTCCTTGAACATAAGAACTGACTTAAATGTTTCCAAGAGTCAGCAAACACACTGGTATACTGTAGCAATAGCACTTAGACTTATATATACCACTTCACAATGCTTTATAGCCCTCTCTAAGCAGTTTACAGAGTCAGCATGTTGCCCCCAACAATCTGGGCCCTCATTTTACCGACCTCGGAAGGATGGAAGGCTGAGTCAACCTTGAACCGGTCAGGATCAAACTGCTGGCAGCCGGCAGTCAGCAGAAGTAGCCTGCAGTACTGCGTTCTAACCACTGTGCCAACATGACTCTTTCATGGGCATCTTCCTAAAGCCTGGTAGAAGATTCATACTTGGTGCGGGTGTAACAGCTCCCTTCACTGTCTTCCTGCTCTATGTCGTTGATGGGAAGGTCTCCTGTTAGTTCAGATCCTAGAACTTGATTCCATCGTCTGTTTTCCTTGCTGCTTAAGTCTCTGTTCTCACTTGTGATATTTTGGGGAGCTTACTAGCTGAAGGATTACAGGTGAAGGCATTTTTAAAAGGCGGGAACGTTCAGACAAATAATCCCATGTTGGGATCAGTCCTTACTGGCCGCGCAGCTCAACTGATTGAATAGCATAGGTATGAATGGATTCTGGCCCGTCTTTTTCACAGATACTATTTTCTTAAGTCATCACGTTATATATTAGCTCTTCTGAAGGCTGATGCAGTCCATCAATTTGCAAGCGAGAACATAGCATTTGACGTCTTCGTGGTTCATGCTTCAATTTCATTGCACAGTTTTCAGACTGCAGTGGGAAACAGGCATCAGGGGATCATGTGCTACTTGTGTTCCTGGTTGTTGGATACTTGTGATGATATTCCTCACCTCTATAATTAAACAAATTCCATCGGGCAGAGAAGCTCGCCAATCTCCTTCAACAGAATTGGAATGGTCTTGAGTATCTGGTAGAACTTTTCCTAGAAAAGGTGTGCATTATTTAGAAGGAGGCCTCTAGAGTAGTATTCCTAGTTTATTAATATGTAGCATTCTAAAGATTAGCTGGAAAAGACCAATGTGTATGTGTGTAGGATCCTTGTGACCCAGATTTGCTGTCTCTTTCTTTTTCCATTGTGTCTGAATCTCAAGTAAAATAGTATTCTAGCAAATGCTACTCACAGGTGTCCTCTTATGGGTGTCCTAAGGTTTGGGAGCCATGCCCAGAAATATCTGTGATGCCTTTTTTCTGAGCATTTCCATTTCACTCAACAGCATGTCCTTTGTCCCTCTCCAATCTAGCTGAATCATCTAAAGAAGGAAGATAATTTATTGCCATAAAACCTCTCTCTCTCTCTCTCTCTCTCTCTCTCTCTCTCTCTCTCTCTCTCTCTCTCTCTCTCTCTCTCTCTCTCTCTCTCAGTGCTCAACTTGGGGGTTACAAGAGGTGTTTAAAAAACCCAACTCAAACAACAACAACAAAAACCCAACTGGAGATTGAAGTTGTGAGGGATTTTTTTTTCCTTCCTCTTCTCCACACAAGCCTGCAATGCAGTCAGTCATAACCCCAGAGGTGAAAGATGGAATGTTCTAGAATAAAGGCATTAGCAAGAGATTTTTCTTTTTCTTTTTCTTCTTTTTTTGTACGTAAGTCCAGGGGAGAAGATATTCTTTCTTCTTCAATCACTTTTTCCCCCCTGGTTGTTGTTTTTTTTTTGTTTTTTGTTTTTTTTTTTTGTATGTGAGCTTGTTTGGCCAGAAAGGAGCACGGTCATTCCTACTGTGATGAGTCTATGCTTTGAGCCAGGTTCAGCCATGCCTTTTCTCCCTTTTTCCCCCCTCCCTCCATCTCTCCTTTCCCTTTTTCTCCTGAGGTGCAGATGGCCACATTTGCAGGTTAACTGGAACAGCTGGAAGCATATTATTAGCTTCCTGCTGCTTCCTCATATTTGCTTAGAATATTTCTTTATTATTATTTTTTTTTTAACAGCGGCGTAATTTACAACTAGTCAGGCCACTGACAAAAGCAGGCATGTTCCAAATCCGCCTCAGATTTATGTAATGCTGTGGCTTATCAGCGAATGAAGTCATAATTATTGCTTTGTACCATTAAATAGCATAAATATATAAAACCGTTATACAGATTGCCACGAGAGTTTCCACGAGGGAGCTCTCGACCAAATTTTAATGTAGTGCATTTGTCTGTAGTGGCAGTTGCTAAGGTGTATAATAATGTTGATAAATTTTACTGGAGCAAGTGACAGTTTGCAACATTAATCTTGGTGTTAAAAAAAATAAATAAATAGGGGAAAAATGGCAGCGATTCTTGCTTTATTGGCTTCACAAGGGAAGGACAAATGGCTTGAAATCTTTGTATCTGAGTCTAATTCTGGCTTCTTTTCAAAGCCGTAACTGCCATTTTGGGGCAAAGGCATCTTCAGGATTACAGACAGTCCTTGACTTATCAACCATTCGTTTAGTGAGCATTTGTGCTTTGCTTCTTCTCTTTCTGTATACTCATGTGAACTGGGGGCGGGGGTATTGGTATTTAGGTATTTAGACATATCTTCCTCTTGTTTTGGACTCACACCCTGTTTTTCTCCTTGCTGCTTTGTTAATGGATCTCTCTTTTCTCCATCAAGGTCATCACTTTCTTTGCTCTATCTCCATCTGGAATTCAAGATGGCTTTCAGTGGAGTAGGAAGTTCATGCTTCTGAGCTCACTTGCTGTGTTTCCACAGGTTTTTAAGGATGGATTTGTCTCATCTCCTTCAGTTTCCCATATTTATTTATTTATTTTATTTATTTTAATTCCATTTATATCCTGCCCTTCTCCGAAGACTCAGGGCGGCTTACAAGCTTAGCAGTATGTTCTTCCTCATTGGTTGTGTAGATATGGCCAGGTTGAGCTTCACTTTTGGTAACCTCCTCAAACTTGTCCATGAAGCTACATTGGCGACAGAAATGTTCCAGTTTTGCCTTCGTTCGGGAGGATGTTTTTAACAATTTTGCAAGGTATTGGTATTCTGCGATGGTCTTTCTTGTGTAGTGTTTTAAGATCAACCAAGGTCAGCAAAGGAGCTGGCTGTCTATCATCCTCCACATCATAGCTCAAAATGATGGATTCTTTCTTAATCTATTAACCCGAATCTCTTACCGGTACCACATTATTTAGGCAGTCTGGCAAATCTATGAAGCACAAGGCTTGCAAATAACATCATGCAATGCAATATCCTTTCCCACCTTCATAACTACCAATATGATAAAAATTCCTGAAACTGGTACGGTGAAATTCAAACGAGGAGCAGGAAACCACCAAATGAGATGCAGACACCCAAAAGAATTTGACCATCCTTGGGATAAAGTTTGACACTTGACTTCTCCGCGTCAAACGCTGTCGGAATTTTTATTTCTACAAACAGCTAGAATAATTGCCAGAGTTTGTTCTATGAGATTCAGAAATGATCTCCCTCTTGGAATCGATTAAGGATGAAAATTCTGCTGCTGTGGCCACCAAGGTACGGTATCTCTTATCACCATCTGCTGGAAAGGTTGGAGGCAGCCAGAATGTTATGACTCCTGTTAAGTGGATTCATCATCCTAGACCACAAATAAGGTCTTTGTGTAAAACTCTGCTGGGTGCCTTAAGCGTGTATGCTTTATTAAATATATGTCCAGATAACCCCCAATAATGGTTTCACCCAATAAATATGTGTGCCAAGCAGATCTACCTAATGCACTCATTACTGTGCAGTTCACTTACTTTCATTTATGTGAAAAATACCCTTGTGCCAGCTCCCACCTCTCTGTACACAGCTTGTATTAACATGCTGATTATGAGCCTGTTATATATCTCTGTATAGATATAAAGAATGTGCCATCTAGTAATCTAAGACACTGCCCAACGTTTCATCATGATTTAGTGTAAGCAAGAGACAGAAACCATGGGACAGCCATGAAAATGAAGGTTGGGGTCCTGTCAGGCTAGCTCAGTGTTGAAGACCACCTACCAAAGGAGCCCTGGTTGAGCAGTGGTTAGAATGCAGTATTGCAGTCAAACTCTGTCCACAGTTAGGAGTTTGATCCTGACGTGGCTCAGGGTTGACTCAGCCTTCATCCTCTTGAGGTCAGTAAAATGAGGACCCAGATTGTTGGGGGCAGTATGTTAACATTTGTAAACCACTCAAAGAGTGCTGTAAAGCATTACAGAGTGGTATATAAGTCTAAATGCTATTAATATTGCTAAATTAAGTGGTTCTGAGTAATCTGAGGTGCAGCTGGAATGAGGAACACCAAATCTTTGTTTCATAATTTGGATCCATCAGAAGAAGGAAGCTTAATATGCTCAAAATATATCCTTGAAAGTACTATTTTGATATAATTTCACCTGGATGAATTGCCATCTGTGGGGGTGGGGGGAACCCATGGCAATCTTTTGGGAGTCTGCAGATGCTGAATTGCCATCTGTGCTCCAGCCAATGGTCCAGATGACTCATGCATGGGCCAATGGAGGAAAACTAGGGTTTTCTCTATCTCCCTTTGGCATCTCCTAGCCACATTCCCAGGAAATATGGTTGAGTTCAGCCAATAAGGCTTCCACGGTGGGAAACGTTGGGACCATCCAACGTCCAACCCATGCACAGATCCAGATTTTTCTTCGTCCCTGCTCATATCTTTCAATTTTGTGCAGCTTGTATTGTTCATCCAGTCATGCTTGTTTAGAGGACGGCGTGTGTGTTTTCTCTGTTGCCTCTTAAGACTGAACAGTCCCTGTAGAGCTTCATCATTATGCAGATTAGCGTGATTGGATGTGGTCCCAGAGACTGCTCTCCAAGCAACGTAAGGGCAGGAGAAGGTAGTTGGTTCTTTGCTTCTGCAAGCTAGGATAATCTCCTGTGTGCATAGAAGGGCAGAGGGGGAAAAACAGATCAGGATTACAGGCTGAATTGGTGGGAAGTTATTCTTTGTCCAGGAAACAGGTGAGCTGTAAGATTCTCATAATAAGTTGCAAAGCTTGCAGGATAGATGTTACCCATCAAGAAATCTTTTTTGGAATTTATTCTTTGTGTATTGAGGCCTTTTATGATTCATCAGTAAGTAAATATAAGCTAAGGGAGTGATTTGTTCCTAACAAGCTTATAAAATACTAGAGTCATTTGTTAGTTTATTGGTGTTCTGATTATAAACATTCCCTCATGCGCACTTCTTTTTGTCAAATTAACATTCAAAATACAAATGCAGTTGCTCCGGTTTTTTTTTTTTTAAATCTTCATTATTTTTGAAATCTAAAATAGGAAGCGTGGTCTAGCAAAATATTTTGTGTAGCACGCGTTTGGAAAACCATCAGCTCTCGGTGATCTTTCAGCGCATATTCTGCAAGCTGTTTTGTAGAGACTGGAGTTCAGTCTCTTTTCTGTTCTATCTGATTCGTTGGAGATCATTGGGCTGGTGACCTACCCTGAAGTTATTGGGGAACAGCATTGTTTTGGGGTCCCCATTGAAAGACCCTCTTCGTGAGGGGTTTGAAAATATGCACATAGAAAAATAATGCAACAGGGAACATGTCTGGAGTTCTGGCTTTCTGTTTTGAAGGTTGCCTACTGGTCTTCTGTCTGTTTCTCTTTTTTTTAGGTATAGTTTCTCTCTGCAGCACTTATCTTTGGTGTGCAAATGTTCATAAAGGTGTATTTAGATAAATGACCAATCCCTTGGGTAGTCCTCTAATGAAGTGCTTTTTTCCACCTAATTGCTTCGCCACCCAATCCAGTCAAATAATTTAAGCCCATTCATTTTTTTAGCACTCGTCCCTTGAACATTGCTTCTCGGGCTGATTTTTCTTACTACTGGAATTCATATCATCTATTTCATCTTTTCAAAGCTCCTTAGTCTTAAAAATAGCAATATTCAGGGTTTTATAGATATCTAAAAGCTCCAAAACTGTCAGACTAAAATTCTGGGAATCCCATAAGCTGTTCTGAGATTCATAGCCTCAATGCTCCTCCTCACGCATGAACCACAGAAGTAACTCAATTAAAAATTAACTTAATTCTTATACAGCCTTGTAGCAAAGGACCTGATCCACATCTGCCTAATGGCTAGGATGATCGGGAGGTAGCTGTCCAGAACATATTGTGATACAGTTCTCAGCTGCTTAAATGAATCCAAATATGCACTTGCATACAGTTTGAGAGGTGCTTTTTTAAAAAATGTGGATGAATGCAAACTCCAGATAAAATAAAGGGATTGCCCCAAAGAAGAGGGAGTCAAGCTATTCTCCAAAGCACCTGAAAGCAGGACAAGAAACAACGGATGGAAACTAGTCAAGGAGAGAAGCAACCTGGAACTAAGGGGAAACTTCCTGACAGTTAGAACAATTAACCAGTGGAACAACCTGCCTCCAGAAGCTGTGAATGCTCCAACACTGGAGGTTTTTAAGAAGAGACTGGACAGCCATTGGTCTGAAATGGTATAGGGTTTCCTGCCTGAGCAGGGGGTTGGACTAGATGACCTCCAAGGTCCCTTCCAATGTCATCGTCGTCGTCGTCATCATCATCATCATCATCATCATCATCATCATTATTATTATTATTATTATTATTATTATTATTATTATTATTATTATTATTATTATTATTATTATTATTGGCACTGGATGGAGCAATGGGTAAAAACCTTATGGATGTGATGCAGACCTCAAATTTGACCCCATGTTCTTTCACCAAAGGGGAGATTATAAGATGCCACCCCTCCACCCCAATTTTTCTGCAGCTCCTCAGAATTAATCTCGGCACAGTAACTTGTGATCTGACTGTAAAAAGGCAGTGACAGTTGGTTTGTTACCTACTGTGAACACTGAATGGTGGTTTGGGGAATAGTCTGTGTGAATATCATTTACTCTTTTTAAAACTAGCTTTTCAGTCTTGGTTGTCTGAGCACCGTAGTGACGTTCTGGCCAACAGTTCTAAAGGAAGGACAGCCCAGAACAAATAGACAAGAAAAAAGAGCATGTATCAGTTCCCGTCTCCACTATAGAATATTTCCAAAAACAAATGCACGCTTTGAAATTCCAACTCATCTCATTGCCTTTTTTTAAAAAAGTAATACCTAGACGTAGCCAGCTCCCAGTGTTATCATTTTTCATTAAAATGATGTTTCTAACCACTGCAGACAGCTTTCATATCCCTTGAAAACATAAGAGTAAAATTGTCATAAGAATGAAGCAGGCTTAGAAGATTTTATTAACCAATCTCCAGTTCATAAAAGACATCAGCCTTGTGCCACTCTAGATTATATAAATGTATTTTGAAAGCAAAATTCTATTTCTGAAAGGAAGTGAGGCAATAATGACAAGCACCAAGTTGCTGGTGGAAAATGAGAGGATAGAATGAAGACGCAAGGATTGAAGGGGAGACAACATGATGCTTCCCAGATGTTTTAGGCCAAGGGTGTCAAACTGGAAGCCTGAGGGCCAGATGTGTCCATGAAGGCACAAAACATCGTGATACATCACGATACATCACGTGACACGTTTGAGATTGACACCCGTGTTTTAGACCACAATCTCTTGTAATTGACCCATCTGGGTAGACCTGATGAGAGTTATATCCATAACATCTGGAGAAGACCTACTTCTTTTCTGCCTTGAGGATGATGACTAGATGATGTTGTCAATTTATTTAGTAACAGTTATGATCAGTCCGAGATTGGGGGTTCTTGAATTGAGCTGGACAGTAAAGAAGAGACAGGGGAAGATACAATTTCTTCTGATCTTCTCCCATGAAGAGAGCCTTCTCCAATGAATTTGCACGCATGACTTGGCCAAAGTAAATCAGACGTAGTCTTATGATTTTATCATCTAGCCATCTTCCCCATTGACTTTGCTTGTCAGAGGGTCGCAAAAGGGCAGTCCCATGACCCCGGAACATTGCAGCTGTCATAAGTCTGAGTCAGTTGCCAAGCATCTGAATTTTGATGCTATGCTCACAGGGATGCCGCAACAGCTGTAAGGGTGAAAAAAAACAGACACAAGTCACTTTTCTCAGTACCGTTGCCACTTCGAGCGTCACTAAATGAACTGTTGTAAGTCGAGGATTACCTGTACTGCAAATTGTGATTCAATGCTTTTTTTAAAAAAAAATAATATTTTATTTTATTTTATTTTATTTTAATCCCATTTATATCCCGCCCTTCTCCAAAGACTCAGGGCGGCTTACAATTTAAGCACAAACCAATGTGCTTAGCAATAGCCTTCATTCTATGTATATGCCTGCTTATTAGGGCTTTCACACACACCCCAAGCGGCATTATTACAAAGTCAGCTTATTGCCCCCAACAATCTGGGTCCTCATTTTACCTACCTCGGAAGGATGGAAGGCTGAGTCGACCTTGAGCCTGGTGGGACTCGAACCTGCACTAATTGAATAATAATTTAAGGGCACAATATAATGTGATGAATCCAGTGGCATCTACATTTCAGTGATTGAAATCTTCCACTCGCTAAGCTCTCAACTTCCAGTCAAAAAAAAAACCTCCCCAGATTTTTCGGCCGGCTTAGAGGTGTCTGTGGGGTTATTTGACTGGGGGGGAGGTGGGCACAAAAGGCAAGCTAAACATCAACATCAAAACAGGACAGGGGAACAACAAAAAAAGCCCCACTCTCTGCTTTTCTATATTATTAATTGGGTCTACGCAAGGTTGCAAAGCAGTACACCGTTATTAAAGGCAAGCGTGTAGCACGATTGCCTGGGTTAAAAGGAAAAAGGAAAAAAATTCTCCCTCTGTTTGTGCAAATAAGTATGGATAGTTTTCTTTATAATATGTGACTGGATTATTTTCCAGCTGATTTCCAGTTCTTGCCCCAAGTGGCCAACAGATCAAAAAAAGATAAGGGTCAGTTACAAGGTTGAGCTCATTCTCCGTTGCTATGGTAACTGACCTCCGGCACAATCCTCGGAGGATCTACACCCAGTTCCCCAGGTGAAGCTTGGGCTGCCCATGTCATCAATCCCAGCCTTCTTTTCACAAACCCAGCCTCCTTAATTGTCGGGGTGTGCAGTTGGAAAGAGTTCCTTTTGTCCCATTTCTTCCCGGGGAAAGAACGCGCAAACTCATTTGTGGGTCCCCAAGGAGTCTGGGTGGGAAAAAGCCTATGGGAGGTGCAAGGATGAAGAAGTGTAGGGGGGGGAGGAATTCTCATTTGTCCAGAAGGCTACAGGAGAGCATCCTCTGGAGGACCTGATTGTGGACAGCAATGACGCCAAAGAAGTAACTGATTTCTTCCTGGGTTTTCGTGACACACGACAGGACGTTAAAATCTTGCCCGGATCATTTGGCAACCTCAAAAAAAGGGACAACAGGCGAGGATTGAGGTTCTGATGATGTACAAACCAAGGTTTGCTTCCTTGTCCCGTGAAACTGAGGCTGTTCTGACCTGAGATGGGCTGTTAAATTAGCTGAGGATGCTCTCAATAGACCTTTGCCTGGAATTTGGTCCTGTTATCTTCTCTGCAGTGTTTAATCACAAATCAATACTACAATTGTGTTGTCTGTCTAAGGTGTGACATTAGCGCCTTCCTCGCCCTCACTGAATTAGAAAGGCAAAGAGGTTCCTTTGCAATTGGAATAAGCTCAGGGGCTCCTCTCCTGCCTTTCTGGAAGGCGAAGTCATGAATAAGCAATGATGTGGTGTAGTGAGATCCAAGGAAGGGCATGGTGTGCTAAGGTGTGTTGTGGTAGTGGTGGTGGTGGTTAAAAGATGCCTGAAACAACAAAGCCAGGCGTCTTCTGCAAAGGCAAAGCTGTAATTTTAGAAGTATCAACCTTTCATCCATTTTATTTTCTGCCACCCCCACTACAGTATCTACTAGGGATCTCTCTCTCTCTCTCTCTCTCTCTCTCTCTCTCTCTCTCTCTCTCTCTCTCTCTCTCTCTCTCTCTCTCTCTTTCTTTCTCTCTCTCTTTCTCTCTCTCTCTCTCTCTCCATGTCTATCTGCCTGCCTGCCTGCCTGCCTGCCTGCTTGCCTGCCTGCCTATCTATCTATCTATCTATCTATCTATCTATCTATCTATCTATCTATCTATCTATCATCTATCTATCTATCATCTATTATCTATCATCTTTCTCTCTCTAAACTCTCTGTCTGTCTGATTGCTTGCCTGCCTATCTCTATCTATCTATCTATCTATCTATCTATCTATCTATCTATCTATCTATCTATCTATCATCTGTCATTTATTATCTATTACCTCTCATTCTCTCTCTAAACTCTCTGCCTGCCTGCCCACCCACCCACCCACCCATCGATCGATCGATCCATCCATCCATCCATCCATCCATCCATCCATCCATATCTATCTGTTTTTAAACCACCCATCTCCCTCAGAGAGGAAATCTGAGCCCGTGTACCATAAAATCTTAAGATACAGAAACCGAGCTGTAGAAAGATTTAGCTTCCTTTTGTGTCTCAGAAGCCGCTCGAATAGCCGTGGCCTTTCCCTTCACTTACCCAAAATAAATACGTGGTGCCCAAAATAAATAAGTGAAAGCATGTCATCCGGTATTAGTTACTCAGCGGGGTGTCTCTTTTATGTCGTCATTAATATAGTTTATAATCGTAATCTGAATAGCTGCTAGGACTGAGGCTTCACACCACATTATCCGTAACACAGAGTCCAGTCAGGGCGGGTTGTCTCCTATCTGCAAGCTCATTTGTCTGAATGCCCTTTCTTGGCGAGACGATGCCTAAAGTGGCTTGCGTTTCATCAAAGGAAGCCTGGTAAAGTTAATAGTTTTTGTAAAAAAGAGAGAGAGAGATCACCCAATGGGAACAATTATGAATATTGAAGTGTCAATCGGCCTCTTTTCTCTTACGGGAGGATGGTGCGGAGTGTAATTCTTATTAAATACCAGTGGAAACAAAATGTGTTCAACTGACAGAGCAGGAGGGCAATGTGGGAAAGGGAAGAGAGCCAAGCTGTGGGAAACATGGGATTTTTCCATGGGTTCTTTGTGTCTTTTTGTAGAGCTGTTGTGGCGCCGTTGAGTACAGTATTGAAGGCAAACTCTGCCCACAGTCTGGAGTTCGATCCTGACCGGCTCAAGGTTGACTCAGCCTTCTATCCTTCCCACATCAGTAAAATGAGGACCCAGACTGTTGAGGGCAATATGTTGACCTTGTAAACCACCCAGACAGTGCTGTAAATCACTATGGGGCAGTATATAAGTCTAAGAGCTTGTCAAGCATGGGAAATTTGGTGTCCAGGCAGTTGAAATGAATATAAAGGTGTATGGCAAGCTTAAGCTCTCTACAAGAATCTGAACTACTGACAGTCAAGGCAAATTGGCGGCAGATAAGGAATTCAAGATGGGCTGGACTTAGATCTTTTGTGGATGCGAAAGGACTTGAGACTGATGACGTGTTTGACCCCTCCCTCAGGCTCAGGCTGCTCATCTCCTTCAGTGCTATTGCTGTTGAACTGAAGGTGTTGAATTCAGCATTGTTGCTCAGCCAATGGAATGATATGGCAGGAAGGACCTTGGGAGACAGGATGAAGGTATACTACTTAAGGAACGGTGAGATAAGAGATAGCTTAGCCCTCAACTAGCTAATGGGTGGGGCAAGAGGCTCAGAAGGACCCTCCCTATTTTCTCAGGATGTGAAAGAGAAGAGGAAGAATTGTATTTGCAGATTTTCAAGATTCTGTTAATCTAGCATTACACTAAGTAGAAGCAGCTCATCTGTCGTGTTTTCTGTCTGGTCCATCTGGTAAGGCTGACAGCTGGGCTACTGACCATTCTCAATTCCTCCTCAGTAACAAGCATGAATTAAGGACTCTCCAAATCCCAGTCTTTTGGAGACCGTGGGCACCGCCCAGGTTTCACCTTCAGCATTCACATAATCAGCTCTGGCTCCTAGTAGCTTTTCCCCCCAAGACCGGTATGGAAATAAGTATATATGTCTGGAAGGGATCAAATGCTTTTTGGAGACAAAAGTAGGTACCGGGAACATTGCAGAATGCTCTTATCTCCCCATGATACTTTTACACAAAGCATTCTGTTTCTCTTTTGGCCTGACACAGTTTCTGCCAGATAAAATCCCACAGGCCTACTTGGTTTAAACAAGGACCGCGTTCTCTCCCTCTCTCCCTCTCTCTCTCACCCCCCCCCAGCCCCTCTCTCTTTCTCTCTTTGTATGGAGAAATGAAGTGTAAAATTAATGCTTATTATTCCAAACTTGGGAGATGGAGAAAGAGACCTGAAGAATACCTCTGTTTGGAAGCCATGTTTGTTCAGCTCTGAATCAACAGATCCGCAAGCAGATTGAGGGTTTAAGGGGAGGAACGCTGGAAGGCAGGCACACCGAGGAAGCAGAAGTCTGCTTTCTAATGTCAGAAATGACAGGGATTGCCTATCGTTCACCTATTAGCTTGGTCTCTCTCTTCTAGGAGCCTGCTGAGCTGGCTCTTCTCTTCCTCCATATTTCTCCCTCCCAGTTTAAGGGAAATAAATAGGGAGGTAATAATGAGGATGTCCCTTCGTTGCTCAGCTTCTAAATTGCCAGGACTGTTAAGGTAACTTGGGCGCCTTGTAAGCAATCTTCTCTTATTAGAAGCCAAACATCCCCCCAGCAACCTGGTGGTTCCTAGACTTTACGTTTCCTATCAATTGAATGATCTCGGTTAGGTGGTTCTTTTTTCAAGTTGTTGGAGCACCTGGATCTCTTCATCTCTGTTCCACCTTTGTAATAATTTAGTGAGGTGGGCAAGCTGGGAGAGTAAGTAAACTAGTTAATCTAGTCGCTAATCTAGAGGGTTTCAGATATTTGGCGAACCTGGGTTTCTAAGAATGGTGGAAAAGCTCTTGGATATAATAACAATAACGACAACAGCAACAATAAACAACAACATAACTGTAACAATAATAATAGAGTTGGAACGGACCTTGAAGGTCTTCTAGTCCAACCCCCTGCTCAAGCATAAAACCCTATACCATTTCAGACAAATGGTTGTCCGATCTCTTCTTAAGAACCTCCAGTGTTGGAGCATCCACAGCTTCTGGAGGTAGGTTGTTCCACTGGTTTATTGTTCTAACTGTCAGGAAGTTTCTCCTTAATTCTAGGTTGCTTCTCTCCTTGACTAGTTTCCATCCGTTGCTTCTTATCCTGCCTTCAGGTTCTTTGGAGAACATAGGTTGAACTTCCTCCCTCTTCTTTGTCACATCCCCCTTAGATATTGGAAGACTGCTATCATGTCACCCCTCGCCCTTCTCTTCATTAAACTAGACATACCCAATTCCTGCAAATGCTCTTCAGATGTTTTATCCTCCAGTCCCCTGATCATCTTTCTAGATCAGGGGTCTTCAAACTTGGCCCTTTTATGGCTTGTGGACTTCAACTCCCAGAATTCCTCAGCCAGGCATGCTGGCTGAGGAATTCTGGGAGTTGAAGTCCACAAGTCATAAAAGGGCCAAGTTTGAAGACCCCTGTTCTAGATCTTCTCTGTACTCTTTCTAGAGTCTCAACATTTTTTTTATTACTCTGGTGACCAAACTGGATGCAATATTTCAAGTATGGTTTTTCCAAGGCATTATAAAGTGGTATTAACGCTTCACGTGATATTGATTCTATCCCTCAGTTGGCACTGATAAGGCTAGGAAAACCTTTGGTTCATTACTGTCGGTCAGGGTGGCAAAATGACCAGTGAATAATCTGGTTTAATTTAAGTCAGCTTCCTAGGTTTTTCTGTTTCTTTCATTGACCCTTCTGGGAAATGTAAAAAGGGAAATATTTCCATGCTGAACCCTAGTTACTTCCCTCTCTCTCTCTCTCTCTCTCTCTCTCTCTCTCTCTCTCTCTGTGTGTGTGTGTGTGTGTATCTGTTTCTTCTTAGATAGTTTCATTGACATAGAAAATATATAATGGACTCCTAGGGGAATGCGAAAAAGAAAAAGAACGAACAGTGCGAAGAGGGCCTTATAATTCAGAAGTGGATTTGCAAATCAAAATGTCTTGCCACTCTGGGATAAATTTCCACATCTGTGGGAACCTCTTATATTTGTATTATGGGGGGGGTTGAGTTTTGTTTGGCATGGCTTTAACTGTTTGCAATACTTCCATACTCTGCCTTAAAAGGGGCATACAATTCGTGTTCTCCCAAGATGAGAAAAGAGAGGAATATAATTTCCCAGGGAGTATTTGGTTGCTGGCTTTTGGCGAGTGCTGATTGTGGGGTAGTTGGTTAAAGACTGTGTTGCAAAGCATACAAGGGTCTGGGATTAACACTTCCTCAACCACGCAGCTACAAAAAAACCATCAGCTTTATATAGAGAATAACAGAGTGGGAAGGGACATTGCTCAAGCAGACAAATGGCTGTCCAGTCACTTCTTATAAACTTCCAGTGTTGGAGCACCCACAACTTCTGGAGGCAAGCCGTTCCACTGGTTAATTGTTCTTCTGGTTAGGAAATTTCTCCTTAGTTCTAGGTTGACAGTGGGGTTTTTTTTGTCTAGACTGACAATGTTGTTTTCTAGGAGAAAAAAAAACAATGCACAATCCGTTGCTGGATGAAAGGGGCTGTTTCTGCCATTTTTATTTTATTTTTATTTGGAGTTTTGCTGCTACCTAGATTCAAGACCAGTTTTGCTGTGTTAAATGATCTTATCAGCAGATCCGCAATTGGTACCTTTATGGTTAAGGCCATCACTCTGGTTATTGCTAACCAGAACATAAAACAATGGCAATTTGCCAGTTGAATGCTAACGGAAATATTTAACCAAAGAGCTGTTAGCTGTGATTAACAGAGGAATGAAGAGGGGATGCGTGCGTTCACACCAACCACACAGTATGGCTTAATATCTAAGGTGGATATGCCCTGTATCTATAGCATTCTGATTTTACCGTGTCAGTAGAATAAACCTTTCAGCAACTAGAAAGCCGTGATTTCAAGCAACGGAACAAAAGCCCACAGCCCAGGTCTACATTTTTATGGTCTTCCTAAATGAGGGAAACCAACTTTGCTGGCTCCTTTTGGCATGTTGAGAGTTGGGAAGTTTTTAAGGAGCAATAGGGATCCTTTCTACGTTTATATTTAATGTGTCCACTTTATGCATTACAATTTCTAGCCCCTCGCCCCCACCCCAAATACCTGGCTTGCTTTTTTGTTCACTTTTTCTCTCCTAGATCTTGTGCAGAAGGATAGGGTATATTCATGACCTAAGGATGCATGATGCAGTTCTTCTGAATAGGGAGATTAGAAGAAGATTTCTGGTTTGAACTCAGCCAGACTGAGCTAGCTAAAATCATATTATTTTAATATTGTTTAGAGTGGCGTTGGGGTAGACAACTCAAAAGCTTGCAATGCAGTGTGATAGAGCAAGTAGAGTCAAAGCAGACATAACACTTGCCTCCATAGTTCTCAGCACTTTTCCTTCTCCTCCTCCTCCTTCTCCTCCTCCTCCTCTTCCTCCTCCTCCTCCTCCTGCTGAATAAGTGGTGGCTTCTGGTGACTGCCTACAGGACTCGCTGCAGTTTTCTTGGCAAGATTTCAGAAGTGGCTTGCCATTGTCTGCTACCTAGGGTTGAGGGAGAATGACTGGCCCAAGGCCACCCAGCTGGCTTTGTGCCTAAGGCGGGACTAGCGCTCCTGGCATCCCAGATTCTAGCCTTATACCTTAAACCGCTGCACCAAACTCGCTCTCTCTTACTTTATGGTGTTTTAATTCTCAATAATGGAATTCCAGAGCTTTGAGGATGTTACACCACTGTGAGGACAGAAGGGTAATGCTGCCCATACTGTATGTATGGCTTCTCCACCATAGGCTTGTGTCAAGGGGGTGAAAATAAGGTGCAAAAGACTGTGAACACGGAAGATTGCATTGCAGTTAATCTGCCACTCGGAACCAGGGCTTGGCTTTGCTCACTGCAAAGCATTTTGCAAATAAGGTTATGGTGCCCTTAGGAATAGCGCTATGTGATTATATAACATTATTCCCAGGGATGTTTCTGAGTGAAAATGGATGCATTTCCTCATACCTCCCCATCCCCACCAAATTACCAATATTCTCTGTTCCTATTTGCTGGGGGAAAGGTTGCTCTTTCCCTCACCTCTTGCTTTGCACCCTCTCCCCCCCCCTCCGCCCAGCATCTACTCTCAGCCTTGGGGAAAAGTAATTCTTCTTAGCATCCTTGCAGCTCCAGATAGCCACCGCTGCTCTTTGTGTTGCGTTTCATTCTTGTGTCGTCTGTTGGAAGCCTGTTCTGCGGAATATTTTTTTTTGTGTGTTCTCTACAAGCTGCAAGAAATTGAAAGTCTAAAAGCAAATATGAAGGTGGGGGTGGGGGGGAGACAGAGTGCTGTCATTAATTGTCCAACTTAGAACTGAAATGTCACGGTGTCACTGGCTCCAGCTATCATTTTGGGATTCCTAATGTTTTGTTACCATGTGCCCACTTCTATTTTTTCACCTATGGTAGTTGTGATGTTAGTTGTAACTGGGGCAATCCATTTCAGTAGCCTCTGGCACATCTCTTTTCCTTTCAGGATTGGCCAGACGTTCTTTATTTTGGATGTCCTTCCTCCCTCCCCTCTTTCCTCCCTCTCTCCCTCCCTCCCCTTTTCTTCTCCCCTCCCTCCCCTCCCCTACTTCCTCCTTTCCTCCAACTCCTTCCTCCCTTCCTCCCTCCCTCCTTCATTCCCTCCCTCCAACACCTCCCTCTCTCCCTCCCTCCCTCCTTCTTCATTCCCTCTCTCCCTCCATTCCTGCCTCTCTTTTCTTTTCTTCTCCCCTCCCCTCCCCTCCCTCCCTCCCTCCTTCCAAAGAGTCAAGATACCATGTTGTCATATGTGGTTTTGGGAAACCGGGACAGTGTCATCTACGAGAGGCTAGATCGACTGTCACTTTCACCCAAGTGGAAAAACAGAAAAACTCCTCAAATTGGACTGGAGGCTGTACAGCCAGAATGCGCCGCACAAGCTTCACGCCGTAGACGTGCTGTTGTAGGGAGAGCCGTGTCTTCGGCTTCCCCCAAGCTGCCTGAACTGGCATTTATGATTTCTCACCGAATCCTGCGTTTCAGACGCTAATCTGCTGTGTCACTAACAAGTTGTATCATTTGAACCTTGCAGAGGAAGGCATCAATCATGAGTGCAAGCTGTGTAACCAGATGTTTGACTCTCCAGCAAAGCTCCTGTGTCACCTGATTGAGCACAGCTTCGAGGGGATGGGAGGTACATTCAAATGCCCTGTTTGTTTTACAGGTAAGACAGCCGGTCCTAGACAAGTGCTTCGTGTGCATGGCTTGATCCAGAAATGACACACAGGGGAGCGTTAAAATACAGTCTTTCTTTTCATGCAAGCTAGAAGGGTGTGGGGGGGGGGGGAAGAGAAATCGTGGCATGAAATAGAATATCCTTTTTTCAAACTATAGATACCTGGAAGACAGATCTCCTTCCCACCCTCATGCTTTCCATTTTAGGCCATTCTTTTTTCCCATCATGGGCTCAGTCTTTCAATATGGTTTCTAAATAAATGGAGCAATTGACAGGGTGGAACAGAGATTGCCCTCGGTGTGGAAAAATGAGAATTGCAAACATTCATAGCTTGAACAGAGCCAGTTCTTCTCCAAATATCTTGGATGAAAAGCCCCTAATTCCCAGCTAGTGAGGGATGATTGCAGTATGGGGGTGCCCTATCCAAACTTGAGACCTTAATTTTTAACGTACACGTACTATGAATCTATCCAGTCAGAAATGTCCATTTGACATGCTACCTCAGTTTGCTGACTAAGCCATAATGATCTGCTTTAACACGCAATGATAAACCATCAACAGGCTACATAAAGTGAGTTAGGAATTGTTACTAAGACACAAATATCTCATATGATGTTTTAGCATTAGTAAACTTGCTTATTTGTGGGGGAGGTTTCCCCCCTAAAATTAAAAAGAAAATGGCCAGGTGCCATGGAACTGATTTTTTTTTTTAGCTCTCCTTAGCTGCACTGAACTTTCTGCAGATTTTCATTTTAGCCTCTAGGGAAGAGAACATATATTTGGGTTGAATCCTCATCATAAAAGTCCCCCTGAAATCAATATGAAAAAAATGTGCAACCTGTAACCTAAACTCCATTGACTGACTACCGCCACTATGTAAAAAGACACAATATTTGGTTGTCCACTTTTGTTTTTTGCTGAGCACCATTATGCCTAGTAATTTATCCAGTGGTTTTATCTGTGGCCTTTTGTTTAGTATGTTCTGGATGAAAACAGCCAGTTGTCTCATGATCAATCAAACAAAGTTAACCAAACACAGGATCCGTTGTTAACAATGTGAATCTAAGTTATTTCGGCTCTGACCCTTAGTGCTTTATTTTTTTTTTTAAAAAAAAAACAAGTTAAAAGAAAACCTATTTTGATCAGTTCACTGTAAAAAAGCAGGTGTGCTGAGGTCATGTTTATACCTGATCAAAGGTATAGACACCATTCAAAGACAGTGTCCTTGGTTATTATGATGGCCGTTTCTGTATCTCTGACCTTGTTCTTGTTGTCTTTTTGTCGTTTCCCCCCCCCCCTTAGTTTTTGTACAGGCAAATAAATTGCAGCAACATATCTTTGCTGTCCATGGACAAGAGGACAAAATTTATGATTGTTCACAGTGTCCACAGAAGTTCTTTTTCCAGACTGAACTTCAGGTATGCCTCTCTCTCTCTCTTTTTTTTTTTTTTTGTTCTCCTGAAAAGGATTGTGTACAAATTCCTTTTGTGATTATCTGTGAGAAATGAAGTAATTGCAAGCAGGTATCGAGACAATCTCCCTCTATGCTCTTCTTCCCACTCTCTGTTCCTGTAATGACGGGAAATTCTCTTCCCCTCCTTGAATGCGAACTCAAAACCTTCTGAAACCAGGCGCCATAAATAAATAAGGCCCGACAAGTTTAATCACTCGCTGTGAGAATTTCTTTTGGCAGTGTGCACTGCAATGCAATGGAAGCACAATGTAAATAATTTCTTCCCCTTCTTTAATAATTTAAGGAAGGATTAGCATACAAAAACTCAGCCATCATGTTCCCGTTCTTTCCTTTCTTCCTTCACTTCTCCTTCCCCATCCCTCTTGGAATTCAGCTTTTCTTTCAGGTGAAGTTACTGTCACCACAAATGGCTCTGTACCTGAGCATCTATAATGCTATATATTCATATTATAGACTGGATATGGTTCAAAGCTCAGGAAATCGGTTGTGACAGGATGAAGCCATAAAGACCCCTCCTTAAAGCCGCGATTCTAATCCTTCCTGTTGGGGATAAATTTAGACAAATAGGAAATGCTGGAGGGAAAAGCTTGCAAGGATCCCGAAACCAAAGCTGTAAATGTGGATTTCTTCATGTGAGATTCCAGTGTTTGTCTCTAAAGTCCTTGGATGGAACCAGTGGTGGGATTCAGCCAGTTTGCACCAGTTTGGCAAAACCGGTAGCTTAATTTTTTTGTTGCCCAGGCCCAGAATGGACTTCCAGAAGCGGCATCCACACAGAGAACTGGTTGTTCACATATTTGAATCCCACCACTGGATGGAACCCATAAAAAGTAGAAGGGGAGAGAGAGCAATCGTATTAACTGAACTGAAGGAATTTAAGTGAACTACAAGTGAAACCAGATCAGCTTTAGTTTGAGCTCCAGCTCTTTCTCAACTGAACTTGACTTGCTTTTAGGATAATAGTATCTGGGCCAGGAAAAAAAAATCATGCCTCCTTAATGTAAACTCAAAAAGATGGGTGGATGAGGGGGTTGAGGAATTCCCTCTAGATCAGGGATGTCCAACCTTGGATAATTTTAAGGCTTGTGGACTTTGGCTCCCAGATTCTAGGAGCCGACATCCACAGTCTTAAAATTGCCAAGGTTGGACAGTCCTGCTCTAGAGATTCACAACTTCAAGGCTGATGAATACAATCCTTCTCTGTCTCATTCAGTGGTATCTGGAAAAGGATGAAGCTACACAGAGGCACGCTCAAAGTTTCTCTTCACTTTGCATTAGTGAACCAAGTTAACCTGATGTCTTCCTAGCTCCCAGATTAACCCACAGATTAGAATGCAGGATTTGGATGTTTTATTTCACCAGATTTTGCAGGGCAACCCGAGCTTCAGACGATTGGGTATTTGAAAAAGTGAACTTTAGGAGAAAAGACCTTTGAGAAGTGAGACATTTTGCTTTTTCAAAAATGGGAAAGTCTGGCAGACGTTCGCATATTGCAGTTAATGTGAAAATGGAGCCAAGATACATGAAATTAACACGGAAATGGACTGACCTACCCAAGTCTGGCAATATCCATATGCATACACTATTCTTCACCAACCTGGCAGTCTCCATATATGGCACCTTCCATATATGTTGGACTTCACAGCTAACAGCTATGACTGATTTGGAATTTTGGCCGTTACACTCTCAGCACACCTGGGAACCGCCAGGTTGGAGAAGACTAGCCAAGGCTTGCTTCTGCCAATTCACAGATGAGGTGGGAAGCCTGTGGCTCTCCTACTTTGGTCTACAGATTCAGCTCCTGTGATTAAATCTTGCTCAGTTAACTAACAAATCCTAAAGCTTGAACAAAAGAAATGGATTGTTAGGGGGGGTGGGGGTGGAAAAGGTGCTTTTTCAGGAGGCAACGGGACTCTCTTGTTTTTTTCTTTGAAGATGTTTTGCTCGGATCGGATGGTTGGGAATGGAAGGATTTATATTCCTGGCAGACAGCTGGTCATTTACCTTTTTAAAGAGATTCATTGGGACCATTTGCAGGTTTACCTGTGTGCTCAGCGTCACCTGAGTGGTGCAAATGGGTGTGGAGCCTTCTTAGCTGCAAGATGTTTTCTGCCCTGGGTCCCTTCACTGTTGAAGACAGACGCAGGCTGTTGGGGATGAGTCTGTGTCGTCTCCATCTCAAACCGATGGAGTCTTCAATGTTTTCTGGAAATCTGTTCATCCTCCCGCACCATTCGAAGGGCGTTCATCCCAAAGCGCATAGCTAAATGTCTGTGGAGATGCTCAGTCATCCAGGTTCATGGTTGCCCCAAAGGTGGGGGTTTTTTTACCAAAAGGCAACTGGACTTTCTTCAAAGAAAAAAACCCGAGAAAGTCCAGTTGCCTTTTGAAAAAGCACCTTTGGGACAACCATGAGCTGGATGATTGAGACTCTCCATAGACATCTAACCCAAACGACCCGGTTACATTCTTTTTCCTTCTGCAGGTCTGCAAGATCTATGTTCCTGGAGGTTATATTTTGAGTGGGATTCTATTTTTTTTTAAAAGCTTGCCTCACCATTTTACAGCAGGGGTGTCTGTGACAGCTGCAGTTTGGGTTCCCCTGATGCTCTTAAATACCTGAGGCCAAGCTTTGGCATAAAAACTCCGGGCACTCCCTCTTGGATGCTTGCACCCTCCTGTTCCAGCAATCTGTGGCTGAACAGATGTGATTTTGGCTCTCTGCAAAGGGAGATTTTTTTTTTCCCAGAGAGTAGTAGATCCTAGATTAGTTGCTACTAAAATAGCCTCCACAAGGCAAGAGTTGACCTTCAGCAAGGTGCTTGCTCGGAGGTGAATATTCCATTTTTTTGTATTCCATTTTTTTGCAAACGGCTCTATTCCTTCCAGTGTTGCCTCCTTCCTAAATTCCAACATTTTGCGTTTTTTTTTTTTTAAAAAAGAGAATCACCCCAAACGTTCTCTTTCTTGGCACTGCTCACTCTTTGTATGTTAATAGGCTTTAAAATTCTTCCCCAATATCACTCCAGCTTCCTATCAGCCTCTTGGCTTGAGAAGCTATAAAACACGATGCACTTAGACTTTGCCAACAATGGCCGGATGTGTGCATGTGTCTTTCTTTCTTTCTTTCTTTCTTTCTTTCTTTCTTTCTTTCTTTCTTTCTTTCTTTCTTCTTTCTTTCTTTCTTTCTTTCTTTCTTCTTTCTTTCTTCTTCTTTCTTTCTTTCTTTCTTTCTTTCTGTCTTTCTTTCTTTCTTTCTTTCTTTCTTTCTTTCTTTCTTTCTTTCTTTCTTTCTTTCTTTCTTTCTTTCTTTCTTTCTTTCTTTCTTCTCCAATTCCCAGTCTGCCGCCTCTTCTCTCCTGCTGTCAAGCACAAAAAAAGGGAGGGTTGATCTTTTCACTTTGTTGATTTTGCGTTCATTCTGCCTCTCAGGGATTCTGTTCATTCACCTTGTGCTGGCAATCTCATTTGCATAAGTTACAAAAGTTTTAACTGTACCTTGTTAATATTTGCATACGGTTGGCAGATATATATATATATATATATATATATATATATATATATATATATATATATATATATATATGTATATATATATATGTATATATATATATATTTCTTGGCTCAGCTTGGTTTCTGTGCCGTTCATATCCTGGGTTCAAAAAAACAACAACAGTTAGTCAATCACTTTACTGCAGTCCTTAACCAGCACAGATAAAAATCAAGACTGTGGTTCAGAAAGGATGGTTTATTTTTTTATCCTTGTTCCTTTTTTTTTTTTTTTTGCCTTGCCGTAGTGGTCACAAATCATGTTTTTATCAAGCCCATACTTTGAAGGCAAAAGGTGCTTTATTTTCAAGGCCAGTAACTCCAACTTGTAAAGGGACTTGCCTACAAGTATAGGATTGTGTAAATAGATGAAAATAGCTATTGCTAGAGCAAGGGATGAAGCCCGCGGTATTGCCTGAGCTTGGTGGTTTGCTGGCAGAAATGTCATTACAAGGTTGTCCTCAAATTACAAGAGTTCGTTTAGTGACCATTCAAAATTATAATGAATGCTACAAGTACAACGAGTTGTCCAATTTTCAATTTCCAATAGTACAACTGAAAAAAGTGACTTCTGACTGTTTTTCACACTTATGACCATCTCCATGGACGTGTGAACAAAATTCAAACGCTTGACAGGTTCGAGTCCCACCAGGCTCAAGGTTGACTCAGCCTTCCATCCTTCCGAGGTAGGTACAATGAGGACCCAGATTGTTGGGGGCAATAAGCTGACTTTGTAATAATGCCGCTTGGGGTGTGTGTGTGTGAAAGCCCTAATAAGCAGGCATATACATAGAATGAAGGCTACTGCTAAGCTTGTAAGCCGCCCTGAGTCTTCGGAGAAGGGCGGGATATAAATGGAATTAAAATAAAAAAAATAAAAACTGTTGGTTGCAGTGTCCTGGAAGGGGAGGGGGGTTGTCACGTGATCCCCCTTTGCGACTTTTTGACAAGCAAAGTCAATGGGGGAGCCACGTCCACTGAGCCACTGTGTTACTAACTTAACAACTGCTGCGATTCCTTTGATGTCTGTGGCAAGAAAGGTCATAAAATGGGGCAAAATTCACCCAAGAAACATTTCACTTTGCGACAGAAATTTTGGATTTCTGTGGTCATCAGTCAAGGACTTACTGGGAATCCCCATTTTAACACCATCCCCCACCTCAGTACCATACTTTGTGAAACAGTTAACAGATACTGGCGTTTATGGAAGCTAAATGTTACCTCCTGGATGTTAATAAAAGATGAGGCATTAGAAGGAAGCTGATGATGGTTAGATATATTTTGCAGCTCTAGGATGAGATTTAATGAGGACTTAAAATAGCTGAAACAGGATAAATTTCTCCTAAGCAAATAATTCAGCGTTTCCCAACCTTAGGAACTTGAAGATGCGTGGACTTCAACTCCCAGAATTCCCCAGCCAGCTGGCTGGGGAATTCTGGGAGTTGAAGTCCACGCATCTTCAAGTTCCTAAGGCTGGGAAACGCTGAAATAATTTGCTATACTTCATGGAAGCGTATTTATCTACAAGTAGAAAGATTTTACTATCACTAATTCTAGATTACATTTAATGACTATGGGAACATGTTGGCCCTTGAGTTAATTTTAAAGGGAATCTGAAAGAAAAAGGGGAAGAGCCCTCTATTTTTGCATAACTGATCCTTCATCGGTTAGCTGTGAAATTCTTTCAACCATCTCCTTACAGCTGCTTAATTTGCTGGTGGGATAGGATTCATATGAAACCACTACAAAGAGGATTTTTGCCTGTTTTCTCAGAAATAAGTCCCATTTTCGTCAATGGATTTACTCTTAAGTAAATAATTGGAGGCTCAAATTAATGGCCAGTTTCCAGACTGACAAAAAAAAACACAACAACAATAAGGAAGAAAGTAAGGAAGAATCTGGTCTAATGCATATTGAGCATGTATTGATTGCAAATAGGAAATAGTTCCATTTCTGTAACCCTTATAACTTCATCTCTTTCTTCTCAATAAATCTTGCTCAAGAAAATCCAAGAATCATGTATGGAAAAGGAATTACTTTGGTTTTTAAGCAGAGGCCAAGCGCTAAGACAGATCCTACACTCAAATGATGCTGAGATCATAGAACAGCTGTTGAATCCTTATTGACCATGCTTCTTGGTTAATAGAACTGTGACCTAAACCCACCCAGAAAGTAGTCACTTGGCCAGTTAAAATAGAAGATCTGGTCATCTGTTATGACTGCCTTCACTGAATATTGAAGTCCTTCACCTGATGATTGTTTCCATAATAGTATTGCTTCTAATATAAAAAGCAGCATTAGAACCGGGATGTTTTCATGTAATGAAAACTAAACGGGCTTAATGCACTTGTTCTTTAATTATGTATTTTCTAATATGTTAAAAATTACGCTTCAGTCACAACTTTGGGAGATTCTTTTAGGATTGTACATTACCCAAAGGCTTGGGTGAACTACATATAACTCTGGGTCTCAGGTTATGAACCTCTATATTAAATGATCGGCTAGGGCAGGGGTAGGAAACCTTGGCTCTTTTATGACTCGTGGACTTCAACTCCCAGAATTCCTGAGCCAGCCATGCTGAGGGAAAAGAGAGAGGTTTCCAAGCTGAGCCATGCTGGCTCAAGAATTCTGGGAGTTGAAGTCCACGAGTCATAAAAGAGCCAAGGTTGCCTACCCCTGGGCTAGGGGAAGTGACAGTTACCTAGGTTCCATAATCAAACTATAATCAAGCAACTGTGCTTACAACTTATTATGAATTGCTGTTCGCCCCATAGGGTATCCCCCCCAATTATGTAAGCAAACAGTGGGTTTGTCTGTCTTGGACTGTCAAACAGTTTTCTCCTCGAGAATGAGAGGTGTTTATTATGAAATACAGTGTACTGTTTATCACTGTACTTATAATCTTCTCGGAGCCTTTGTTAATTTTCTGATTGAGTCAAAGTGATAAAGCTGGTATATTCTCAGCAAGGAACAGAGCACCAGGCCAATATTTGCTGGCTTGGAAGCTAAGCCTGGTTGGGCCTGATTAATACTTTTGTGGAAGATTTCTAGGAAATTCTAGGATTATAGCAACACTTGGAATTCAAGAAAAATACTGCAAACAGCCAGGGCTGTTTGCATACTGTTTTGATATTGTTGCTGATTTCCAGAAAACCTCAGTCAGATGAGCCCTTGAAGGCAAACTCAGAGGGCTCGTGCTCATCTTGAAGAAAACTTTACTTTTCATATTTGGAAATATACATTATGCTTTCATTAGAAAATGGCTATTGTCATGATTGAGGGATAGCAGAGAAGAAATGATTTCATTTCAGCTTTTATTTTAAATTCAACAGTTCCCCAAAATGAGTTAAAACTATCAAGTTTAGAAGCTGACAACCTGTAGGACTTCTGCATATATTAAAAGTAGACTTGGAGTTTCCATGCTACATCCCATGGGATGGAGGGATGGATAGGCAGATGATATAGAGAGGGACCTTTTTGTGACAGAGCACCTGGGATGTAAGACCATCCTCCCCAGTTAGATCTTCCTGGCTCCATCAGCTTCTTTCAACTTAGCTTGTTGAAGGCATTTTGACTTATCCAACCGATACAGACAATACATTTTTTTTATGGAATAAGATCTGCTTCTCCATAGGCAATGTTGTTTTTGTTTTTGCTTTTCACATGGTTGCTATTTTTATGTTAGTTATTTTTGTAGTTTTGCTGTTGGGTATGATTATTTTTAAAATAGATTATGAAGGCTATAGGTTATAATCCACAATTGCACTTGGTTGTTGCTCTTGTCAAGGGTTGGGGGTGGTCTTTCCATGCTTTTCCTGTTGAGTTCCCAATCTATTCACCTTCTTGCACAGAATTCAACCCTTGCAGAATAAACGAGCCTCTGTGTATCTATTTTGGTTTTATTTTTTGGCACACCAGAGAGTGATATAAGATATTTTTTTCAAAAAAGGAAAAAATATTTTTAAAAAAGTTTACCGCTTCTGGTAGCACCTTTTTCTTACCAATATAATGTTCGATTAAAAGCCGCAAGCTGTTGTGATCTACAACTCACAAAAGCACATCTGCCTTTTTAATAACATTTTCTGGTTTATAAGGGATTTCTCTTTTAAAGCTACATTTGATTGTCATATCAATATAGATTCTAGTGAGATTCCTGGCATATCACTCATCCCACCCACCCCCAATCTGGAAAATTCGAAGTGAGCCTTCAACTGCTAGACATTTGCACAGCCACCACCTTTTGCTTACATGTTCCAGTAATTTTAGATATTGTTGTCCTATTTTAGTGATTTGCAGCCTTTGAGAAAATTTAAATCGAAGGGAAGAGTAAGCTGAGACAGTCTCTTGCAAACAGACAGAGCACAGGGTCTTTAATCAAAAGGGTGGGCCCAGACTTTCTTAATTACCCGAAAACTGCATTAAGCAAATTGTGAATGTGTGGGGCAAAATTTGCAAAGATGTGATAGGAGAGCTTGTAGACTATCAACCTCTTCCCCTCCCACACACACACCCCACTGTTTTGTCGGGAGCCATCTCCTAACCACTGAAATATTTGTCTTTAAAAGATTAGTTCCTACTGTTTGCTTGCATGCTGCTAATCATACCGTTTCTTTTGAAATGACAGCAGCCAAGGAAAAGTAGCTCAATGGATGGAAGAGCCAAAGGATGGCTCAGGTAAGGACGAAGATGTTTTCTTCCTTAGGAAGAAGGAAGTAGCTTCCTTCCTTCTTACCTGGGCCATCTCTTCCCTAGCCCAGGTGTTTTCTTCTTTGATGGTTTGTAAAAAGGTAAAGGTTCCCCCGCACTTGCATGCTAAGTCGTTTCCGACTCTAGGGGCCGGTGCTCATCTCCGTTTCAAAGCCGAAGAGCCAGCGCTTGTCTGAGGACATCTCCGTGGTCAGGTGGCCGGCATGACTGGATGCCAAAGGCGCACGGAACGCTGTTACCTTCCCACCGTAGCGGTCCCTATTTTCCTACTTGCATTTTTATGTGCTTTCCAACTGCTAGGTTGGCAGAAGCTGGGACGAGTAACAGGCGCTCACTCTGTTACGCGGCACTTGGGATTCGACCCGCCAAACTGCCGACCTTCTGATCGACAAGCTCAGCGTCCTAACCCACTGAGCCACCATGATGGTTTGTGGCAGGCAGTAAATTCAGTCTTTATTCAGTGTTGGAGGGAAGTCAAACCACCAAATTGTTGGAGCCTTTTCTAAAGAACCATCCCAAATAGAATATCATGGGGAATGTTTATTTATTTTATTAAGATATTTTTATTCCCCCATTATTTTTATAACTAACTCAAGGCTGCAAACACATCCGAAACATTTTCCAGCTTCATTTTTCCCCACAACAACAATCCTGTGAGGTCGGTTGAGCTGAGAGAGAGAGACTAACTGGCCCAAAGTTACCCAACTTGCTTTCGTGACTAAGGTGGGACTAGAACTCCCAGTCTCCTGGTGATTGGGCCAAAGTCACCCAACTGCTTTTCACACCTAAGGTGGGACTAGAAGTTATTGTCTTCTGGTGATTGGCCCTAAGTTACCCAGCCAGCTTTCATGGTTAATGTAGGATTAGATCTCCCAGTCACCTGGTCATTGGCCCTAAGTTACCCAGCCAGCTTTCTTGACTAAGGTGGAACTAGAACTCACCACCTCCTGGTGATTGGCCCTCAGTCAGCCAGCCAGCTTACATGGCTTAGGTGAAACTAGAACTCACCATCTCCTGGTGATTGGCCTTCAGTCACCCAGCTGGCTTTCACACCTAAGGTAGGACTTGAACATCCAGTCTCCTGTTGTCTAGCCTGGTGCTTTAGCCACTCTTCCCCAGAAAAAGATATAAGAGAATTTGGTGTCACCCCTGAAAAACATAGATTTTTTTTTGTACCGAGGGTTGTGTTTTGGTTTTATGAAGTATTACTTTTCTAGGGACCATACTGGAATTTCAGGTTTCATATATCCAAATACAGGTCAGTGCTCTAATATACTCAGCCAACTGAAAATTGTGGCCCAGTTCTGGTGTCACAGTTCCGAGGCTCCATTTATTTGCACCAAAGCAAGCAAAAAGTCGCTTCTAATTCCAAATGGTGTAAAATAGCAGCTTGTTCATTAGTATAATTTGTGTTGTAGTTTACAATTTGTGCTTGGCTTAGAAATTGCACCTCAAGAGATGGCTTGTGTTTGTTTTTTGGGAGAGAAACTACAAAACTTGTTTTCTATTGGATGGAAAGCATCAATTCCATACATAATTTCTGGAAGGCTCCATAAGCAAGCAGGATCCCTGTTTTCTATTTCAGTTGCTCTTAAAACCCATCTCCAATTTTTCCATAAAGGAAGGATTCCCTCAGATCCATTATCATTTAATTTTTATTTTTATTTTAAACCCGAATGTACGTCATTTTGCTCTTAGAAGGAGATAAGAATTGGTGTAACCAATGTGGTTTTTTTTTAGAGGACTCTTACAAAGAGGCTTGGAGCATTTTATTTAATTTTTAATTATTATTAGTTATAAAGCTAATAAATTACAAGGAAAACAAAATCTCTTCCAACCCTTTTGCTGAGTCTCAGTCAGGCACCATCAGATAATTATAACTAACATTAATTAAAAATTTACATTGCTCTAGGCATTTAACTTTCACTTCTAGTATGTTTTTGGCTGCAAATTCTTCATATGTTAGAAAGCATTCTGCTTCTCTAGAATTTCCAAAGCCTTTAGAGAATATTTGAATGGTTTATAAACCCGTCCTTTCATTCTAGCCCCTTACCCGGGGTGGGGTGTAGAAGGGTGAAAGGGGTACAATAGAAGGAAGGGGTTTTTTAAAAAGGTTCCCCCCTCCCCAATCTGTGGGATTAATTCTTCAGTTCACTTTTTTAAACCTCTGCACATATCAGTTTTTGAATTTAGCTTAGAGAGTTGAACCAATACCCAACTTTGTAAATAAACCACTCAAAATTAGGCTGCAAAACAGCGCAGGTAGACTTACAGTCAGAAAAGAATGCCCATTGTAAAAAAAAATGGGTTTGCTTAATAACCCACAGCATTTGCTTAATAACTGGCATGAAAAGAATTCATAAAACTGGGTCAGTTTGCATGATGACCCACTTAAGAACCGGCACAACTTACAATTCCAGGCTTATTTGTATTGTCATAAAGTGAGGACTACTTGTCTCCCACGGGCTCTTTTTCTATGATCTGCATTAAAAAAACGAACTGTTGAGCTTTTAGACATCAGAAGAGTTAACGATAGCCCTGGATGGCTCTTATCTTGATGACTTTGGCTGATCTTTGGAAACAGCCGAAATACCATCCCCAAAATTAAGCAAGGAGTCCTCAGCTTACCACCACCATCTTGCTAAGTGAGACATTTGTTAAGTGAGTTTCGCCCCGTTTTACTTCCTTTTCTTGCCAGAATTGTTAAGTGAATCACTGCAGCTGTGAAGTAAGTAACATGGTTGTTAAGTGAATCTGGCTTCCCCATTGACTTTGCGTGTCAGAAGGATGCAAAATGACCCCAGGACACTGCAAAGTTCATAAATATGAGCTGGTTGCCAAATTGTTTGAATTTTGATCTTGTGACCCTAGGGATGCTGCAACGGTCGTAAGTATAAAAATGGCCGTAAGTCACTTTTTCCCCCAGAGCTGTTGTAACTTTGAATGGTCAGTAAATGAACTGTTGTAAGTCCAGGACTACGTGTAGTTGTAAAAAGAAAAAAATCAATTTTCAGGGAAATAACGCCTTTCCGCAAGTTGCTCCCTCTACCAGGATAACCCATTTGCTTGGCATGCCACTGATGGAGCTGTCCTGATTTAGAAATAGATGCTTACATGTCCATACCTCATTTGGAATTAGATCAGATCCTAGCAGAAAGAGGGCGGGTGTGGCAGAAGAAAACCAGGTGGAAATCATAGATTAAATTGTGGAAACGTGCCCAAATACGTGCGCTGGAGTGCATGGGTTTTCCAACCCAGCAGAGCTGGCATCAGGAAGGGCCTCGCAACCCGAAAGAGGAATGGGAAAGAAACGAGAACAGAGAGCCAACTTGCAGGATTGCCCGTTGAAACCTATTGCTGCTTGGCATTTTATGCCTCCAGGGCAAAGGTCCAAACAACTTTGATGCAGGCACCTTGCCATCCCAGCAGATGGGCAGGCACAGATGCTGCCAAGAGACAATGTGCAGCTCCTTGTCATAAACGTCCAAATGTCTGGCCCGAGCTGCAGAACCTCCAGACGCAGTGGCACAGACGCAGCTCGCTCTTCCTGCAAATCCTACAGTGGAGGTATGTGATAAAAAATCTACACGCTGGTGAATGTGTTCTCGTCAAGAGTCCGGTTCATCCCTTTTCTGACAATGGGTGTATTCAACAAGGAGAAGAAGAAAAAGCAAGCCTTCGCGAAGAGAAAGCTGCTCGGAGGCATGCGTGCAGTTCAAAAAAATATATGGAGAAAGTCTATGGTGGTTCTCAGTCATCCAGGACCTGGTTGTCCCAAAAGTGCATTTCAGAAAGGCAACTGGACCTTCTTTGTTTTTGTTTGAAGGAGTTTCGCTTCTCATCCAAGGAGCTGCTTCGGTTCTGACTGGATGGTGGAGAATGGAAGGATTTTTATTCCTTGCAGTCATCTGGTCATTAGTACTTTTTCTGAGAGTTGTTGAGGCCAGTTGGAAGCTAGTTCCAACAAGGCTCCACACCCATTTGCAGTATTCAGGTGACCCCGAGGGCACAAATAAACCTCCAGGTGGCTTCAGTGATTCTCAGAGAGAATGCTAATGACCAGATGACTGAGCCCCAAATTTCTGTTGTTAAGTGAGATGGTTGTTAAGTGAAACTTGCCCCATTTTAAGCCCTTTCTGGCAACAGTTGTTATGTGAATAATTGCAGTTGTTAAATTAGTAACATGGTTAAGTGAATCTGGCTTCCCCATTGACTTGGCTTGTCAGAGGGGGGGGGCACGTGACCCCGAGACACTGCAACTGTCATAAGTGCATGCCAGTTGCCAAGAACTTTGATTACATGATCATGGAGAGGCTGTGACAGTTGTAAGTGTGAAAAACCGTTGTAAGTGTGAAAAACTTCCATAAGTCAATTTTTCGGTGCTCTTGTAACTTCAAGCGGTCACTAAATGAGGACTTCTTGTACCAGAGCTATCTTTGCAAAGAAGAACTGATATGATAGAGTTGTAAATCTCTTCCATCTCACCCAATTGGCCTGGTTGCAATCATTCCAGAAGCTGCTGTAGATGAGGTCATTTTTGCTCAACTATGAAGATCAAAATGTGTTTGTGGTGGCCACAATTTTAACCGGCAAAGGAAGGAACATCTTATTTCAAACCTTCCTATCTTTAGGATTCAAGGACCATGGTGGACTTTAAAGGACTGCCTTCACAATAGGTTTTATTCTGAGTTCTTTCGTTATAGATTTTTTTTATAAAAAAATTTGAACCTTAAAGTGTCCTTCAGAGGGGTTGAAATTGCTCTTGGGTCCTATTAAGGTTACGATCCCAAGACACTTCTCTTTTTCTGCATTTCATTGGCTTGCAGAATAGCTGAACCATCTTGCTGATAGCCGTCAGCAAGATGTTAGTTAATAACATCATTTGGACAATAGCCATAACAATCAGCATAAATATAGTTAGATATGGGATATCCAATTTCAAACCAGCAAGGAGAATCGGTGTAGGAGAGGAACTAAAAGCCTGACCCACTATTTCAAAACTCCTGAGTTCAATTTTGGGAAATCTCCTTCTCTTTTCAGTTCTTCCGTAGACATTATTATGGGATGAGCAATACTCAGCTGCCTGACAATTGCTGCAAAGAAGCAGTTTGTTTCCTTGCGTGGCTTCTTGGTGATCTTCTTAACACAATTTGCAAATTTCAAATTATTGCTTCGAATTGTAGGTTAAAATTTACCAGTGGTCCTTCCACTAATTAGGAACTTCCTGGAGTTAAAAAAAAAAATATCGCAAGCGGCTGAAAATAGAAATTTGCAATGTTTCAGTTTTAAAGGAAAATGGAGCCTCATATCCAAAATATGTAAATGAGAAAACCAAGCAAGACTTGGCATCTCCACTTAAGAAAGATTCACAGGGGGGGGGGATTGAAAAGATATCTGGAAAGACCGTAGAAATTCACTGCTTCTGATCCAAATAGAAGACGCCAGTGTCCTGGGATCACGTGATCCCCTTTTGCGACCTTTAAACAAGCCAAGTCAACGGGGAAGCCATTTTCACTTAACAGCCACGTTGCTAACTTAACAAAAGCAGTGATGCACTTAACTGTGGCAAGAAAGGTCGTAAAATGGGGCAAAGGTCATTGAACAAATATCTTGCCGAGCAACAGAAATTTTAGGCTCAGCTTGCGGTCATTAAGTCGAGGACAGCCTGTAGATGAGTCAAAAATTCACTTCTGATGTCCTTAAAAGAGCTCAAGTGAATAGCTTCCTTTTATTCAACACTGATGGCTAAAACAGCCACTGTTCGTCCTGGATTTACAATTGGTAAAAAAAAAAAAAACATGCCTTACGAACATGTGGGATTGCTCAACAACTGGAGCATTTGCTTAACCACTGCCACCCAATTTTTTTTTGTAAAATTGGGTCAATCTAACGACGACCTGCTTAACAACCGGCATAACCTACCACCATGAGCCCAGGCTGATTCACGGTCCTATGTCGAGACCACTGTTAGCTGCTAGAGCAGCCAAAGTAGGTTGCTTGTCCAGACAAACCATCTATGCTTGACTGTTTTCATAGGAACTGCATCTCATCATTAAATATAATAGGTCTCAGCTGCAGTTTTCATCGCTGAAGCATGCACACAATTCATCACAGCAAATTAGGTATGTCTTCATAAGCTTACCTTTCTGCTTTCTTGGGCTGGCACTTTGAGAGAACAGAAATGAGTATGAGAGATGTTTTGTCTACACACACACACACACACACACACACACTCTTTTGTTTTGCTGAACCAAGATTCATGAATATGTGTGTGTATGTATGTATGTATGTATGTGTATATATATATGGATATGGATATGGATCTTACCACATGCTTCTCCCAGAAGAAGGAAGCTGAAGCCACCAGCCTGAGGACATACAAACACCCGCGAATATATATATATATATATATATATATATATATATATATATATATATATGTGTGTGTGTGTGTGTGTGTGTGTGTGTGTGTGTGTGTGGTGTGTATGTGTATATGTGTGTATATATATATGTGTATATATGTGTATATATGTGTATGTGTATATATGTATATGTATATATATATAAACAAAGTGAAATAGAGCTTGTGGCCTAGAGGTTAAAACAACTGCCTAATGTGCAATCAGCCCAGGTTCGAATCTCAGAAGTGTATGGCTGACTGATGAAACAAATAAGTTTGAAATGCATATCAGTCTCCCTTTAATTCTTTGTTAGCAATCTAAAATTCACACACACACACACACACACACACACACACACGTATGTATGTAGATTTTTGGTCATTCGGGTTTTTTCCCATGTAAAATTCGAGGTATCAGGGCAACGTTTCGACAAAATCTCATCCGTCATCCTCAGGCTGGTGACTTCAGCTTCGTTCTTCTGGGAGAAGTGTGTGATAGTGGCTGTTTTTTTCTTCTTTTCTTTTTCTTTTATATATATATATATATATAATTCCACATTCCCTTTTCCTTGCCTCTTGCAAAGCTAGCTATGGAGATCCCAAGACACATTCATTATTTATCTATTTTAGTGAGTTTCTTGTCTGCAGTAAAAGACGGAGATGTTCACTTCGACATCTCTCTTTGTGCCAGCAGCTCGGGTAGATGTTAAGCACATTTTATTTTTTAAGGAAAACCTATTAAACCCCCCCCCTTTTTTTTAGATCTTTCATAGAATTAAAACTGACTTTGGGGAAGGGGAGGGACTTTTTTTTTTAGGGAGGGAGAATAGCAACCTTCCCTTTGGCTAATTTCACTGGGAAATAATGTTCCTTAAACAGTTCTTTAAAAAGCGACAGAAGAACTGGAAGCTAGTCCAAGATATGAATGCTACTGTATGCGAAGAACACCTTTGGTCATCACATAACCAAAAATCAGCAGCTCAGAACTTTGGTATTGGCCATGGTAACTGCTCCTTGGTTGATTCTTGCCCTTCCTTGGCTTATTAGAACATGGTTAATCCAGTAATGAATACCTTCTGAGTCTACCCAGAGGTCAGGATAAGAAGTAATCAGTGAATCTGTTAAATAGATCCAACCTAGAAGTAAGGAGTAATTTTCTGACAGTGGGAAGAATCAATCAATGGAATAGCTTGCCTCTTGGAGTTGTGAGTGCTCCATCACTGGAGGTTTTAAGGAAGAGACTGGACAACCATTTGACCAAGATGGTTTAAGGCCTCCTGCCTTGAAAAAGGAAGTTGACTAGAAGACCTTCAAGGTCCTTTCCAGCCCTGTGATTCTATGTTCTCTGTTCATGTCAGGTATCTGAGGTAGGAGTGTAAAAAAGTGTGCTCGGTGTATTCAAGCTTGAAAGATGTTCTCTGCTACTGTCCTACTCTTTTGTCAAAAAGTCCCTGAGAAGGGCTGTTCCTGGCCATCGGAAGCAATTGGAAGTTTGAAGGAATCTTATATCTGGATGTCGAAACAACAGAGAGGAAGAGAGTGGACCTATTTTTGGAACAGAAAAATCTGTGCCTCTTTTGTTTGACTGGCTTTCATGGAAAAGTGAAATGCCATCCTCCCATATCAAACAAATCAAACTTTTACTACAGCCTTTGGGCCAAAAAGCACAACAATCAAGTAGACCTGTAATTATCGATAGTCAGCCGTATCTCTCTGGGAAGCCAGCCCTTCCCTTTAAGGACTTATTCCTATTATCCTTTTTTTTTTTGCACAAATGTGGCATTTTGCAGACCCTTGGCTATGTGCTTTGAGCAGCCCATGGTGGTTTGAATCTTTCCTTCCCTATAAAGAGTTCTCCTTCCTTTGTAAAATGTTCCCCTTGCTTAATGCTGCATTTTAGCAGAGAGGAGTTGCCATTAAACAACCTCCATCCAGAAGGGAGGGGGGGAAAGGTGGAGTTCAGTCGGATTGGCCCAAATCTGAACCGGTTTCATCTCTTGTCATTCAGATGTGAGAGACAGGCGGCGTTTGCCTCCCAGGTTGATCTTTGCGAGGCTGTCAAGGCAGCGAAATCAAGCTCTGGTTTTTCACAAGGTTTGGTTCTCAAAGCAAGGCTGCAGCCCTGGCGCATTGGCTGTTGGTTCTCTCCAGAGCAGAAGTGATTAAAGGAAGCCCATGCTGGCCTTTGAAATCAGCCTTCTCTTTCCTTGTTGGACGTGGAGGCAACCGAAATCACTGGAGGGCAGAAACCATAGCTTAGAGAGGGTCAGGTAGAACAAAAGTAAAGGGCATTAACTTAAAAATAAAGGGAGAAGCCAAAGGCTTGTTTAAAAATATAGGTATCAGAGGGGGGAAAGATGCAGCCGACGTTGACTTACAGACCGCGCTGACTTTATTATCTCATCAATCGGTCGAACGGATTCACAGAGAACTTTATTTATCCTCATTTGATTTAAAGTTCAGGGTCCACCACATTGCAATAATAGTTATCCCATTTATATATATATATATATATATATATATATATATATATATATATATATATATATATATATATATATATATATATATATATATATAACTATATATATATATATATATAACTATATATATATATATATATAACTATATATATATATATATATAACTATATCTATCTATCTATCTATCTATCTATCTATATAATGTATTGTGGTTCTCTTTAAAATGGGAAGTTGCACGGAATCCTCATCGTTAGGAGAGAAGCAAGAGAAGAACTGAGGAGACATTTCCTGACAGTGAGAACAATTAACCAGTGGAACGGCTTGCCTCCAGAAGTTGTTGGGTGCTCCATCATTGGAGGTTTTTAAAGAAGATATTGGACAAACATTGGCCTGAAATGGTATAGGGTCTCCTGCATGAGCAGGGGGTTGTACTAGAAGACCTCCAAGGTCCCTTCCAACTCTGAATGAACCATCATTACCGTGGACGTTCATGAGACATGGAAAATGTGATTGTGGCCTTTTTGTCATGTTGGAAGGGTTTATCCGAATCCGCCGTATCCCGCCCACAATAAACCACCTATAAAGGTTAAATAGCAGGAAATGCTTGTGAATCACCTTTAAGAGGTTTGCACACCCTGAGTACTCGTCACACTTGCCCTAGTGCACTGTAGCACAGCTAGGCTGCTCAGCTGCCATTTATAATGTAGTCACGGTAGCCTTGCAAGCCAAAACTGCTGGACCAAATTCAAGGGACAGATGGAAGGAGAAGCTGCAGAATTCAAATTAATTAACCAATGTGACACCATATCTCATGGCTTAAATAAGGATTAGGGGTGTCTTGATGCAAAAAGTCATTTCCTGCATTTAGTGCTAGAGATATTTTTTAGTATTCTTTCCTGTGGAAAGATATGCAGGCTGTATTGATAATGATGCTTTTGTAGGAATTTTGACTATTTCAGCTATGGAAGCATGCTCGTCTGCTCTCCGCTGTTGGCTCACCTGCTTTATTCTTCCTTGTCTTCCACTGCAGATATTACTCTGTCGAGGACCTAAAAATATAAATCTCATGAAAACTAGTTAGCCTTTTTCAGTGCTAAGTGACCTTTTGATTTTGCCCTGGAGAAATTTTAAGGATGAATCTACCTTTTCCAGGCCTTTAGTAGAACTCCGAGAACATGCTTCACTTAAGATGCACTCATGTTACTGTATTGTAGAATTATTTTTATTTATTAAATTTATGTGCTACATGCAATTTCCTTGTGTGTCCAATCATACTTGGCCAAATAAACCTATTCTATTCTATTCTATTCTATTCTATTCTATTCTATTCTATTCTATTCTATTCTATTCTATTCTATTCTATTCTATTCTATTCTATTCTATTCTATTCTATTCTATTCTTCCATTCCATTCCAGAGAACACATCACATTTGACACCTTTCTCATTCATTTATTTGCTTTCTCTTAGGGGGAACTGGAAAAGGGATGCGGTGGCTCAGTGGGTTAGGACGCTGAGCTTGTCGATCGGAAGGTCGGCAGTTTGGCGGGTCGAATCCCGAGTGCCGCGTAGCAGAGTGAGCGCCTGTTACTCGTTCCAGCTTCTGCCAACCTAGCAGTTCGAAAGCACGTAAAAATGCAAGTAGAAAAATAGGGACCACTCCGGTGGGAAGGTAACAGCATTCCGTGCGCCTTTGGCGTCTAGTCATGCCGGCCACATGACCACGGAGACGTCCTCGGACAAGTGCTGGCTCTTCGGCTTTGAAACGGAGATGAGCACCGGTCCCTAGAGTCGGAAACGACTAGCACGCATGTGCGGGGGAACCTTTACCTTTTAGGGGGAACTGGATGTAGTTCGAACTTGCTTTTCTTTATAATGTACAATCAGAGTCAGTTTAGATAGTGAGGCATCATATAAGTTTAATAAATAAATAATAAATAAATAAAATAACGTGCTCTTAGCATGTGCACGCAGATCGCGATAAGAAATAAAGTCAGCCAAGAAGCAAATATGCTTGAACTTGATAGAATTTTTTATCATTACTGTATCTTAATTGTTTACTGTGGGAAGCAAGGGCTAGGAGATTTTTCTCCTTGTTAAGGTCAGAACCTTAGCAGCTTAGCATGGTGGTGATTAACCTAATTTTGTCACTGAACTCATTGAGGATGTATATTTAGGTTTCCTCTATTTCGTGTCTCAAAATTGTAGGAAATTGTGGTGTCTGTAGTACGGTAATGAGAATTTGCAAAAAATGACATTGAGAAACCCTATTGAGATACAAATCAGCCACCCAAACTAATCCAGTATTTCGGGTGAATCTCAATCTCTCTCTCTCTCTCTCTCTCTCTCTCTCTCTCTCTCTCTCTCTCTCTCTCTCTCTCTCTCTCTGTGTGTGTGTGTGTGTGTGTACAACTCTGCCAAGATTTCAAAAGTGGTTTGCCATTGCCTCCTTCCCAGGGCTGAGAGAGAATGACTGGCCCAAGTTTCACCCACTTGGCTTGGTCTCTAAGGTGGGACTAGGGAAAAGAAAAAGATTTGTATTATACAAATCAAAGGCTGATGAAGTCATACTCTAGGGAAAAATAAAATCTCAAGAGCATGTTCTCCTTTGAGACAGGATATTTATTTGTTGCCTTGTTTCAGTGGATGCCTCAATCCATCGCAGTATGTTTATATATATTGTCTTTTTTACAGAAGATTTCTGCTCATCTCTTAGTAGTATATTCTCTGATGTTGTCCTTGTTCCTTCTTTTTTTAATTTTTAAAGTGCTGTGCTAAGGAAATCAAGGGATTTCCTTTATTTTTCTTCACAAAAGCATTAGTTTCTTTTTAAAGAGATTATGTAGTCCACACAGTGGACTACATAATCTGAGATATTGTCAGTTCCAGCTAGGATCCCAGATTATTTCTTACTAGTTCTGAGATTCCCAGGCAAGAAAGAATCACCCTCAGATTTAAAACCTGTCACCCCAGTAAGTAACGAGTTCAAGATACGGGTGGTGAGGTGCACAGATTGAGCTGTTCTCCCCCTAAAGGTAAAAGGTAAAGGTTCCCCCACACATGCGTGCTAGTCGTTTCCGACTCTAGGGGCCGGTGCTCATCTCCGTTTCAAAGCCGAAGAGCCAGCGCTTGTCCGAGGACGTCTCCGTGGTCATGTGGCCGGCATGACTAGACGCCAAAGGCGCACAGAATGCTGTTACCTTCCCACTGTAGTGGTCCCTATTTTTCTACTTGCATTTTTACGTGCTTTTGAACTGCTAGGTTGAGAGAAGCTGGGACGAGTAACAGGCGCTCACTCTGTTACGCGGCACTCGGGATTCGACCTGCCAAACTGCCGACCTTCTGTTCGATAAGCTCAGCGTCCTCACCCACTGAGCCACCGCATCCCTCGTTTCCCCCCCTACAGTTCATAAAATGAACATCAGAGTTGCTTTGGTGGATTAGGCCATTGACCCATCTAGTCTAGCATGGCTCAAACATGGCAGTAGAGAAATTAATTTCTTGCACTGCTACTCCCTAGCAACTAATATTTAATGTGCAAGCTTCCTATGCTGCCTTTGATTCTGTAGTAGCAGAACGTCATTGAAACTAAAAGGCCTACGTATCCCATTTCTTCACAGTAAGTCCCAGTATTGAGTTATTACCAGATGAGCAGGCCCGAACGTCAAGCCCTCCTAAACAGATAAACTCCCAAGTGATTTCAGTGGCTCTCAGGAAGAGTGCTAATAACCAGATGACTACAAAGAGATACAGTCCTTCCATCCCCGCCCCCCACCATGCTGTCAGAACCTCTCCTTCCATTCCCTCCCCCCCCCCCACTATCCAATCACAATTGATGAAGCTTTTCGGGGGGGAAACCCCAGCCAACCATGACCTGCATGACTGAGAATTGCCACAGACATTAAGCCCTCTTAAAGTTGAATGGAAAATTTGGGAAGTTGTCGTGTCGGGAAAAGTATTAGATTATGGAAGGCTTTCCTAGGAAAGACAAATGTGGATCTCCAACCTACAGCCACGTTTAAAGAAACATCCTCTTAAGATAAAGAACAATATTTTAGCCTAAAAATATCATGCAGCTTGAACTTCAGGGATACTGAAGCTTATACTGGTGGCTTTAGTCCTACCACCTGAGCTTGGTAATGGAAGGAGCGATTTAAATTCTTTCTGCCATTCTTGACAAGTTTACCTTCTCAGTTTTACCTTGGAAAACTTCCTTACGGGCATAGTAGAGTTTGGCAATAACACAGTGAAGTGACTAGCGTGGAAAATCAGCCTGCTGACTCAAAAAGGGGCCCAAACATGTACGGTGATAAAGTGGGAAGACTTTGACACAGTGGTTCATTGAGAAAAACAAAAACAAAAAAATGCATCAACATAATTGTAGCTTGCAGCCAAGTAAGAGAATTAGTAAAATATGTATGCAGAGCACAGATCTGAAGGAAAGTTATGATCACTTGGAACAGACATGTCAAACACAAGGCCCGGGGGCCGGATCTGGCCCGCGAAGTGGTTTCGTGCGGCCCGCGAAGCCATCCTGGAAACAGTGAGGGAACAGCCCCCACTGCTTTGGCCCTGGCCCAGAGACCCTCCTTCTGCCAGAGACCCTCAGATCTGTCCCACTCCTGCCCAGGCACCCTTGATGCACCCTTGATGCACCCTTGATGCACCCTAGAGCTGGCCACGCCCACCCAGTAGGCCGTATGCACTCCAGCCGTGCCCACCCAGTAGGCCATGCCCACCCTGGCCACACCCACCCAGTCCCTTGAGGGCAACCGCAATGCTGATGCGGCCCTCCATGAAATTGAGTCTGACACCCCTGACTTGGAAGTTCCTCTTGAAGAGACATTCTCATTATTGTAGCTTAATACACAACTATTGGAGGCCAGCTGTCCCATTTCCTACCACACACAGCCATAGATGGTTAATTTGTTGATTAGAGCCCAGTGGATAGTTGATATGTTTACTTAGTTGCCTTTGTAGAGTCTTCACTATCAACTATTGTTACTACATGTAGTATTGCTACAATTACTACCGTTGACACCAAGGAGGAGAATCGAAGATGGTTTCTGATTGAACTTCTCACCTTTGAGAGATAATCCTTTTTGTTTGTTTGGTTGGTTGGTTTTTGGACAGTCAGCTCTTTTCTTCTTCAAGTTTGGGTTTTTCAACTTCACAGCATATTGGATGGAAAAAGATATAGGCCAAAATGGCATCTACCTTGGGAAACCAAGAGTAGGCAGATAACTAACTGTACTTGCCTGTTACCTAGAATAACTGGACTGGGAATTAAGAGCAGCCCGGGTTACCTGCTATCAGTTATAATGAAGTGTGGTAGCAAAATTGGATTTGGAGTAGTCATTGAAAGCTGTTTATGGCACGCTCTTGAGTGCATTTACCGTTTTTTTCCAGAATTGCATGCTAGCCAGCCTACGAGTCTTTAAGACAGGCCATCTGTTAACATTAGACCTTTGGATATCTGTCAAGCCATTCTAAAAATAAGCATAGAGATATACAAACTGCCCAAGAGGACAGAGGTGACTCATCTCTCTTCTCTCCTGCCCCAGAGCTCGCTTTCATCTGGCTGAGAAAAAAGAACAAAATAGTGGAAGGCGGCACAGAGACGATTTGGCCCGATAGTTTCTGCCTCCCGTTCGGAGGATGTACAAATGCAGCATCTGTTGCATCTCTGCAGTCCAGAACCGGTGGTGGCCCATAACATTTTAAGATTTTGAGTTTACACAATCCCTCTCTATGACTCCGGGGCCTTCTCTACTTACTCCCTTCAAGCCATCTTTTTCAGTTCTATCAAGTGAAGTCACAAACTCGCTCCTCAGACTTCGTTTGTTTCATTCTTTTTTTTTTTTGAAGCATTTGTCAAGGGCACAAAACATTCCAAATTATTGGCAGGTGGTCGGTCTCCTTTGGTACCAGAGTAACATCTGTCAGTGAGGAAACTGACCAGCTGCTTGCTATACATGAAGAAAAACATGTAACTGTTTTTAGCAGGAATTTGACAATAAACTTTTCTAATCCGCAGCTAAAGGAAACATCGGTTTGCCTAGCTGGGTCTCAACCACAGAGGGCTAATTTTTGGAGGGGCGGGGGGATTGTAAGAAACAGAGAAACCAAAAGTTGACTTTGGGATAGAATTAAATGGGATGATGAAAATAAGCTAGGCAAATGTTAATGTTAGAGTGAGTTTGATGCATTTTTTTTACTTGTATCTGTATTGAAGAAAATAAGAAGTCGTTCTTTTTCTATTTTTCTTTCTTTTCTTTGTTTTTTGCACTTCTACTTTATGTGTGCGCGCGCGTGTGTGTGGGTGTACATGCGTATGTGCACATTGGCTTGGTCTTTGAAAGGATGTTCATGTAGGGGAAGCTGACATCACCAAGATCCAAATTCAGGGTTATTGACTGTCATATTCAACAGTCATGTCATATTGAATAACTTTGGGTCAAGTTGTTATCCAAATTAGCCCATCTCTTATCTGACCACTTGAATTCTACTAAGGCAGGGGTCCCCAACCCCTGAAATGTGGCCCTCTACCGGTCCACAGCCTGTTCGAAACTGGGCCACATGAGCGAAGGGAACAGGCGCATGTGTGAAGCTCCGCTTGTGTGAGGAGAGGATGCTCACACGCGAAGCCCAGCACCTGGCTTTGTGTCTAAAGCAGGACTGGAACTCAGGGTCTGCTGGTTTCTAGTCCAGGGCCTTAACCGCAACATCAGACTGGCTCTCATTCCATAGAGGAAACGTGCATACTATTGAAGAGTAGCCCATGTTTTTTCATCTTATTTTAAGGAAGGAAAATCAGTGAAACAAATAAAATGATCACATCTCTTGAAGCGAGAAGTGGGCTGATCCCATGGATTCCTTTCCCACCTCCCAGAAAAAAATGGTAGATATTAAATGAAAAATGACAGCCATGAATAATCCTGAGATGGATGGGTGGATGGATAGATAGATAGATAGATAGATAGATAGATAGATAGATAGATAGATAGATAGATAGATAGATAGATAGGTAGGTAGGTAGGTAGGTAGGTAGGTAGGTAGGTAGGTAGGTAGATAGATAGATAGATAGATAGATAGACCTTGAGAGAGAAAGATTTTAATGATGTCTCAGTGATAAGCTGCATGTACTGTATGTGTGTGTGTGTGTGTCTATACACACATACAAACTGTCTTTCTACTAGCTGATACCACAGATCTGCAGGTGAGAATTTTGTGATCTGCATTCCCAAGCATGTAAAGATCACCAGACCGAGGAGAGCTGTAAAGTGCATGAGTGCAGTAAAGATCCAGTTGAGCTACCTTAATTCTCCCACAATGTTGTTAGTTGCAAAACATTAACCTTATTTAGGTTTGGTATTTGTATCCTTCATTCCAAAAAACATCGCACTGTATGGAACTCCCCTCTCTTCCCCAATTCCCGTACCTTCCCATCCGGAAGGGAGCCAAAAGAAACGAGCATCTTTGTGCAAGATTTGGTCTGAAGCTCCGAGCTTCCATAACTTTGTCACATTTCCAAATTCCACAACACTATTGTCACCTTGTGGCCACTTCTTGGAACTGCGTAGAATTTAGTGCTTAGTACTATAGCCATTTAAATAGGGACAAAGCTGGTAAACATTAATTTCCTTTAGTTAAATGTGGCTGCCGGTACCTTTGCAGATACAAAAAGCAGCTTTGCATGACTTAGGTTTTTCTAAACAGTGGTCAGGAAACAAAAAAAAATATTTGGGAAAAGTTGAAGATAGCTTGTGGGCGATGCCTTAAATGTCAAATCAATAGGGTCAAAATTACACTTCATTTGGACTCGGCTCTCATTTTTCCTACTGAGATAATTATAAAAGAAAATCTCGCAGGCTATTATGAAATCACAAAGGGCAAAAAAGTGATACTGAAGTAATTTCAACACTAGGGGTTTTCATTTTCTAGGGCAGAGGGGTTCCCTCAAAAATCCCCCCCCCCCGGCAATATATTGGATTTTAGCATTTGGAGGGAATTTGGTATTTTTAGTTCAGTAACTTCTTTCTTTGAATTGGGACCACAATCCTAAATAGAATGGAAAATGTGTAGCTTAGGGTTGAAACTTGGTACTTTCTGTGTTGGGTTGTTTGCTTGCAGATGTTTCATTAGACAATAATCATCAGTGCTAATTCCACCCAGCACTGATGATGTTACCTAGTTGGGTAATGAAACGTCTGCAAGAAAACAACCAAGCTCAGAGAAGACCAAGAACACCATACCACAGTCTCCAGTCCAGAGAAGCAACAATATCCCATACTTTATAAATCATCCTGAAGAAGAAGCAAACTTCCCCAACTCGTTGACTTCAAGAGACAAGGGATTTCAGATCTTAATGATGGGGTTTGAAGGCCAATACATCTAGAAAGGACCAACTTGGGAAATGCTAAAGGGGGACCGTGAAAAAAGCAAAAAAGATTAGGAAGGGAAGGGAACTATCGCTGTTACCATCTGTTCGGCATGGGAAGAATCTTTCTCCAAGAGGTCCTCTCCACTTCTCTGAGAAAGTCTCAGGTCTAAAAGCAACGAAGAGGTGGTAGCATCGTAGCATGAGGACTGTTTGAGTAATGAGATCTCCTGCACTTTGAGAAGATGGGTATTCGAGATGACAGGGCCTGCTTCTGAGATGTGGCTTCCGTTTGCATTAGATTAGAAATGCTACTTCGGCATAACATTAGGTTTTATTTAGCGTCTTGGCAAAGGACAAGACAGGATGTCTGATCTGTAATATTTCCCTTAGGGGAAATTAGAAAAAAACAAAACAAAAAAGGAAGCTAATTGCTGAAGTGTGCAATAAATGTCATCCATTGACCAAGCCTTGGTAATGCAACTGCTGTTTTTCCAAATAGCCGGTTAACCCCTTTGGCTCGTACAAAGCATAGCTTCCAGAACTCTGCTCTCCTTACACTTGTTTTACTTCTTTTCTGTGTGAATTTGAGGGCTCCCCATTGGCAGTAGGAACACACCTTCTTATGGTGGCATCTCATTCATCCTTATCCTTTTGCAACAACTGGACTGACCTAGACGAATAGATTTTATAACTCAAGTCTTTGATGAGCCGTGTTTTTTTTTCTGGCAGTTTTCCTTCAAGATCTAAGCCTTAGTAAGACCACACCTGGAATGCTGGATCCAGTTTTGATCACCACATTATAAAAAAAAAGTTGTTGAGACTTTGGAAAGAATGCAGGGAAGAGCAACAAAGAGGATTAGGCACTCGGAGGCTAAAACGTATGAAGAACGGTTGCAGGGATTGGGTATGGCTAGTCTAGAGAAAAGAAGGACTAGGGGTGACATGATAGCAGTGTTCCAATATTTGAGGGCTGCCACAAGGAAGAGGGGGGGTCAAGCTATTCTCCAAAGCACCCCAAGGCAGGACAAGAAACAATGGGTGGAAACTAATCAAGGAGAGAAGCAACCCAGAACTAAGGAGAAATCTTCTGAAAGCGAGAACAATTAGCCAGTGGAACAGCTTGCCTCCAGAAGTTGGGGATGCTCCATTAGTGGATGCTTTTAAGAAGGGACTGAACAGCCACTTGTCTGAGACGGTGTAGGATCTCCTGCTTGAGCAGGAGGTTGGGCTAGACAACTTCTGAGCTCTCTTCCAATTCTGTTATCTTCACGCCAAGTGAGCACCAGCAAAATGGCAGGGAGGAAACGGGTATATCCCTAAGCCGTTGAGAAAACATGGTTTCATTGATGCAGCTTAAGATGTCTCTGCAGTCAATTTCCCTTGCAGAGGGTTAGCCCTGGACCTGGATGTCCTAAAGTCTTCAGGATGGTCCTTGGGGTGGGGAGGGGGGGGGGAGGGAATTTGTCTGCACTGTTTTTGTTTTTTTCTTTCGTCCTTTTTCATGTTGCTTTCGCTCCCCCCTTTTTCCTTAAGTTCAATGCTAGCGTTAACAGATCTGCCGGTACAAAGCAAATATGTCACATTGGCAGCTGTTACTTAGGAGGGTTTTTTTTTCCCCTTCTCTCGCCTTCCTCCCTCTCCCCCCCCTCTCCCCCCCCCCGTCGCACCTCAAGCTCCTCTTTATTGCATTTTGTTCGGGAATAATTGCAAAGCTTTTATGTCGAATTCTGCATAAATGCCACTGAGTAGGAGGGCAAGAGCATGCTTTCTATTATTCTGCCCCTCACGCAAGTCTCCTTTCTCTCTCCCCCCCCCCAATCTCTTTCCAGAACCACACGTTGAGCCAGCATGCTCAGTGAGTGTAGCACGACAGGAGCCCTCTCTGCGGAGGACTTGACGGAATCTCAGTGGGGGAGCACCATTTGAACATTACATCCAATCAAAGTGTCATTTGCAACCCAGATGTAAAACTCTAATGATTTGGCCATGAGGCGCTGCTATTATAAGCAGCTGGAAATGAATATTAATGGAAGAGATTAAAAGTATTCCATGCACAGTATTTTTTATTGTCCTGCTTGAGCTAAAGTGAACTTTAAACCTTCTGCTTCTAACTGAATTTATAGTTGCTAGATAAAAAAAAAAATCTGCTTTTGACGCGCTTATTCCTTTGTTGCTTCTTGTATTATACGGATAGTTCTAGATTTAGGAGTGATTCCCTCGGCCTTCTCTTTTTTTTCTTTCTTTCTTTTTTCTTTTAGTTCGGACTTTATTTTCCTTCCCTGTTTAATCGCTTTTTTTTTTTCATTGCAATTTTTAGGTAACTGTGCATCGTGATGTGACGGCTTGGCTATTGTCTGAATATATTATTTTTTACACTATTTCGTTTTGGGTTTTTGGTTGGTTCTTTTTTTTTCTTTTTTAACAATTAAAGATTAAATGCTTTGATTGGATTTGCCAGTTCACCGGACAGTGATTAATTAAAAAAAATGTAATAATGAATATCATCAGTTTCAGTGCAACTGGATGATCTGCTTTATAAATGTGACTGAATCTGATTGCATTAACTAATACAGTTCAATAAAGGGAATACATTGGATGAACATTAAGTCTTTGGTTTTTCCCCTTAATGGAGGCTATGGGTGATGTTTAAGAACAAAAACATCCGATGGGAGTGGTTTTAAAGCCTAGAACTTGCCACTAAATTTGAAGCCACAAAAATTGACCAAAAGGTAAGTTGGATCTTCTAAAAGGTTGTCCAAAGGTTGCTACGTCTCCCTAGAATTGCATGATTTTGTGAATTGAGTCTTGGTATCCTCTCAAGAAGTTGCATTAGCCAAGTGCTATGGGTAGGAGATTCCTTCTGGGGTAACTTGATATGGCCCATGGGCTAATCAATAAATAAAGATGGATTGATTGTGTAGGAGATTCCAATACATAAAAATATGTGCAACAACTTCCCTCAGATGAGACCTGACAGATATGGTGGATATTACCCACAACGGGTACAGATTTTTGGAACTGAAACTTAACACATCTGAAAGCCACCAAACTGGCAGAGGTTAATGATGTTTCTGTGGACCACAGAAAACCAAATTCCACCAAGATTTTGTCTCAAGGGGGAGTGTCATCAATGCTTCAGAGGACAATCCCATGAGAAGCGAATCTGTAACTGGAAAATGAATGTTATTGGCCCTGGTTTTATATATTCTTTCCAAAGATCTCTCTTCTAGACAGCAAGTTGCAATTATGAACAAAATATAAGTCCATCAGCAGCATTTTTTCATAAACGCCATGATGTAATAACCAACAATATTAAGAATTAGTTTTTCTAGGAAGGGGAACGTACACTTAACAATAATTGCGATGATACACATATTGGTTTGGAAACAGTTTTGCATTCTCTGTGTTCTAGAGCAAATCTTAAGAACAACCAATTTTTATCCCATTTATGTCCCGCCCTTCTCCGAAGACTCAGGGCAGCTTACAATCTAAGAAGCACAAATCAATGTGCTTAGCAACTTTGCTGTGTACAACATTTCTACAAACACTAAGCTGGGAAGACTTTATGAACACAGTGTTGGAAAGAACCATTGAGAAAAGTTTCAAAATATAGCAAAGATCTCACCAGCCAAAAGATTACTTGATCGGATAGCCCGAGCAGGGAATAAAAATTTCAGGTGAAAGCAGATGCCTTTTTAGTCTCTGTAATTTTATGAGGGTCAACAAGAATTGCCAAGAATATGGATCCAACATTGAAGAATTCCTGATGGGGTTCTTTTAGATCAAGGGATGCTTGAGTCTTAATATATTTGAGAATTATATTATAAACCAATTCACATTTTGAACTTAGTAAGTACTTTTAAAATGTCAACAATGTGGCTTGCTCCCTAAAATAAATACTTTTGAAGTGTTGCCAGATTAAATTTGGGAGACAGCTTGATGGGACCAGAAGGATGTGGACGAACAGCATAATCCCAGATTGGAAAATATAATGCTCTGGGGTTTTTTTTTTAGAGAAGATGCTAAAACATTTCCTGGATTTGACCTTTAATTTTATTTAAGGATGCTGTTTTTAACATTAGGAGTGAAATTATTCTTTTATCCTCTTTTGCTATACATAAACATACACCACAGGGCTAATTGGAAGTACAAGCATCTCTTTGCTAAGTGTGTACAAGGAAAGTTTTGAGAAATTTAATTCATGTTCTTTCCCTGATTATGGAAGTCTCTGATTCTACAAAATTTAGGAATTTTTCCAACCCTAAAGGACAGCATGCTGATGAAGAATTCATATCCAACACACTTGCAGATCACCTAACTGTAGCATGTTGACTGTGACTCAATCTTTCTTTCTAAATGTGTGTGTATGTGTCATTCATTTCTTCCATGAACAAGAATACATCAAAGAAAGAAAGAAAGAAAGAAAGAAAGAAAGAAAGAAAGAAAGAAAGAAAGAAAGAAAGAAAGAAAGAAAAAGAAAGAGAAAAGCAGGAATGAGACTTACCAAACTTTTGCTCAAGTTACACAACCATAGTTAATAGGGAGGGGGAGAGTTACGTATAAATGTATCTGCATAATTACATGTCATGAGAAGAATTATAAATCCCCAGGGGGATAATTATAAGATACCATGAGAAAAGTTTCAAAGTCTTCCTGTCCTGTCAGATTTTCAGAGTTCTGTTTTGACATCATATAAAAAGAGTTTCTGAATTTGCTACATTTCCTTCCTTATAGATAAAAGATCACGTGAAGTACTAATACCACTTTCTAATACCACTTTACAATGCTTTGGTAAGGCCACACCTGGAATACTGCATCCAGTTTTGGTCACCACAATGTAAAAAAGATGTCGAGACTCTAGAAAGGGTACAGAGAAGAGCAACAAAGATGATTGGGGGACTGGAGGCTAAAACATATAGGGAACGGTTGCTGGAATTGGGTATGTGTAGTTTAACGAAGAGAAGGACGAGTGGGGACATGATAGCAGTGTTCCAATATCTCAGGGGCTGCCACAAAGAAGAGGGAGTCAAGCTATTCTCCAAAGTGCCTGAAAGCAGGACAAGAAGCAATGGATGGAAACTAATCAAGGAGAGAAGCAACCTAGAACTAAGGAGAAATTTTCTGACAGTTAGAACAATTAATCAGGGGAACAACCTGCCTCCAGAAGTGGTGAATGCTCCAACACTGGAAGTTTTTAAGAAGAGACTGGACAGCCATTTGTCTGAAATGGTATAGGATTTCCTGCCTTAGCAGGGGGTTGGACTAGATGACCTCCAAGGTCCCTTCCAAATTATTATTATTATTATTATTATTATTATTATTATTATTATTATTATTATTATTATTATTATTATTATTATTATTATATCTTTGGTGCTCTCTGAGCCCGATTCCTGATTAGTAACTTGAGTCTTTTCTGAAGCACCTTTAGTTAAACTAAGCAACAGCTTAGAAGGCTGATTTCCCCAGCTTGGCAACTTTTAAGATGTGCCGACTTCAACTCCCAGAATTCTTCAACCAGCCTAGCCAACTATCTGAGGAATTCTGGGAGTTGAAATCGACACATCTAAAAAAGTTGCCAGTTTGAACGAAAACCTGGCTTAGAAATTTATAGAGCCTGTGAAATAGACAAGAGCAATCTCCCACACACACACACACACTTTTCTCATAATAGCCCTTAGTCCAATTCTGACCCCGAAAATAAAGATTGCATTGCAGAGGGAGAGAAAGAGAGTGTTATGGTTTAACAGTGTACAATATACATTTTAGTCATTTCTCTTGGCTTTTTCCCCCATAACGAGAAATGCAAAAACACTAATTTAAGTGTCACTTCTGGAAACAGGCTATGTAGGATGGGGAACGGCGAGCACTTAGCAAAAATCATACATATGGCTCTATTGAGAGACCTCCGTGTCTCACCGTGGGGAGCTGTCGGTGGCCAATGCTGAAATTCAAGCTATGCCACTATAGGTGTTTCAAAAATCAAACAGTAAGTTTTGTATTGCTGGCCTTCTAACCATGTAATAAAGCTTGAGGGAGAAAGTGGCACTCAGACCCCATGCAGCAAGGAATCTAAAGCGTTCCAGTACACAATTTGTCCGTTCTCTCTCTTTTTAAAAACTTCTCTCTCTCTTATTCCATATAAAGATTTTTAATTTCTGCTCGACTGTTGTGCTCTGAATTTTTCCTATTTTCCACCCCACTTGGTAGCCAGAGAAGCACGTGGGGGAGATAACTGCTGGTTGAGGTGAATGCCGACACACACAAAAAAAGTGCACAATAAAAGTGGGAAAGCTGATCTTTACTTGGGCAATGGGTGTGACAAGGCTTCAATGGACAATTTGGGGCAGAGCTGAATAGAACGGGAGGCTCAAGCACCGGGCTCATTATGTTGTGAAAAAGAACTGGCAAAGAATTGACCATCTTGGGCAAACTGTTCATCTTAATAATAAGCACCTTCCATCAAAACTATCAACTCTCCTGTTCTGAAGGCAGATTATAGTCTCACTGTTTCTTCAAGGGTGGGCAAAATATAGCTTGTCATTTCCTGATAGACCTCTGGCTAATTCCCCTCATTTTATTTCAGGTCTCTGCCTTGCCAGTTCCATAAAGAACCCACATGACTTTCCCCCCCCCTTTCTGCAACAGAGAAAGTTTATACTTTCTAGGAGAGACCAACCTAGAAGTGGGGCAACTTGCCACGGCCTATTTGTCACGGCCAAGTCACCTCAGCTAACTCCCCACGGTGAACTTGCCATGGAACAACTCAGGACAATTCCAACAACTCAATTTAATTATTTAAAATAATTTAAAAATTGCTGTAATTTTTGCCATTCACATTTCATTCCATCCTTCCTTTTGCATCCTTTTTTAAAAAATGATTCTATTCCACCATTTCTTTCATATTAGTGTACAGTAACTCTTGTCCCGGAGCAAGTTGTCCGCAGAGAGTTAGCCACAGCGAGTTGGCTATGGCAAGTTGGCCATGACGAGTTGGCTATGGTGAGTTGTCCTAGACCAGGGGTGGGGAACTTTGGCTCTTTTATGACTTGTGGACTTCAACTCTCAGAATTCCTGAGCCAGCTGGCTCAGGAATTCTGGGAGTTGAAGTCCACAAGTCATAAAAGAGCCAAGGTTCCCCCCTTCCCCCATGTCCTAGACCCAGCCAATGCTTTCACTGTAATGTTGGGGCCATCAGAGCCCAATGTTTGAAGATCTCCACCCTTCAGATCCTTTGCCTTACATTCCCCAAATCCTGTCACTGGGCATGCTGATTGAAGCGGGAAAATATCTTGATTGCTTTTTCTCTGTGTAAATTGTTGCATCCAGCACAGTCACTATATTGAATCTCATCACTTAACAAGGTTGCACTGAGGGCCAACCACTCCCAAGGTCAAGCAGGAGGATTCCAGGAAAATGAACTTTAGAGCACTCCATCTAAAAAGGTGGTGCTAACAGGCAGCTGTGAAAGCAGGCCACTCCATCTGATGATCCATCCCTTAGATCTGAGACCTAGATGGCCTCTGAAGCTCATAAGCAACCCTGCAACATCAGGATCACACAACCAAAACTAGGTGGCAAAATATCCCCATGTCAGTGGGGCAGTGATGTGCTCAGTGTTGATGTCCATCCGAAAATCCAGGCAGTTCAAATGAGAAGAAAGATTTATTGCAAGCCTAAGCTCTCTGCCAGACTCCAAGCAACTGATGGTCAAGGGAAATGAGCAGTAGACAAGAGTCTGTGGAATTCGAGGTGGGCTGGACTCTCCTGTGGTCGCAAAAGAACTCAAGACTGATGATGCATTTGACCCTTCCCTCAGTTAGCCTGATCATCTCCTACGGCTGAGTGTGGAAGCAGGGAATGAAATGATTCTAAGAGCTATCAACAGCTTTCCCACCCTAAGAAGACTCCAATGTTGGTATGGAATGTAAAGATAAGATCAGTTTGCTGCCAGGGGACTTTCTGCTCCTTTTGCCACCCTAAAATGCCCAGAGAGAAATTGAACCATTTCAGCCTGGTTTCCTTCAGAGCCATCATCCCATACTCTATGATGCCTGCAGTGATTAGCAATGGACCTTTTAGATTTTGGACAACAGTCTTCACTAAAGCTCCCTGGACATCCTGGAGATTGAACTGCATGCAAAGGGAGGGTCTGTACCCTTCTTTACAGAGAAAGCATCGTCACTTCTGGAGCTACAGATATGGGATATTTGAAATCATTGGTTAAGTGTGTACTTGTATCTGGGACTCTAAGACTTGGACTTATTTCATGAGCACCAGCTATCTTATAGTTCATCTGAGATCTATAAATGCCAGTTGATTGGCATGGTGGTGCAGTAGTCAGAATGCAGTATTGCAGCCTAACTCTGCTCACAGCCAAGAGTTCAATCCTGACCGGCAGTGAAATGAAGACCCAGATTGTTGGGGGCAATATACAAATAATGCTGACATTTTAAATCACCCAGAGAGTGCTGTAAAGCACTATGGGTGATATATTAGTCTGCTATTGTCATTTTCAGTAAAAGTAGTTAGCCTAATTGTTAACTGAAGGTAAGGTTGGGTAAGAATTCCAGGTAGGACATCAGGCCAGTTTACCTCAGAAAAACAGGATTTCTCTGGTTGTACACTGGATTCATTTTCAAATGTGCCCCCAAATGGTAGAAATTAGAATTAAGATTGGGAACTGCCATCAGAAAGAAGGATATTTTGTTATTAACTATTCCCTTATTTGTATTTTCTTCAAAGGGAATTTTTCTGTAGGGACCCACACATACAGTAGAGCTTCTCCAACATGATATCACTGTATTTTGAAACCATCACTTTACAGCTTTTCCAGAAAGATATCAGTAACAACGTCTGTAAAATGCAGTGTCTCTCCTAGGCCTTTCTCAAAATGAGGTTCAGGCTGACCCAGTTTGCAAAACATCCTTAAGCCAATCGCTGGCTGGCACACAGTCCCAAAGGCAACCTGGGTGGGCAGGAAGCCATCGGAGCAGATGGCCATCTTCTGAGGCAGTCAAGAGACCACATATGTGTCTCCAGGCTGGGGGTTGTTGGCATCGGTTTCCCAAAGCGAATGTCAAAATGGCAGGCCTCAAGTAGCTTCCTCCCTCCGAGAAATAGGCATTTTCCTGACCCGATTTGGGGGCTGAGGTTTTTTTTTTAAAAAAAAAAAAATCACTGGTGGTAACGAGAAAGCTCCCTTCTTCCCCGTGTTTTTGGTGGAGCCCAGGAAGAGACAGTCATTGGGAGAGGAGACAACCATTTTGCCACCCTATGTCACCGATCAGGACCAGTTTTAATCGGAAAGCAGGTCAAAGTATTCTAAGTCCCTTTAGCCATTTAAGGAAGCAGAAGAAGGAAGGGAACGAGAATATGAAGAACTGCAAAGGATCGAGCAAACGTGTTCAAGCTTAAAAGATGGGTGATTTTTTTTTATTTTATTTTTTTTTTTGGCCTGGCCTTCTTAGGAACACACACCTCCTGAGATGTACAGGTTTTTAGAATAACGATTGCATATCATCTCCTTTCATTCATCCCTACTTCTCGGAGAGCATCTTTACAAGCTGTATTAAACCAAACTGGGCACTAAACCACACACACATTTGCCCTTGGCTCAAAGTCTGAGAATCACAGGCAAGTCACTCATTAATTCAGGGACATTTGGGGACATTCTTCCAGTGAGGTTGGTAGGAAGGCAATGCCATTGTTGCTGTTTTTGTAGTTTCGTGGAAAGACATTTTAAAATCCTGCAATGGCCCAATCAAACTGGGAATAACTGGAAAGGAAATTTCACATAGATTTAAGAAATCAATAAAAACATCCAATTTCCCACAAAAGGGAGATCCAGCAAATATAATTTATTTTTTCCCCTTTCCTCTCCTTTCCTTTCCTCTCCTTTCCTTCACACGTTTCTATTTCAAATCCAGGAATAAAACTGCATCAATCTACAAACGCTCCCCAGTTTGGTGAAGGAAAACCAGGGTCCCTGTTGGAAAACCGGTCTGTCATATATCACTTTTATATTCCTCAAGTCTTAAGTGCAATGCTTTAAAATTAAACTTTAAATCTCCCTTTGTCTTAATCCTGCCTGGTTTGAGGAAGCTAGGCAATGGTCAGTGACATAAAGTTGCATCTTGGCCCATTTGCATAATGGCCCATATAAGCTGGGAGGGTAGCTCAAAATTTCATTGCTTCAGATTCTTTCTGTGTATTTGTACTGAATATAATCTCTCCTTTTAACACAAACAATATATATATTCCTGTTCACTCAACAAACAATGCTCACAAACACACTCCCCTAAAAGACAAATGCCTATTTCAAGGATGAAATTGTAAAGAACAAGAAGTATATATCGGAGGTGGTGACCCTTTGAGAGCTGTATGCAACGAAATTTCATTTTGATGCATGCCGATTGGTGTACATTCAAAGTGACAATAAAGTTATCATTAAATTCTGCTGTGCTTTAAAAAATTAGCCTAGTAGAGAAATTTGCAATGCCTAGATTTTGTTATTTCCCCTTCCCTGTTTCTTAGAGCTTTGCAGTCACATGAACAAAAGCCTCAACAAATACATCCAGCCTGCTACAGACACTTTTGAATAAACAGTAGATGATTGGAGAGAAATCCTGCAACACCCTATACTGCAATTTTCCCTTTTTCAATTCAGGATTTCAAAATAAGTCTTATTAGGTTGCTTAGAACCTGAGAGAGTGGCTTGCATTTGTGGAATCAAGCTTGCCAAAATAGTCTCATATCGTACATGGCGGTGTTGTTTTCCCCCCTTGTTTTTCATAAAGAAAGGAGTGTTCAGTTTTTCACTTGGTGTCATGGAAACACAAATGCTTTCCTTAGATTTGGAATTTTCTTGATCGCAGTGTCATCAGAGGCCAGTCAGTTTCCAACTTTGCAATAAGATTTTCCAACTTCTATTTGTTCTCTGACTGCTACCGCAGAGATAGCAATATAACCCCACTGAGACTTAAGTTTGAAAAGCGTCCTTCTGCTTTAAGGAAGGGAAGATGGCAGCCTGAATTGCTTGTTTATTTGTTTGTGTTAGCAAAAGCTATGGAGCTGTTGTTGGTCTATCCTGTATAGTGTCCTATTCCTTCCACTGCTGGAAGACGGAAGCTATACATACAAGGGTAAGTAGGCTAATCGGCAAGTAGGTAGACAGGAGATAGATAGCAGACAGACAGACAGACATAGGTATAGATAGATGATGGCGATAGATAGACAGACAGACAGACAAATAAAAATAAAGGAGAATATTTGTAATTCAGGTTTGAAATGAGGGGTCTTTGGTGCTCTCTGAGCTTGGTTGTTTTCTTGCAGATGTTTCATGACCCAAACTAGGTAACATCATCAGTGCTGCTGATGTTACCTAGTTTGGGTAAGGAAACATCTGCAAGAAAACAAGCAAGCTCAAAGACCGCTAAGGACCCCACAGATCTACTCTACTCTAATGTTTACTCTGTTGTGTTCCTTCTCTCCACTACATCATGAGAGCTAAAACCCTACTCCCATGGTGGCGAACCTATGGCACGTGTGCCACAGGTGGCACACAGAGCCCTCTCTGTGGGCACGCACACTGTAGCCCCAGTCCTAGGCCTTCAGCTGGGTTTTATAAAACCTTTTCGCTTTAGGCCTCTGCCACTGTGTGCAAAAAAAAAAGGTTCAATCAATCGATCAATTTTAACTTCTCGTGGGGAAAAAAAACATCTCGCAAAGTTGGAATTGATTGATTGAACTTTTTAGTCCCACCCAGTCTGCCTTTACCACTGCAGCCATGCCCACCAAGTGGGCCACACTCACCCGGCACCGGATGACACATAAGTGGGTTTTGGGTTGCAGTTTGGGCACACGGTCTCTAAAAGGTTCTCCATCACTGCCCTACTGCTTTCTAGCACTGGTGAAGTTACCTAGTTTGGTAATGAAACGTCTTCAAAAAGCAACCCAGCTCAAAAAGCAGCAAGAAACCCATAGATAGATGATAGATAGATAGATAGATAGATAGATAGATAGATAGATAGATAGATAGATAGACAGACAGACAGACGATGATAGATAATGGTGATAGATAGATATAGATAATGATAGATAATGATGATAGATAATGATGATGATAGATAAAGATTATGATAGATAGATAGATAGATAGATAGATAGATAGATAGATAGATAGATAGATAGATAGATAGATAGATAGTGATGATAGACAGAGACAGACAGACAGATAGATGGATAGATGATAGATGGGTTATACACAAATAGATATAGATGTAGATATATAGATATAGATAGATGTATGTCTGTGTCTAAAACTTTTCTCAGCCATCCTTGCAATTTATAAATAATTCTCATTTGCCCAGTATTAAAACCAGCATCCTGTGGAAAGACTGTCCTACTTTTTTAAAGACCATTTTTATTTCTCCTCATTTAAAGAGAACTTGCATTTGAAATCTCTTGTTAGTGAAATTCTCATATAAATCCTTCATTAATTGTTCTGAACAGAGGGAGGAGTATCTCTCTCTCTCTCTCTCTCTCTCTCTCTCTCTCTCTCTCTCTCTCTCTCTCTCTCTCTCTCTCTCTCTCTCTCTCTCTCTCTCTCTCTCTCTCTCTTTTGGGGGGAGGGGGTCATTCCACCAGTCTTCTGCCATCTTTCTGACTTCCCTCTCCATTGAAGAAGATGTGACTACTGAGACGAAGCTTTCCAAATGAAACGGGCGACGGGGTCAGCCCAAATAGCACAACAGCAGAACTGAAGGACTCCTATGTCCACTAAGTCCTGAAGTCTCTCCCCCATATGTCAAACAAGACTTAAAACTACTTTACTACAATCGGATTATTTCTTTTAAGCAAATCATTGGATCTGTAGATGCCCAAAACCTGTATTGACTTTAATAAACAGTTTTCCTTCAATGACTTTGGGATTTAACACATCATTTTTCAGTGAGCGAGAAGTGGCCTGAAACTGTCTAGATCTGAAAATATGGGATTTCCTCTGACTTATTGGCGCCCGATAACAACTGAACTTGAAAGGACACAATAAGATGCCAGGAGCAGTTATTAAGTGCTCCAGGTTAAGATGCGGAAAATCGGTAACTCATAATAAGGGAAGGAGGGAGGGAGGGCAAACATTTGGAAGCTAAAGAACATGAAATGAAAAATTAAGATGGGATGTCACAGTGTTTACACTTGGTGCAGCAATGGATGGAAACAAGGAGAAAAGCCACCTAGGACTAAGGAGAAATTTCCTGACAGTGAGAATAATTAACGACTTGCCTCCAAAAGTTGTGGATGCTCCAAGCACTGGAAGTTTTTAAGAAGAGATTGGACAACCGTTTGTCTGAAATGGAATAGGGTCTCCTGCCTGAGCAGGGGGTTGGACTAGATGACCTCCAGGGTCGCTTCCAACTCTGTTATTCTGTTCTGTTCTGGTGTGATGTTGTGCTAAGTACTCCTTTTTTCTTGGTTCTGTTCAATTGTGCATGATTCTTGGAGAATACCTGGATTAATCCGTACCGTTTCTCACAATTTCAGAAGTTGTTTGCCATTGACTCCTTCCAAGGGCTGAGAGAGAGTGACTGGCCCAAGATAACCCAGCTGGCTTTGTGCAACTGACTCATGACTTATGGCGGTTGCAGTGTCCCAGGGTCTTGTGATCCCCTTTTGCGACCTTCCTAACAAGCAAAGTCAATGGGGAAGCCAGATTCACTTACCCAGTGTGTGTCTAGCAGCTAGCTTAACAACTGTAAAGATTCACATAACAGCTGCAGCAAAAAAGGTCATAACATGAGGCAAAACTCGGAAGAATGAAGAAACGCCACTAGATGAAGAGATAGTCAGGAAGATATTGGACTGTGCTGAAATGGACAGACTTACACTGAGGATCAAAGAGAAAGAAGATACAGAACATTTTCAAGCAGGGAACTTATTTTATCAATGGTTGGGAAAAAGGGGTAGAGACTAAGAACATAACTTCTATTATTAAGAGCCTTGGTGGAGCAGTGGGCTAATGCCTCCTTAAGTAACACCAGCTGCCTGCAATTAGTGCAGGTTCGAGTCCCACCAGGCTCAAGGTTGACTCAGCCTTCCATCCTTCCGAGGTAGGTAAAATGAGGACCCAGATTGTTGGGGGCAATTAAGCTGACTTTGTAATAATGCCGCTTGGGGCTGGGGGCAAAAGCCCTAATAAGCAGGCATATACATAGAATGAAGGCTACTGCTAAGCACATTGGTTTGTGCTTAAAATTGTAAGCCGCCCTGAGTCTTCGGAGAAGGGCGGGATATAAATGGGATTTTTTTAAAAAAACAAATTAACCCAGACAATACGATGTTTATTAAGCACTAATCAAACGTAATAATAGAACATTAATAAATAAAATTGGGGGAAAAACATAAGGCAAAACTCATTTAACAAATTTCTCGCCTAGGACCCAACAGTTTGGACTCAGTTGTGGTCCTACATTGAGGACTGCCTGTAGTACAAGCTCCGCATCCAGTGGCCACCTGGCTCCTCTTTCCGTACCTCCATGGAAAGCAAGTCCACCCCCTCCCGAGTTAGTCTGTTCCCTACTCTTGAACAGTTCTTATTGCTAAGGAAATGTTTGCTGCTATTTATAATACAGCTTCTGCTTCTCTTAACAAAAGTGCTCAAATTATAGGGGTAACAGGTTAGGGAAGATTCAGCCTCAGCTAAAAGCTCTTAACAGCTAGAAAAGAAAGACATTATTTGTCTAAAAGTGGGAACGCGGCAAAAGAGTGCCGTTTACGCTACAGCAGATCGAAACGGGCCTCCGACAGGCCTACCAGCTTTGCTCTTTTAAAAGAGAGTCACCAGGATACACACGGGAAAAATGAGAATGCTAAATTACACCACGGTTAATTGTGCGAATGATATGACGTCCTGTGTTGGTGCGCGCTGAAGACAACAGGATCTATGTAGCATCCCTTTGGCAACCCTGAGTTTCTCAAAGTACAAAATGGCGGCCTAGCAAATACAACCAGTTACATATTCACTGGTTATTACCAGTACATATTACAACCAGTTATGCCAGTTCTGGACAGAGAGATCCACTAGTTTGAAAAAAAGGGAGTCAATTTGACAAAAAAGGAGTTAAAATTGAACAGCCCTCTCTCAACACAGGGAGTATGACATCACCTATCTCCTCTTTGCCAACCACTCTTTTCAGTAATTCCACACCCATTTGTACTATTCAGATGACCCTGAGGGTACAGATAAAACTCCAAGTGGCCTCAATGACTCTCAGAGGGAGTGCTAACGACCAGATGACTGCAAGGGATATAAATCCTTCCATCCTCCACCATTCAGTCAGAACTGAAGAAGCTCCTTGGATGAGGCGCGAAACGTCTTCAAGAGAAAAAAAACACAAAGAAAGTCCAGTGGAACAAAGAGAGAAGCAATCTAGAATAAAGGAGAAACTTCCTGACAGTGAAGACAAATAACCAGTGGAACAGCTTTGCCTCCAGATCTCGTGGGTGCTCCATCACTGGAGATTTTTAAGAAGAGGCCACTAGACAGTCACTTGTCTGAGATGGTATAGGTTCTCCTGCTTGAGCAGGGGGCTGGACTAGAAGACCTCCAAGGTCCCTTCCAGCTCTATTCTGTTCAGTTGCCTTTTGAAAAGTCACCTTTGGGAAAACCATGACTGCATGACTGAGAATCTCCATAGACATTTAGCTGTGCAACAGAACTGAAGAAGCTTCTTGGATGAGATGTGAAATGCCTTCAAGGAAAAACAAAGGAAGTCCAGTTGTCTCTTGAAAAAAGCACCTTTGGGGCAACCATGACCTGGATGACTGAGGATCTCCATAGACAACCAGTTACATATTAGGCTTTGGGAGGAAGCCGTTGATCTGGAGCTTAAATGGTTAAGCAGTTAATGTTTTTTAAAAGCAAGAAAACTGGTATTTTATGTTACAAAAAAAAGTCATGTTATGATAATGCACTAGGGAGCATATTTTTGTTGGAATGTGCATGAACTGAATTGCACGATGCCCATTAGTTTTAATGGGAGTTTTGCAGCTAAATCTATGTCCATTTGGCTAAGGGAAGGAAAAAAACAACAACCATACAGTATATCACTGTACTTCTTCATAGAAACAGCAATCACACGCATTCATATAAACACATAAAAATATCTAATGCATTTTCAGCTAGTAGCTATCTCCAGGCTTCAGAATACAGCTTCTCTGCAGTTATGGCTTAAAACGTGCAAGGGTAGGTAATTTTATTTTATGTGGTTTGCATCATGAACATCGAAGCAACTCAATCGTATTAATTCCAAGCTTGTAAGCATTTGTTTCTGCAGCTAGTAATAAGCACTTTGAAATACTGGACTACCCCACAAGATGCTATGAGCCTTTTGTGATTGTTTGTTTTTAAATTTAACATTCCAGGGCATTTTAAAAGTTTATATATATATATATAGATTTGCTTTATGGGGTACTTTTCCATGGAAGCAAACAGCTTGGGAAGAATGCCGTAGTTCACTCAGCGACAGAAATTTTGGGCTCATTTTTTGTCGTAAGTCGAGAACTACCTGTACTCTTTCTCCTCTTAAAAAAAACAAAAACAAAAACCCCTTTTCTTCCAAAAATGCATATTAGCAGAAGGTTACAGGAAGCAGCAACATGCGTATTATTTCCCCCATGTGTTCCCAGGCTTTAAGAATATAACAAAAAGCCCCACATTTATTTTAATTTTTAGCCTCACATTTAACATTTCGTCTGCAAATGTAAAGCTGATTCAAACAAGGTGAGAAATAAAAGAGGGGAACTGTTTTGATTCCAGACCTATTCACCTACAATCTGCCCTTCCGTGTAACCTTTTGGCTGCGAGAACACAACAATTACTTTGAAATGTTGCTTTTCTTTGACAAGCCAGCTGTATTTTTAATAACTTTCTACGCCATCCAACTTGGAATTGTGCTGCGGACAACCTGGTTACTGAGACTGCTGGAGAGGGCTGCAGTATATGAAAGACACCTAGATAAAAAGAGGGGACACAATAGCTTCTTGCAATACCCACCCCCCATCCCTAACACATACATACACTACTCTGTGCTTGAGATGCAACTGAAAAATGCTGTTTGCACCATAGAAGAGACAGTTTTTAATGGATCCTCTCCTGTTTCCATGATTCCTATTTAAGGCAACCATTACGGTTATTTTATAATTTGGGAGTTTGCAGGCTGGTGCTTGCATCACTATTTATCTCTTTTTTTTTCTTTTTATCCTAAGCAAGTGGGCAGAAATTGTCTTGATATTATGTAAGTTCCTCTCAGCATCCAGGAGAAAGCTGGCTGAGTGACTTAGGCCCAATCACCAGGAGGTGGTAGAATTCTAGTCCCACCTTAGCCATGAAAGCTGGCTGAGTGACTTAGGCCCAATCACCAGGAGATGGTGAGTTCTAGTCCCACCTTAGCCATGAAAGCTGGCTGAGTGACTTAGGCCCAATCACCAGGAGATGGTGAGTTCTAGTCCCACCTTAGCCATGAAAGCTGGCTGAGTGACTTAGGCCCAATCACCAGGAGATGGTGAGTTCTAGTCCCACCTTAGCCATGAAAGCTGGCAGAGTGACTTAGGCCCAATCACCAGGAGATGGTGAGTTCTAGTCCCACCTTAGCCATGAAAGCTGGCTGAGTGACTTAGGCCCAATCACCAGGAGATGGTGAGTTCTAGTTCCACTTTAGCCATGAAAGCTGGCTGGGTGATTTGGGCCAATCACCAGGAGATGGTGAGTTCTAGTCCCACCTTAGCCATGAAAGCTGGCAGAGTGACTTAGGCCCAATCACCAGGAGATGGTGAGTTCTAGTCCCACCTTAGCCATGAAAGCTGGCTGAGTGACTTAGGCCCAATCACCAGGAGATGGTGAGTTCTAGTTCCACTTTAGCCATGAAAGCTGGCTGGGTGACTTTGGGCCAATCACCAGGAGATGGTGAATTCTAGTCCTGCCTTAGGTACGAAAGCCATTTGGAAGACTTTGGGCCAATCACCAGGAGATGGCAAGTTCTAGTCTCATCGTAGGCACAAAAGATTGCTAGGTGACTTAGGGCCAGTCACCCTCTCTCAGCCCAACTCACCTCGCAGATTTGTGTTGTGGGGAAAATAGGAGGAGGAAGGAGGATTAGATACATTCGTCCCCTTGAGTTATTTACAAAAAATAAGAAAGGTGGGATTAAAAAAAATCTTTTTTAAAAAAAAGACAGGTTTCCCTTCTTTCTGTGAGAATGTTAGGTCATCCATTGGTATTAATTCCAAGGAGACTCACTGTCAGTAGAGGAAAGAATTCAGCAATATGCTTTAGGTGGTTTTCAAAGGTGGCTGGACAATTTCAAGCAGGGTTGGCCTATTCGTCGCTCCTAGATTGGAAGAGTCTTTATATATTTCCTAAAGTGTATAAAGCTTGAAGAGAAAAAAAAGAAGAAGGAAGATTCAGAGAAATGAGAACAGGTGCAGAACACAGCAATGAAGATGATCAGGGAATTGGAAAGAAGTCTTAAGAGGAGGGACTAAGGAAGTTGCATATCTTTAGCCTTGAGGAAAGATGACCAGGTAAAGATACCATCAGGTTTTTCAAGGTCATTCTCATTCATCCTTGAGGGCAAGACACAGAATAATGGCTTTAAGAAGTAAGAAAAGCGGACTCTGCTGAACTTTAGGGAGCGAGAACAGTTCAACAGTGGGACCAATTATACAGAGAGTTGATGGGCTCTCCAAAACTACATGTTCTCCAGCATCAATAAGCCGGGTCTATCAGGGATGCTTTAATCTGAATATGTGCCTTGAGTAAGGGCTTGGATTCAGTGGCCGTATGGCCTTTTCCTAGGCTTCAGGGAACTGCAGGCAGAATATTTGAAACAGCCTCTGCTGGTGTCTGTGGATGCTGTCAACCAATGGGAGATTCCTGAAAGCATGTGCTGAAGAGTGGAGTGCTGATCCATCAAGCTTCTTCCTGAGTCTTCTACTGCTTCTGTTTGGCGAGCTCCTGGATATCTGTTCCAGAGTTGACCACAGACTGTTCTTCTGACTTTGACTTGGGCGTTTAGCAAACCACCAGAAGAAACTGGACCTGGGAGGGGGGGGGAGAGAAAGAAATACTGTTGCCATCATGCAGTCCTTGTTTTAAGGGTCAACTGAGGGATGCACTTGTCCCCAAGGCAACGGAGATGCACCTTTCCTTCTCCTTCTTCCAAGAGAAGTCACCATCTTCTTTCACTTCCAATGAAAGGTAAAAAAGTAAAGGGTTGCCAACTCTAAGGGGCGCTGCCCATCTCCGTTTCAAGGCCGTTGAGTCAGCAGTGTCCAAAGACATTTCCACGTGATGTCATGGCGCGCGGTTACCTTCCTAAGGTAGTGGTACCTATTTATCTACTCACTTTTAAAACTGTTAGGTGGGCAAGAGCTTGGGGTGAGGAGGGGAGCCCACCCTTTCCCACGGCACTTGGGTCTCGAACCTGGGCTGCTGGCTCTCCAGTGGACAAGCCCAGGGTCTTAACCCCTGGGGCCACAGAGCCACCTCTCTCCCAGTAATGACCCATTAAACGGAGATATGTGTTTCTCCAGTCAGATGCCACCTCTATTGAGGGACGGAAGCTCCCTGCAACCCAAATGGGTCAGACCTGCTGCTGATCTTACAAATATCCTCCTTCCCCCGCCCCCCCCCGCCCCATTGTCCTGGTTTGAATGGTATTTTGGCTGGTGGGTTCAAGGGTCCTTCCTCTCCAAATTTCCCTTTCCTCAGTCTATCCCATCAGTCCGACTCTTTCTGAGGGCCTCTTTCTCTTTGCACTTTTTAATGGTCTTTTGTGCCACATCATAACCGAGTCTTCCCAGCCCCTGTTTTATCATTCCTCCCCCCCCCACTCGTCCCTTTTCATAACACATAGATTAGGGGAAAAATATTTCTCTCTGCTCCCGGCTCCTGATCTGGCTTCGTTTGAGCATCTTCACTTTGATTCTGCACATACTTGGGTGGGCTTTCTTTCGCTCCTTTATCTCCCCCCCCCCAAATCCCTTATTTGCTTTCCCCCAGCTTTCTCTTCCCCCCCCCCCCACCACCCCCGTGTTCATTGTCTGCCTGGCCCCAGCAGATTTTGCAAAGTTGCGTCCTCTCCTTTCATCTCCCCCCACTTTTTGCATGATTCGGGCTGCTTACGGTGATCAGCTTTAAAACCTGCTTCTTTGGTGAGACTGGGGAGGGGGGAAGGTTTTTTTTTATATATATGTGTATATATATTTGTACCAGCCAATCTCAGTTCAAGTGTGGCATTGATCTCTTTTCTTCTTTTTCTCCTTTTTCTCTTTCCCCCTGCCCTGGTTCCAGGTCTGTTACTCCATGTGATTGAATAATTAAATACAATTGGCAACCGGTTTTGGCTCTCAAACGTTGGCTCATGTAGAGCCCGTAGGTTTTATCCTTCCTCTCTGCTAGAAAAAGCATCCTCTTTCTCTTGCCCAGCGCCATCTCTTAAGCGCCGGTCTTTTCACTTATCTTCCGTCTTTGTCTCCAGTCTCCAGGGCTGCTGCTTGTCAGATCATACAGTTTTTCTATCATATTTGGCATTTTTGACCTGATCTACCTCTCTGGTGTGCCAGCCTTGCCTTGTTAGGTACAGAGCATCCCCTACTGATCTTGTCAAGGCATTTTTTTAAAAAAAATATTTCTAACTGCTTTTTTCCCCTCCCTAATGTAAAGAGAAAGCTTCTTTTTTATATATAAAAAATAAAAAAATCTTCTATCCACAAAAGTATTCTGGAGGGGGCTTAATGTGAAGACTTTTCTTTAAAAACTTAAAGGGGGAAAAATCCTTTATTTAGTTTAAAGAATGGAAAGATGATTCTGTCAAGGCCACGTTTTGTTTTTTTTTTAAAAAAATAGCTATTGTTTGGATTTACAACATGCAAATAGTGTGGCTTCTCGTTTTGAAGTTCCTGATCAGCTTAGTTGTAGATCCCGTATTAGAGAGTGGATAATGCAGAAATAAAAAAAATAAACATATGCATTGCTGGTGGTATGAAAAAAATATTGAATGTGGCACAGTTATAAAACTCACCATCATACGTGATTGTCACTGGAGGTGACAAAATGCAGCTCTATCCCAGCCTGCCCCATTGCACCTAGGAAAATAAGAGAAAAAATTAATATATCCCAGTTCTTAAAGAAAGCATGACTAACTAGCTGGTTGACACACTGAACAGAAATACTGCACAATCCAAGATTTTGTTCCAACTCCCACTTCTACCATCTTTTATTGAAAGTGAATTGTACCATTTCATCTTTCCACAACAGCTGCTAAATTTACACCAAGCTCTCTGTTTCTCAGATCCAGTGAGAGGCAACACTTCGGACTGGGCTATGAATATCTTGAGTTGAGATGAAACATTATGAGGATTGTCTATGTTGTCATCTTTTTATTTATTCAGATATTTCTAGTGGTATAGTCAGTGATGGGATTCAAATAGGTGAACAACTGGTTCTGTGTGGATGCCGCTTCCGGAAGTCCATTCTGGGACTGGGCAACAAAAAATTAGCTACTGGTTCTGTTGAACTGGTGCAAACTGGCTGAATCCCACCACTGGGTATAGTGGCAATAGTAGTTTATTCATTGATTAGTCTTACAGCCATTTCAGAATAAATAATAAAATAGCAAAGCAAAGCAAGGCAAGGCAAGGCAAGGCAAGGCAAAGCAAAGCAAAGCAAAGCAAAGCAATAAAATAAAATAAAATAAAATAAAATAATAAAATAAAATAAAATAAAATAATAAAATAAAATAAAATAATAATAAAATAAAATAAAATAAAATAAAATAAAATAAAATAAAATAAAATAAAATAAAATAAATAAAATAAAATAAAATAAAATAAAATAAAATAAAATAAAATAAATAAAATAAAATAAAATAAAATTAATAAAATAAAATAATAAAATAAAATAAAATAAAATAAAATAAAATAAAATAAAATAAAATAAAATAAAATAAATAAATATAGGGTCTAATTCCAGAAAAAAGATAATACAGTAATTAAATACATATGTGGTAAGTAGGAAAAAATCAGCATCTTCTAGAAAATCTTGTAGCAGTTAATTCATGTAATAGAAGGACAAAGGACAGAACAATGGAGACTTCCATAATAAAGCTTTTAGCTAAAAGAAGACATTGTTTCTTCTATTTATAAGGACACGACACATATAGACCACCTGAATTTGCACCCACTTTTAGCACAAAGATCAATCAATCATAGTAGTTTTGGGGGAGAAGACCAGCCAGGGAAGCTGGTCCTTTAACCAAATAAACAAGGAGCCCAAATTTCCAGTCTTTTGTTCCCGTTTCAGGGATTGCTAAAGACAAGGTGTCATTACTGAAGTTAATCTGTACTTGAAGCCAGAAAAGTTCATATTCTGAATCTAGGTGGTCATTCTGAAGTTTGTGCAACTATTTTTCCAAAGAACTTAAGAAGCTATTTGATGAGCCCTGACAATCACATTTGTTGCAGGGAATAACGTATTTTAATTATGCCCTTTCTGTTCTCGTTTATCTTTACCTCCTAAGGATGTAGAGGGCTTTGTGGACTATTCTGCATTTTGTTTTAAAGAGCGTCTGAAAAGAATCAAAAGTTGAGGAAGAAGATCGGGTAATGAACGCTTATCTTGAGCTTGGTTCCTCTTGATGACATGCAATAATGGAAGGAGGACATTAAAGATGCCACCCGAGATGTAAAAAAAAACCCCTTCTCCCTTCAACTTGAAACATTTTCCTTAAAAAGCACCCTAATAACCATCTCCATACATTTCACTGTTTCTTTTCTTTACCCCGGGAATGCCTTTCATAAGGTTTCTCTTGGTGTTTGATCTATTACCCTTTCTTAGTTATCTTTGTCTAATCTTTTAGCATTGTAAATCTCTTTCTTTTCCCCCTTACAAAAAAAAAACCCCAGTACTTCCAGCTTTCCCTTGTGCCTGATTTGAAGTTTCTCAAAAGTTTTAGCTCTTTTTTTAACTTTCACTGGATGTTTTGCTTTATGGAAAGCTCTGGTTATTTTTTCAAAAGAGTTTGTGGAACAAATTGTGTCAAGGCTTGAAGTTCTGGTGAGGATTCTTGGAGAACGAGATGTCTGTGATGAAGGAGCTGAGATGACATTGCAGTGAAGATCAGTGGCCAGTTGGTAAATTCTGACCAGTACGGTCGCTCCCGAAAAGGAGAAGTAATGAGATTGCCCACTTGCACTCCGGACCGCTGCTCCTCATAAGTAGATTGTAGAAAGTAGGATTTTTGTGGTCGGCTTGTGAGTTGAGGGACTGGAAATGGAGAGATTTCAATCAGGTTCACGGTCAAGTGCCAGAGAAATCAGAAGATCCAGGCAGTTCAAAATGGGTGCTATCTACAAGAATCTGAACTACTAATGGTCAAAGCAAATTGCCAGTAGATAAGAGTCAATGGAATTCAAGGTGGGCTGGACTTAAATCTCTTGTGGGTGCAGAGGGACACATGACTTATGATGTGCTTGACTCCTCCCTCAGTCAGTTTGGTCATCTCCTACACTCATATCTTTATTGCAGCCTATTTGGACACAAGATGTGCAGGAACCTTATTTCTTAGACACTTTCAGATGTAACTAATTTACAGCTAAAGAGAGATTTTTCGAAGCTGCAGGATCACAAAATTCCACTTGATGAGTCAATATTTCTGGATCACAAAGGGAAAGGAAAGAAAAAATAAGTTTTACAGATTAAAAATCTGATAGCAAAAACCCTCCAAGAAAACAGCCAAGCTCAGAAAGCACCGAGGAGCCCACAAAAGTAAGATGCGTTGAACTAATTTTCCGCACAGCTGTATCGGGATGACCTTGCTAATTCTCTGTAGGTAGGCAGTTAGGATTTTTCTAGCCAATTTAGGCAGGCAGATTACCTGGTGATGGTTTGTTGAAATGAAAAGCCAGCTGGGGAACAAACTGCTATTCTCTGCTTATTGAGAACTAGAACTAAAACCCTGCTGGAAACGTTTGTGAAGGAAGCAGGGAGAATGGGAAGAGGGAGCAAGCCTGCAGGTCACCGCTCAGCATAAAGGATGTGAGCTAAACAATGGAGCATTTGCCTTTCTGCATAGAGGCGCAATGGTCCAAAATTCTCAACTATCCGGAATAATAATTTAAAAAAAAAACTGGGCAATTTTGAAGGACTGTCCTCATTTTTGTTTTGTTTTTTTTTCCTTTGGGAATTGGATAAATGTTTTGCAGAGCATTCGGTTGGCTTCGGTTTGCATTCCGAAGGTCTCAACAGGAATGGAATTTTGGAGGTAGCAGCCCATCTTTAGACCAACTGAGATGGTGATGGCATCACAGGGCTTTGAAGAAGGTCAACGAGGGAAAAAGAAAACTGGATCATCATCATCATCATCATCATCATCACCCTGCTACCTCCTTTAAATCTCCTATCTTTCTCATTGTTTTGCTTTATTTGGCGGGCATTCTCCCACATCCCAACATCTCCAGTGGTCCACTAACAATTAAACTGAAATTGTGGTAAAACCTGGGCTCTCCCATTACGGCAGTTAATCTCCCTGTGAAAGATGGAACAATCTTGGATGATTTTATATGTTGTTCCTCCTAAAATCCTTCTTTGTTTTTTGGGGGGTAACATGGGGGGGAAGAGGGAGAGGAAGAGAGAGAGAGAATAAAGAAGAATTAAGGGCACAAAGCTTTCCTGTTTGGTTTGGAGTAAGACAGTTAAAAACCTGGAAAATTGCTGGAAATATTTTACAATCATTGTAAAATGAGGACACAAATGATAGTGGACAGTGATTCCTTGGTAAAATTGCATCCTGACCTCCTTTATGCAATAAAGGAAGATTTTTTCCCCCCTTCATTTGGGAGAACATTTGTTATTGCTTGCAGGGGGACAGTTCCTATTCATTGTCAAAATATTTGTAATGCAGTGTAGGTACAATTCAAGTGTGTTTCTGGATTTGCTATGTTTTTTTAAGAAAAACGTTCCCTCTGTTATTTCTCTTACTATTATATGTCCATTCAACATCTGTTTTTGTTGTTCCATTATTTTAGGATATTTAATCTAGGAATTCCCCACCCAACGCTTTGAACATTCCGGCTGTCAAAATCCTGTACTACAAAGAGATGGAAACCCAGAAGCCCCACATCCACTCCTCCCCCCCCCCACCCACAAAAAATAAAAAAAAATAAAAAATTCCTATAAGAAACTTAAAAGAAACGCAGGCTAAAAAATGAACTTTCCAAGCTCTGTTCTCGGGCACAAACATTTTTATCTCTGTGCCTTTGTATTGTGAATTCACACCAGTGAAAGCTACGATGAGGTTAAAGTTTAAATGGCGGCGAAAAGCACATGGGGGATCGGAAAGATTAAACACGCTTTTTCTGGACAGTGGAAGAAAGATTTAGCCTTTATCTACGCACCTGTCTCTATGCCATCTAAGTTCTGGGAGTCCTACAGTGGTTGAATGATGAAGTCCTCTTATTGTTCCTATTTAGGATGGAAGTAATTGAAAGGGAAAGTAAGAGAAGGATAAAGAGAGGCACACAAAAAAAATCTTAAATGATATATAACTGCCTGTATGGTTGAAAAATAATTTAAACAGGAAGTGATTGTCAAGCCGTTCATATTATGGAAAACTGGCTAGCGAAGAGAATGCCAAAAGAGAGAGAGAGACAGACTGGAGATTATTATTCTTTGAAAGAGAGTTTCCCCCCCCCCTCAAATGGACTTAAATGTCACATTTAAAACCGAGAACTTTTAAAATAATTGCTCCCAATGTCCGGTTTTCAAGGTGGAATCAAACCGAGATGGACAGACGTGCTGCCCCCCCTCGCTTCTTCAGCCCAAATGCATAAAGGGGGGATCCAATCCTATTACAATTTGGGATGGAGGTTTGACACATTCAGATGATCTTTCTTCCCTTTCTTCCAAGGAAAAGGGAAAAAGCTGAACTTTGGTGGGTACAGATAGTCCTCGACTTACAAACACAATTGGGACTAGAATTTGTGCTGCTAAGCAAGGCAGTTATTGAGTTGTGCCCAATTGTGCGACCATTTTTTGGCTACAGTTGTTAAGTGAATCATATGGTCATTAAGCAAACCTGGCTTCCCCCGTTGACTTTACTTGTCAGAAGGCCTTTTGGGGAAGGTTACAAAAAGTGATCACTTGGCCTCAAGACAGTCCAACTGTCTTACATACATGTCAGTCTGAATTTTGGTCACATGACCGTGGGGGTATGCAATGGTCATAAGTGCAAGGATGATTGTGAGTTATTTTTTTTTCACTTTTTTCTTCCATAATTTCCAGTATTATACAAATCTTCTCATTTAAGATGAGATGAGAAGATAAGGTATATAAGATAACCTTTATTGTCACTTTTTACTATGAGCATACTGGCCCACATTAAAACTGAAAATCTGTTGCTTGCTCTCAAAGGGAAGTACATATCTACCCACACACATACATAACACGCATGTACACATGCTATATACGTAGTGGAAAGAGGATGCTTGAGAGTTCATAAGGTTGATACTGTACAGAACACAACTGTGGTTGACTCTGGATGTTCCGCTTCGGATATCCACGAAGCCCCCTCCCAGAATTTAACAAGAAAAACAGGTTGTGAAGAGGATGTGTAGCATCCCAGACAATCCTGCGGACCCCACTTAAGCATCGTTTACTGTATATGCCACATCCTGGATAGAAGGAAGTTAACTTCCAATAATCTTTTCTGCCGTCCTCACCACACTTTGTACCGCCTTCCCGCCTGATGCAGTAATGCTTCCAAACCAGACAGTAAGATTTTCTTTTCTTGTGTTTAAAATATAATGTTATCATATTTTATCTATATCTTAAATTTGTATTTTATTACTATTTCATCTTAAATTGTATTTTATTTTAATTCCATTTTAAATTGTATTTTATCCAATTCCATTTTGGATTGCTTTTATCAAGTTTTGGTGACAGTTTGTTGCTGGAACTTTGCACTTTGATATGGCCCAAGAGCTAATCAATAAAGTTGTTGTTGTTGTTGTTGTATGTTTAAAATAGTGAAATACCAAAAAAAAACCCAACAAACCCTACCCCCAAGCAAATATCAAAAAATAACATTGGGGTGTATTGTAACGATTAAAATAAATTAAACATGACGAAAGAAAAGAAAAGGTTTGGGTTCTACAGCCATTTTCTAAGTTTGTTTCTCTTTCATTATTAAGCCAGCAAACATCATCACAAAGACATGCTCAGAGAACACCACCAAGAACCCAACAGAAAAAAAAGAATGCATATGATCACTATAGATAACCGTACGGAGTTCGTTCAGTCCTTAAGCATCAGTCCAACTAGACCACTGTTTCTTAACCTTGGCAGCTTTGAGATATGTGGTTGACTGGGGACTTTGAAGTTCATTATCTTAAAGTTAAGAAGGTTGAGAAACACCGGACCTAGGCCATATATCAATGTAACTGTGTCCAAGCAATTGCCAGTTGTCAAGTCCCAAATAAATAAAACCAGAAGAGCAACAGGGCACCAGCTGTGATGTACTGTTCAGTCTATATGGTTGCTAGAAGTCCCCCCAAAAAATGACTTCATGGCCCAAATCATTATAATCTTCCCACTCTACCAAACAGAGTTGCTAAAATTCTCTACCCTTTGGGGAAAAAGAAGAAGAAGATTGAAATGCAAAATCTCTTCTGTCAAACTGAATGTGCAGGAGCAGAAGAAAACCGTACAAATATACAGGAAAAAAAATTTCTCTGTGCAGTGCTTCTCAGCCCCCAGGCCCCTTTGAAAAAGCAGCGAATTAATAATATGGCCCCAGATAAACCATTACGCAAAACAAACAATCCAGGAAAGAGAGCCGAGATGGAAGTCCTCTCTAGAATAAGAAAGGGCTTTTGCTGGATAAGGTCATATTTTAATCATTTCGAGGAGCAACCACAGACTGTGACTTGCTCCGCTGAGATGGCCATAAAAATATGTATTTATACACTTGCGCCTATGACTCGGTAGGCGGTGCATATAATGGGCCTCACTCTACTTTTTTATACTGAAGGAAGATGAGTTTATGTATTGAATCTCTAGATTTCCTGCTTGTCTGAAGTCTGTCCCAGTGGGATTTATCCCCTCGACTGAAGCGGTAAGGATCTTTGGCGCAGGCACCAAACGGACAGCACCTTGTCGCTGTTTGATAGATTTCTTTTTTCCGTACGTAAATCATCTGGGTAGACTGGGAAAACAAAGGCTTGCCTGCAGCAATGTGATTAAATATAGATGCGAACTGCAATGGGGTAATGATTATATATAGAGTTCTCTTAGAGGAGACCCTAAGTATACTTTCTCCGATACTGAATTTCCAAAAGCAGCCAAAGAGGGGTCTCCAGAAAACCCACCAGGAGGAAGGCCGCCATGTGACCTTGTAGCCCGAACTGAATATTCATGTGTAAATATGGCATGATAGCAGCCTTCTATGAGATGAGAGCGTGAAATGATATCATATATATGATATCATGAGAGCAGTGACATAATAGCAGTCTTCCAGTACTTGAGGCCTTTGAACTGTGGTGCTGGAGAAGACTCCTGCGAGTCCCTTGGACTGCAAGGCGATCAAACCGGTCAGTCAACCCTGACTGCTCTTTAGAAGGCCAGATCGTGAAGCTAAAACTCAAATCCTTTGGCCACCTAATGAGAAGGAAGGACTCACTGGAGAAGAGCCTAATGCTGGGAAAGATGGAGGGCACGAGAAGAAGCGGACGACAGAGAATGAGGGGGCTGGATGGAGTCACTGAAGCAGTAGGCGTGAGCTTAAATGGACTCCAGAAGATGGAAGAGGACAGGAAGGCCTGGAGAAACATTGTCCATAGGGTCGCGATGGGTCGGACACGACTTCGCAGCTAACAACAACAACAACAAAGTACTTGAGGGGCTGTCACAGAGAAGAGGGGGTTGACCTATTCTCTAAAGCACCTGAAGGCAGAATGAGAAGTAATGGGTAGAAGGCCATTAAAGAGAGAAGCAACCTAGAACTAAGGAGAAATTTCCTATCAGTGAGAACAATTGATCAGTGGAACAGCTTGCCTCCAGAAGTTGTGGGTGCTTCAACACTGGAGATTTTCAAGAAGAGACTAGATAGCTATTTCTCTGAAATGATACAGGGTCTCCTGCTTGAGAAGGGGGTTGGACTAGAAGACTTTCAACCCTGTTATTCTATGTTCTATGTAGGATTTTCTCCTGTCTTTCCTCTCTTGGAGAAAAGACTGGAAAGGTCGAGGACCCTTTGGATGCGAAACCCCTCCCACCATGCGTTTCGACACACAATGTTTTGGGACTATCCAAGACTGCCATTTACTAGTCTACCCACCATAGTTCATTTGTTGAAGAGCAGTCTAAATGTGGACAAATGATTGTTCTGACGTCCTCTAAATGATTGGGACACCCATTTGTCTTGGAGGAGAAGATCCAGTGTTGAGCAGGTGTCACTCATGCACTGGACTTCTAAGAGCTCCAGTAAAAAAGGGGGGCAAAAAAAATATTGCAGGGCAAATATTTTTCATTTGTGCTATTTGTTTGCTCCATTACGGATTAACACACGGTTTCCGCACAAGTTTTGGTAAACTGATTTCACGGAATGAAAGAATATTTTGCTTCCACTCTGCAGGTATATATGAACACCTGAGAACAGAGGGCAGAGAAAATGATAAATAGTGAGGTGAAATGGCAATGAAATGCAAAGGAGAAAAAAACAACAGTTGTGTAGAATCTATTAAACTTGAACTTATGCAAGACAGGTCAGGAGCCATGCACAACAGCAGTCATTAAAACAAAATACAAATACACCAGGAGGGCTGAGAAAAAGTCTTGTTTATCTTCTAACTGGAACTTCTTCTTTTTTTCTTTCTAGCTTAGTTCTTTCTTGGATTGTGAACAATGGCAACTTATGTCTAGAGTAGGAAGACCCCAAGGGTTTATTTTTCTTTTTGCTCTATCTCTCCCTGACAGATCTAAGGCAGAGAGAAAAGGGTAGTCATTGCAAACTTTGCTAAGAAACACTTTCTCAGCTGGGGAACAGAGCAACCTGGTGGCAAAACATACCATTTCCGTCCCATGGAGCAGAACAAAAAGACTTCCTGAATCCATGTTTCATAGCTTATTAAAAAAAAAATTCAGATTATTGTTAATGGTGATCTGACAAAAACCTGCGTTATTCAGAAGGCAAAGATAGCTGTAATTCAACCCCTCTGGATCTAATGAGCATCCCTTCATTATTAACCCTTTCTCAGCCTGTCACCCTTTTGAATGCAAGTGTTGAACACAGAATTGACCTCAGAATTTAAGAAAAAATACTAGGTGGCAAAGGCGAGGCTGTTTGTCTAGATCTCCAATTTGCAAAAATAGCCATTCCTGGCAATCAAAGCCTCGGGACAACCCAATGCGAAGCCAGGAGCCTTTTCCTGTTATTTCTCCCCCCCCCTCCCTTCTGTTGTAATGAGAGATGGTGGCAGGAGAAATGAGGTTATTACAAATGTTCTACAGGCTGCAAGAAAAAAAAGGCATTTTCGTCGTCTTTTTTCTCATCTTGACCCCTGTGCATAGTAATTGGGAGACATTCTTCTTGGCTTCTAACTTAATATACTTTCATTGATTTGGGTTAATGTCATGCATTGGAATGAGTTTTTCCATCTTATTCTCTCTCTCTCTCCCTCTCTTTAAAAAGGAGATTTAACTCAGTGAGGGAAAACCTAAAGAAGAAGAAGACGAAAAAACCTAATTCAGCAAGTAGCAAAACCTATCCTTTTTTTTAAAAAAAAGAGAAGCTTGCTTGTTCTATTATAAAGCAGCCATCTTTGTTTACCAAGATTTTATTCTACAAGACACACTTCTCCATGTGGTTTGATAGGTTTCTAAGGCTACAAACTGCATATAAAAGTTGAAACAAGCATGATGTCATGGTCCCGACAGATGAAACTTCAAAAGAACTTCGAGGCATTGTTTACCTTAAAGGATCTTTTATTCGAGTAGCATAATATCGGCACTTATATAATCAAAGCCAAAAACTGAATTCCTCTCCCCTGGGCACATAGTATCAAAGCACAATTCCCTCCTCCAATTAACAGTCATAAATCACATTCCCCACTTAGCTTGAAGCGCGGGCTTCCTCTCCAGCTCTCCAGCCCGCCAATTCTTATCACGTCTGGGCTCAGTAACCTTGATTCTCACACTACGTTTAGTGTTGTTATGTCTAGTTGGACTCTCATTCACATCCCCCCAGCATCATCTAACTCTAAAAGCCAAAGGGAAAAGATGGCTACATTTCCATCTGTTGTCAATGCAAAAACATCCGATGTTAGCAGTGTTGACACATGGAATAAGAAGGATATCAAGATTCCAAACTATTAGTTAATTGGGGCACTGTGATCCAAGACAGTTCTTCTCAAAAACAGTTTTCAAGAAAACCAGGTGTATTGCCATGGTTCCCCAGAAGAAATATAGGTAATCCTGGACTTACCACAGTTCATTTAGTGACTGTTTGAAGTTACAACAGCACTGAAAAAAGTGAGTTATGACCATTTTTTCACACTTACAACCATTGCAGCATCTCCATGGTCATATGATCAAAATTCAGATTCAGATAAAGTCAATTATGGTCACAAGTCGAGAACAATCTGTCTACAGTAGCTGGCTTAAAAAGGAAAGAGAAGAAGGGAAATTAATCTTTCAGCTAATAAGGCTCATGTAGGGTGTTCTGAATATTTCCTTGCTTGCTGGATACTTCTTGCATTTACACTATGTGGTTTTGGTGTTCCACAAAAAGGACTGGGTCAAGGTTAATCCTAATGCCTAAATAACACGGCCTACTTTTCATACCTGGCTGCTGAACTAAAAATGGTGCATTATTGATTTCAGCATTACAAAGGATGCATTATCCATCCTTGGGTATTTTGTTTTTTTTTTAAGGAAGGACACCTAGGTGGCAAGCTCGAGATCCCTGGGGCTACAGGTAGCAGCAACCTTTTCTCTGTAGAGCGAAATGGTCCAGGAAGGAAGAGAAAAATCCCATTTTGGGAACCACCTCCATGAATTCCTTCACATGAATGCTGCTTAAAATCCATCTTGTGCTCATGGTATTCTTGGACATTTTCAATCAGAAGACCCAATGTTAATTTCTGCTATGAGCCTTTTTTGATGTTCAGTGTCAATTGTTATCAAGGTTGACTCAGCCTTCCCTCCTTCCAAGGTCGGTAAAATGAGGACCCAGATTGTTGGGGCAATGTACTGACTCTCTAAACTGCTTAGAGAAGACTATAAAACACTATGCAGTGGTATATAAGTCTCTAAGTGTTATTTTTCTCTTCTCTTCTCTTCTCTTCTCTTCTCTTCTCTTCTCTTCTCTTCTCTTCTCTTCTCTTCTCTTCTCTTCTCTTCTCTTCTCTTCCTGTGGTGGCGCAGTGGTTAGAATGCAGTAAAGGTAAAGGTTCCCCCGCACATGCGTGTTAGTCGTTTCTGACTCTAGGGGCTAGTGCTCATCTCCGTTTCAAAGCCGAAGAGCCAGCGCTTGTCCGAGGACGTCTCCGTGGTCATGTGACCGGCATGACTAGACACCAAAGGCGCACGGAACGCTTTTACCTTCCCACCTGAGTGGTCCCTATTTTTCTACTTGCATTTTTACGTGCTTTCGAACTGCTAGGTTGGCAGAAGCTGGGACGAGTAACAGGCACTCACTCTGTTATGCAGCACTCAGGATTCGACCCACCAAACTGCCGACCTTCTGATCAACAAGCTCAGTGTCCTAACCCACTGAGCCACCGTGTCCCTTAGAATGCAGTATTGCAGGCTAATTCACTGCCCACTGCCGGGGGTTTGATCCTGACCAGCTCAAGGTTGACTCAGCCTTCCTTGCTTCTGAGTTCGGTAAAATGAGGACCCAGATTGTTGGGGCCGATAGTCTGACTCTGTAAACCGCTTAGAGAGGGCTGTAAAGTGGTCTTTAAATCTAAGTGCTATTGCTATCACAACTCAAGATGATTAAACTCCCTTATTACAATCCTGTAATCCCTTAATTTGGGATAGAGTCTTGGCCATTGGAGCTGAGCATTTACTGGCCGGATGCCCTTCCTGATGCCCACACGGAGTTCACAGCAGTTTTTTTTCCTTTGAGCCCAAGGAAAGAAACCTAGAATTGAACTCTCAACCTTTGGAATGGGGGGCAAATGTCTTTACCACTAGGCCACCAAGCTGCTCTACTCCAAGATGATTCTGACAGCAAAATTTTGTCCTCAGTTTTTCAAGGTTTTTTTTCCCACTCCCTACTTTTCTCTTTCTCAGTTCCATAGCACTTCATCCTTCCTAGTGCTGAGACTTTTTTCTTCATTTTCTCTTTTTCAAACTTCACATTATGAGATGTTGGGCAGCAATTATGATATGGAGCTGGATTATAAAAACAGATATGTGGTGGAGCTATCCTGTGACTGTGACCAGCTCTAATATTTTTGAAAGGCCCTCCCAGTTGTGTGTCAAATTAAACATTCAGTTCTGGAAACTCCTTCTCTGTAAAGAGTTGTGTTCCTTTGCTAAAGACAAAACATTTTGCACAAAGGCATGAAGAAAAGAAATTCTTGGAACCCACTGCAAGAAGATTATAAGAAAAAGGAAGGCCAAAAAAAGAGGAATAAAGAATAATATAACTTTAAAGCACTAGGAAAAAAATCTTTATTTGGTGTACCATTAAGGTTAACTGCAGCTTCAATTGCCTAGATTAAAGCATTCATGAAAGTAAAGTAAAACCAAAAAAAAATCCTCTCAGTTCTTGAAATTATCATAAATTTGAAGTTGATCCCTGCTGGTTTATTCTGCCATTATAATACTCTCTCCCACTCCTAAACCTGTTTCTTTATAATCCCTCAGAACAAGCAAGAATAGCAATTAAAGTGGGAATCATCTAATTCTTTCTCTTAAAAATCTACTAAATCCAAACAACTGTACCTATAACATTAATTTCCCAGTGAACAATTATGCTAGAGCTCCCCAAATTTCAACCAGGTGACCTCTACTGTGTTCAATGAAGTGCTGAGATATTGAAAAACAAACCATGATTGCATCAATTCTTGGATGAGAGACAAGCAAGAAATCCTAGGCAATCCTAGGTAAAAGGATCTGTCGCTTCCTTGGGGGTGACCAGTTAGGCCTTACCTGAGGGCAGTCTGGCCCTCTTCAGAATCTTCTGGAACAAGATGGTGCTCCAGATATCACGAGTCCTCACACAAACAAGCAACCTAGAACTAAGGAGAAGTTTCCTGACAGTAAGAACAATTGACCGGTTGGAACAGCTTGCCACCAGAAATTGTGGGTGCTCCATCACTGGAGGTTTTTAAGAAGAGATAGGAGAGCCATTTGCCTGAAATGGTATAGGGTTTCCTGCATGGGCAGGGGGTTGGGCTAGAAGACCTCCAGGTACCTTCCAAGTCTGTTATTCTCTTATTCTAGGCTGAAAGCTAAACTAGAAAGCAGATGAGAAAAATCCAGAGAGAAAGTAATGGTGAACCAGTTGGCTATCATTGCCATGAGACAGGTCCAAGAAGTCTTCAGAATCCAAATTCAACATGAAAGTTTCTTGCTTTAATTTTTGGTTCCTACTTTTATTTTTTTTTGTGTTGGCAATATGAAGTGGGAAGAATCCATATTTAAACCATTCTAAAAGATCCATCTTGAATTTCTTCTCTTCTCTTTCTGTCTTTCCTGGGGAAGTTTTCATCAAAAACCTGGTTATCCTACCTAGACCATCCTTAGCCATTTTTAGCAGAACAGAAATAGCAGTTTTGACTTTTCTCTTTTCTCCAATGCCTTTACCACACGTGAACGTGTAGGTGTGCATATCTAGATATGTAGGCTTGTGGGGCGGGGGGGGCATGGGTGTCTGTGTGTTTAGTAGAGAGGGAATGAAAAAGACAACACAAAGTCAAGTCTGACTTGGATGCAAAAAAATAGCAAATATTTAATGGGTTAGATTAGCTTCCATTGCTAGCTGCATTTTCTTCTTTGCTTGTTGGATTTTGCTCCCTGGATTTCTCACAGTTCATTTTGCTTCAGGCTTGTCTGACTGGGGACCTGAGACTTGGGATAACAATCCTAACCCTCCCTCTCCTTGGCAAGGTAAAAGCAGGTTGCTTTGGCTTCCATTGGAACAGAAAGCTCCAATGGCCTGTTTATACATGCCAAAAAAGAAAAAAATGAAGAGAGAGAGAGAGAGAGAGAGAGAGAACCATTTTCTTTAATCGAAGCAGAAAAGCCTTTCCAAAGCAGACACATTTTATTTGGAGAAGGATCTGTAGAATCTGTCCATCTGAAGTGACAGTAACAGAGTTTGGAAGGGATCTTTGAGGTCATTTAGTCCAAGCCCCTGTTCTCGCAGGAAACCTATATTATTTCTGATAAGTGGCTAGCAGTCTCTTCTTAAAAACCTCCAGTGATGGGGCACTCACGATATCTAAAGGCAGTTTGTTCTACTGGTTAATTGTGCTCACTGTTAACCATTTTCTCCTTAGTTCTGGGTTGCTTCTCTCCTTGGTTAGTTTCCATCCATTGTTTCTTGTCCAGGGTGCTTTGCTAAATAAATTGTCACCCCTGCTTCCTTGTGGCAGCCCTTCAAGTGCTGGAAGATGGCTACGACGTCTTCCCTGGTCCTTCTTTTCCCTTCTAGAGGAGTGAACCAAAACATGGCTGAAAGTAAGTTTGTTTTCTGTTAAGAGCAATAGGGAAATGGAGGGGGGGTGGGGTGGGGTGGGCGGGAAGGATGGCTTTTGCAAAAAATGAATTCAGCCCTGTCTGTACACAAGCATAAGTACTAGCTATTTTCATTTCACCTGCAAAGTAAAATAAAATAATAAAATTAAATTAAAAGTATATTTGTGTGGGAGAGCTAGATGGGAGAAAGTAATCTTTGATAAGTGAATTATTTTGGAGGTGAAGGCGGGGGCTTCTGGCATCTGAATTTAGTAAATCAGCATGCTGTAACTGCAGGGCTCACCAAACTAATCTGAGAGACCTGGTTCCCTATGGAGGGGAGGAAATGTCACTCCCTACAAAGACCCGCGTTCCATTTATGCAACTTGGCCTTTTCTGTCACATATTCGGCAGACTTTCCTTGGAAAAGGGCCCTGTTCTTTAAACCAGCGGCCCTACCAACCTTTGTGGAACCAAAGACCGGTCCCGTGGAGAGAGGTTTTTCCACGGACCGGAGAGGGCATGATTTTGCCTGCTGCCTGCCTTCCACGGATGTGGCTGTGCTTGTTTGTGCAGCTCGCTTTCTGGCATGCCATGGACCGGTGCTGGTCCATGGACTTGGGGTTGGGAACCCCTGTTTTAAGCCACCTTAATGTGTCATTTTTTTTAAAAAAAAAAAGATTCATGAATTGTCTGTCATGATGCACAAAGAATTTGGTCTGGGATGCTTCTCTCCAATTGGGCAGACCCTAGTTATTCTTACACATCTTAAAGTATTGGCATAATGGGATGTCTTGAATTTTAGCACTAGAATGCAAATTTTGCTGGGCAGTAAACAAAATAGGGACGCGGTGGCTCAGTGGGTTAGGACACTGAGCTTGTCGATCAGAAGATTGGCAGTTTGGCGGGTCGAATCCCGAGTGCCGCGTAACAGAGTTGAGCGCCTGTTACTCGTCCCAGCTTCTGCCAACCTACCAGTTCGAAAGCACGTAAAAATGCAAGTAGAAAAATAGGGACCACTACGGTGGGAAGGTAACAGCGTTCTGTGCGCCTTTGGCATCTAGTCATGCCGGCCACATGACCACAGAGACGTCCTGGGACAAGCGCTGGCTCTTCGGCTTTGAAACGGAGATGAGCACCGGCCCCTAGAGTCGGAAACAACTAGCACGCATGTGCGGGGGAACCTTTACCTTTACCTTTTAAACAAAATAAAAGCATATAGAGCAAGCCACTTGTATTTGAACAGAGAGCAAGTCCTACATTCCCTTTGAGGACTGATGATGTTACCTAGCTTGGTAATGAAATGTCTGCAAGAAAGCAATCAAGGTCAGAGAGCATCAAGGACTCCACAGTTGTTGTCTCCTCCTCCTCCTCCTCCTCCTCCTCCTCCTCCTCCTCCTCCTCCTCCTCCTCCTCCTCCTCCTCCTCCCATTCTCCTTTTTCACTTTGCAAACCCCATCCCCTTCTGTCACTGAGGATATTACCTAGTTGGGTAATGAAACATCTGCAAGAAAACAACCAAGCTCAAAGACCACTTAGGACCCCAGAGATCTAATCTACTCTACTTTAATGTACACTCTGTTGTGTCCTTTCTCTCCACTATCCTCCTGGCTATGCTAAAAGTTGTCTATCTGGTGCATCTCAGGATTGATTTATTTGGTCAAGGTTAAATTAGTAAGAACGGTGGAATAAAGTCTACTAAAGTTTAACTACAAGATTTTACATGGAAAGCATCTTATGTTACACCTTTTGAAATCACCCTTATCCGCTCAGTTAGAACTGTATTCGGATGTGAATTGGAATGACTGTATTTCCAAAAATTAGAAAATAATTAATTGTTACGACTCAGTAAGGGAGATATTTAGAAGTTTATCTTGATTATCAAAGTCAATTAAGACAGTTAATCCTTGTCTGGCAATCACATTTGGGACCAACAACTTGATAATTAGGTGAAACAGTTGCTAGGTGAAACCACAACTGTGCTTGTGATGGGACCACTGGCCTGTTTCAAGGTTGCTGATACAACACATGTATAAACACTGATGGGTTTACTACAGTCTTAGGCAGATAACAGCAGATGGCCATGTGAATTAAATGCCTAGTAAGTAAAGTCATTCTTACTAGGTTTTTAATTTTTCTAAAAGTTTTGTTTAAAATGGTTTTAGAGGTTTTTAAGAAGAGAACCATTTGTCTGAAATGGTATAGGGTTACTTGATTAAGCAGCAGGTTGGATTAGAATGGGGGTCCCCAATCCCCGGGCTGTGTCCTATGTAGAACTGGGCTGTGCAAAGAGGAGGTCCATTGAGCATGCGCAGCTCTACCCACTCAAGCAGCAGGCCGGTGCATGAGTGGAGCTGCACACGTGTGTGTGTGTGTGTGTGTGTGTGTGTGTGTCTGTGTGTCTGTGCGTGCTGGTCTGCCACTCATGCATTCTGGTCTGCCTCTCCCCTGCCCACCCGGGCTGCCAAGCGGCAAAGGTTGGGGACTGCTGGACTAGAAGACCTCCGAGGTCCCTTTCAACTTTGTTATTCTGTTATTCTGAAAGCTTGCCAGAAAAGAGACAAATGCAGTCCAGGAAACAATAGCACATAGTCCAAATATGTTCCAAGAACCACAGAATGCCAAATTGGGTAGTCAACCAGTCCAATGGTCAAGAGTCACAAGCAACATGCAAGAACTTGGAAGTCCAACATTTATCTTCAGCAAAGGCTGCAAGCAAAGGGATGAACTAAAAGTTGGATGGTGCCTTATGATCATCTGACTTCTCCAGCTAAACAGGACATGTCTGTGGCTCAACAGCCTCCACTGAATCCTGGCTTCTTGATTCCTGAGGCTGACCATCCTGAAGCACAGTTGGAGCAGCATTGTGAGATCCCAGGTCAAAGTCAGACTCTGAATCATGGCTTATGTAACCATTTCAACTTTCCTTTGCTTTAGAGACCTGCAAAGGCGGTAAGTGAAAGGATTGGGCTAAAGTTACTTTTTTAATCCCTGCCCTTGTGGTGAACAGTCTCTAAACGTGACAAGTGGCAAAAGGAGGACCGCTTGTAATCTGATACTAAAATTGATGCAAAACTTCCGCATAGCTAATATATCGGAAGAAGGTTTGCAAAGCGAGAAATTGATTGAGCCGCAGAAACTTTCTTTTTTCAAAAGCCACCCACTGACAACAACAGTATATCCATTGCCATACAGAATACTGACAAAGGTGATGGTTTTCAGGGCAGAGAGGAAATCCTTGCAGGTTTGTCAGATTCTATTAAGGAGTTGGCATCTTTCCCCAGTTATAATCAATGGATGGGTCAATCATGTCTGACATCATGTTCTTTGCCTTATCAGATCTATGGATAAGATCGTGCTGGCGGAAGGCACGGTGGCCAGAGCTGTCTAAATCAAGTCAGTCACGATTCAGATTTATACTTATTTATTTTAGCAAAAGGACGAGGAAGCTGATAGCCCAAAGTACCTTTTGATGCTCTCTCCAGATTAATCTCTGCGGGGTCCACATCTGATCAGCCCACCTGGAGTCTTCAAAGCTCAGTCACTCCAAGAATTACATTTGATGCAATAACATGTTGAATGTGATGTCGAGCTGCAGGATGGCTATATTCTCAGGCCTATTTTTATAGGCATTATGGGGCGTATTATGCTAACTGGAAATTATCCCTGCATAGGAGCTCATTCATACTGCGGTGTAATGAAGGGAGATTGAATTCCAGATGCCTTACAGTAGCACTACGCCAAAATATATCCCTTGACTTCACCAATATCCTTTTATTAGGATATTGAATTCACAGAAGGGAAAAAGAGCGTGAATTTACCAGCAGGGGATGTTCCAGGTCCCATCAATTAGGGATGTACCTCTGAGAGGATCATAGAAAATGGCCTTCTCAGTGGTGGCCCCTTCTGTGTAGGGAAATCGCTCCTTCTGTGGTATGGTGGCCTCCCCCACTGTTGCTTTTCCAAAAGGCCCTAAAACCCTCCTTTTCTCAGCAGATTTGAGGACCATGAATGGAGACGGAGCTGATCAAGGGACTGATTTTATTGTGTTATTGCTACCACCATGTTGTGAGGTGGGAATTTAATGGGGTTTTAATGTTATGTTTTTTTTTAATGTTCCAAGCCACCTGGAGTTACCGATGTATGAGTTGGGCAGCCATCTAAATTGGTTTGTTTAATTATTTAATTGACTAACTAATTAAAGATGTCCTCCTACAGTCAACTAGAGTTGACATCCTATTTAAATGAAAGCAACATTCTTGAGAATATTGGAAATTTGGTCCAGTGGGTTTTAAATTGAATTGAAATAACAGCAACAGAGGAGCCATTTTTTTTGACCGTTCCTCATGTTTCTTGAGTATGTGTAAGGTTTAAGAAGACTGTTAAGGCCAGCAAGAAGTTGCAATGGTAGAGCAAGAGATCCTAGAAGGAAGAGATTCCCCCAAATTGCTCATTGTCAAGGTAAAAACCTCTATTTTCTTTGGATGCCTCTTTAGTGCCTCTAAATCAGAGAAAAATCAGTGGATACGGAGAGATTAAGATCGAAGATGGAATTTGGATCGGTCACTATGACCACAGATTTTCTTCCAAGCTTTTGGACTCATGCTGGAGCCAAGCTTCAGGGAATTTCTCTCTACTGAATACGTGCTTTGGGCTGTTCTGTGAGTGGTGTTTGCGTGGTGCTTTCCTATTGGCCGATTGGTGTGTTGATGGCTGGCGATTGGCTGTCATTTCCTTGTGCTGCCAAGCCCAAGTATTTGATAGGCTGATGGTAAACCAGCATACTTGTTAAGTGACTTCATTCTTGAAATTAAGTTCCCTTTGCCCCCCAAAATAAATAGTTTTATTTTTACTCCATCCAAAGCAGCATACCGTTGATTCTTGATCCTGATGGGACCAAGCACTAGGGAACCTTGGCAGAAATCTGCCAAGTTTCCATCCGATAAATGAATGGGTTAAGTCCTCAGGAGGGTCCAACCTTGGCATCTTTCAGACTTGGGGACTTCTACGCCCAGAATTTCCTAGCCACCATGACCAGCTAGGGAATTCTAGGAGCTGAAGTCCACAGGTCTTCAAAAGTTGCCAAGACTGGATGTCCCTGGGATAAGCAAATGCTCCCACTCCTCTCAACTTGTAAAACAAGTTTACAGTGCCCTCTTCAGTCATTCCAAAAGCAAAACAAAAGGAAGCAACAAGAATGAGTGATGCTGTAGCCCTTTCTCTTTCAAAATTCTGGGGATTATTACAAAAAGATCTTCAAGAAAGGCACAATTGAGCTTCAGTGAACATAGGCTCCAACCTTTGGGGAAAGCATAAACCTTGCATCTTCAGGATTCGGGCATCTAAAATTTGTATTCACTTAGATGTGACCTCAGCATCAAAGGAGCAGGAGACTGGTCCCGGATACGCTTACAACTTCTTCTTAGCTAATAGCTTAAGTAGCTCAAAACATAGATTTGCATAAATCAAGATCTCAGGTTTAATCTCGAACAATTTTCAATGAAAAGCAAGAGGTTTGGGATAACCTTGGCATATGAATTATGAGAACCCTCACCTAGGAAAGGAAGCAATAAAGGTAAAGGTAAAGGTTCCCCCGCACATGCGTGCTAGTCGTTTCCGACTCTAGCGGACGGTGCTCATCACCGTTTCAAAGCCAAAGAGCCAGAGCTTGTCCGAGGACGTCTCCGTGGTCATGTGGCCGGCATGACTAGACGCCAAAGGTGCACGGAACGCTGTTACCTTCCCACCGTAGTGGTCCCTATTTTTCTACTTGCATTTTTACGTGCTTTCGAACTGCTAGGTTGGCAGAAGCTGGGACGAGTAACAGGCGCTCACTCTGTTACGCGGCACTCGGGATTCGACCCGCCAAACTGCCGACCTTCTGATCGACAAGCTCCGCGTCCTAACCCACTGAGCCACTGCGACCCTATAAGGAAGCAATATTAGCCTTATAATTAGACTCCCTAAAGGGGTTTTTATAAGAAAGCATGGATAAAATGCTGCCCCACAAATATATAGTCATGGATTTAAGGAATTTAAACATGTATTAAAACTGGTGCAGCTTTCCTTGAATATCATTCTTACAGATTCCAAACAAGCTGCTATAAATGTAAAAAGCTGGCTTTCCCCCCCCCCACCCCAAGATTTTCAAAAGTTCTTCAGTTGTCACATTAGCGGCTTTCAAAACGTGGACTGTGAAAAGGAACAAGTGGTTTTTTCTTTTCTTTTTCTCTTCAAAGGATGTTAATATTATAGCCTATTAGGAAAGCTGAATATTTGTGAAAGCTGTGTTTATGGATACATTAAAATAGCGTATTTCAGTTATTATTGAGCTCCATCTGGTGGTGATATGCAAGAATAGCCAATATTTCTGACACGGGAACAGTGAACTAGGTTGACTGACTACACAATCATTGTTCAGAATTGAAATTTCTTCCACATTTGTTTTTGGGGCATCTGCTTCCTAGATTCATATCTCCAGTGTCTAGAGAGACATTTTTATTGCAGCAAAAGAAACCGGTTTAATCATCTTGTACAGATGAATAAGAAACCAAGAATGGACCTTGGTTAACAAGCAACCATCCACAGACAAAAAGATAGCAGGAGATTTTTGAGAAATCGGGATTATCTCAAAGGGCTGACATCAGATGTCCAATTTTGAAGGCACGTTCTCTTCTTTTGCCCTTTACATTCCAGACAACTAGGAAATGCCATCTGAGATGCTTTCTCCACCCATATTCCTGCTTTGGGCTGAGATACCTCTTGTCCAGCCATTGCTCTGACTTCCCAAAAATTATTCTTATAGCCCGTTGCAGATCTTCAGGTGTAAACTGACCTTCAGTAAAAAAAACACCCTCTGCTTGTAAATCCATTTGTCTATAGAGGTTGGCTAGATTGGAAAACAAATCGCTGCTGAAAAATTTGTGCATAGGATCTACTTAGGACACACTTAGGACACACCCCTTGGGAGAGGCATTTTCTGATATGGTCCATCATGTGGTGGACCAGCTGCCAGCCATTAGTGCAGGTTCGAGTCCCACCAGGCTCAAGGTTGACTCAGCCTTCCATCCTTCCGAGGTAGGTAAAATGAAGACCCAGATTGTTGGGGGCAATAAGCTGACTTTGTAATAATGCCGCTTGGGGGCCCCCGAAAGCCCTAATAAGCAGGCATATACATAGAATGAAGGCTATTGCTAAGCACATTGGTTTATGCTTAAATTGTAAGCCGCCCTGAGTCTTCGGAGAAGGGCGGGATATAAATGGGATTAAAATAAAAATAAATAAATTTAAAATAAAAAAAATAAAAAAAATAAATATTTCAGAGATTTCAGACCTCTTGGTATCCTTTCCTCTACTCTTCTCCCTCTCCCTCCCCTCCCCTCCCCTCTCATTTCCCTCTCCCTCTCCTCTCCTCTCCTCTCCTCTCCTCTCCCAACTTCCTGATATTAACCAGTATCTGGAAACAATTTCACTTGCTTACAATTTTACTGACAGTAAGTGTTGGCTTTGTTTTTTAAACCATTGTATCATTCAACCTTTCCCCCAAAAAAGTCTTTAGTTCCTGGTTTTTCATTTCAATTGAGAAATTGATTTGTTCTTTCCCAGGCAGAAAAGTCTCATTTTTTAAGCAACACACAATCTATAAGCAGCCAAGTTTGGAGCAGAGATACAGTCTACAGAGCTCGGTGGGGTTTTGGTGAGAGAATGGAGCTCACGTCAATTTCAGATTCTTTCATATGGGGGTGCAAGTCTATGTATATCCCAGATTCCTTACACAGCTCCAGCAAAGTGTCAATATTGCTCTGAGACAAACGAAGATACCTGTGCAAAGAAAATAAAAGGGTAAGATGTGTGTAATGCACTTGATCGCCAACGGTTATTTAATTTCTTCCACTTTATGGGTTAGGTTTAATCACAACACAGTGTCAACTACAGAGACCAAATATAGAGACATACAGAACTGAAGATACTATATAAGATACTATATAAGGAGCCTTGGTGGAGCAGTGGGCTGATGCCTCCTTAAGTAACACCAGCTGGCTGCAATTAGTGCAGGTTCGAGTCCCACCAGGCTCAAGGTTGACTCAGCCTTCCATCCTTCCCAGGTAGGTAAAATGAGGACCCAGATTGTTGGGGGCAATTAAGCTGACTTTGTAATAATGCCGCTTGGGGGGGGCGAAAGCCCTAATAAGCAGGCATATACATAGAATGAAGGCTATTGCTAAGCACATTGGTTTGTGCTTAAAATTGTAAGCCTACTGCTAAGCTTGTAAGCCGCCCTGAGTCTTCGGAGAAGGGCGGGATATAAATGGAATTAAAATTAATAATAATAATAATAATAATAATAATAATAATAATAATAATAATAATAATAATAATAATAATAATATAGGGGTCCAGGATGCGCGTGCTAACAGTTTTCTACATTTGGTTGGCTACGGAAAGAATGCAACCCCAAATTTGCTGAAAACAAAATTGGAAAAGCTTTCGGAATAGTTTGAGAGTCCTGCAAATAGCCCCATGGGGATAGACAGAGCTCAGGGACCCTGAAGTGCTCATGCTTTGCTGAGATGGGGACAAGGTTGACCAGAAACATGGGAAGGGGGGAGGGAGTGAAACCATGATGAAATGGCTAACCTGCAGCTCAGAATTTCTTCAGGTTTAATCTCGGGCAACGGCAGTGGAATTTTGAAGTTCTCGTCCTCTCTGTCTTTCTCAAGCATGCTTTTGAGCTTCTTCTGCAAGGTGGTGAATCCAGTGGTGGGGCTCTCGACGCAGAGAGATGAAATCGAGGACTTCTCTTTTTTGGTTAGCAGGCGTTGCAAGGAAGGGAACAAGGCCACTGCCTCTTGGAGAGAGATGGTGTTTTCTAAGTTGGATTGCCTACTGTTGCTGCTCTTCTGAACCTCCTTGTTGTGGGAGGCTGTGCTCTGGATGCTATTCCGTGGAGCGTTTGCATTTCTGGCTGAAAGGGTCTGAGTAGGCAAATCCATTCCACTGAAGGGTGTCAGATTGTTGGAATGTTTCCGGTCTGAGGAAAAAGATCAAGAATGTTATGCTTGGGGGAAAAAGCCGCCCATCAGGAATTCATCTTTCTTAGAGAAGAATGGCAATACTCCAAGCTTCTAGGAGCATAACTGATGGCCAGGACCATGGGAGGTGTAGTCTAGCAACATTTGCAAGGTGTCAGGTCGACATAACCTGGAGATCTCTACTACGATATTGGGGTTTATCCATAGAATTTTCAGGAGCTACTTTTCTTCATAATGGAGAAATTTACTAGGGCCTGCCCTACAGTATTTTATCTATTACATCCTTGAATATGAGCCTTCTAGTTGGGAGAAACCTGACATTTCCTACCATAGATGGGTCTTTTGGTTGGTTGTCGTAGAAAGCTCACAAAGTTGGACAGATGGTCCCCAAACTGGCTCCAAGGGATGTCCACTGAATCTTTCCCAGAGATGGGATGGGTGTCTGTTATAGTTTGATCTTGGCTGGATGCAGGATAATTGGAAGTCTTGAAAAGAGGGAAGGAATACGATGCTGTTACTGATTTTCTAGGTTGATCTCTCTCTTTTAGTCTTCTAGGCCACCCCAAAAAGATGCCGGTGATTTGCTTTGTATACATACCTTATTATTTTTATTGCTTGATACACTGATAGGCCCCCTTCCTATTCTGAAACATCTTGGGGGATTTACAATAAAAACAACAATAGCGTACATAATAAAACAATACTCAAAACCCAGACTCATCTTTTCCAACAATATGAAAACCAATACATTATGCATTAAAAGTTGGGGAGAAGTGAGGAAACAAAATCTTCCAATCTTCAAGACCTGGGTGAAGAACTGTGGTTAATATATATCAGTGGAACAATAAATTATTAGTGTAATTTGTTATCTGGCCCTAGCTCTTTTTTTAAAAAAAATGGATCGTTTGGCTTATCCTGAGCCCAATTCACCAGGTAAGCCCAACTGATAACATTTGTAGTCTCCTAAGGGGCTGATGTAAGGGACGCGGTGGCTCAGTGGGTTAGGACGCTGAGCTTGTCGATCAGAAGGTCAGCAGTTTGGCTGGTCGAATCCCGAGTGCCGCGTAGCAGAGTGAGCGCCTGTTACTCGTCCCAGCTTCTGCCAACCTAGCAGTTCGAAAGCACATAAAAATGGAAGTAGAAAAATAGGGACCGCTACGGTGGGAAGGTAACAGCGTTCTGTGCGCCTTTGGCGTCTAGTCATGCCGGCCACATGACCACGGAGATGTCCTTGGACAAGCGCTGGCTCTTCGGCTTTGAAACAGAGATGAGCACCGCCCCCTAGAGTCGGAAACGACTAGCACACATGTGCGGGGGAAACTTTACCTTTACCTTTAAGGGTCTGATAAAAACAAAGGACATGTGTTATGTACTGGGCTTTTGGAAAATCACCACGTCTCCAGTCCTGCAATTGGTCAATTTTGGGCAGCAAACATGAATTCAATCCGATTGGTTGCTACCAGAGGGTCTGACTATATATTGAGGCAGGGTGACTCCAAATCCTCAGTACAGTTTCTGCTTAAATAAAGAATGAGTTTCTCTGTACTCATCTGCGTGTCTTCATTCCTGCTCATCTGAGCCCACAACATAATAACATGGTTTCTCCAGAATGACCATGATGGCAGTTGTAGTTCAACACTTTTACAAAGCACCTGGTTGGAGAAAGTTCTTCTAGAGCAGGGGTCTCCAAACTTGGCAACTTTCAGACTTGTGGACTTCAACTCCCAGAATTCCTTAGCCAGCTTGTGGACTTCAACTCCACTTCTGGGAGTTGAAGTCCACTAGTCTTGAAGTTGCCAAGTTGGGAGACCCCTGCTCTAGGGGTTTTTGGTTGGCTCTTTCAGGAAGCAGACCACTGGCCCAGATAGTACTCATGGTTATGACCCAACCAAGCAACTTTCAGATGTTGGCAGAAAGTTTAAGAGATGTGTAATTCTTCTTACAGTGCACTTGAAGTGGTGTCCTCATGGCCACTTAAACCAATCTCCACCTGTGCTCCAACTGAGACACGATTTCTCTTTTCATGGGCAGCTGGTGGTTAAACCTGCTTCTTCTTTAAGAAAGAAGAATTACTTTCTCTCTTTAAAAAAAGCCCATTCATGAGGGAAAATGAGAGACAGATGGCAAACACAGATAAATGTTCCCCAAGAGATGGTAATCTGCTACTTAAGGAAAATACGATCTAAGGGACTTAAGGAGCCGTGGTGATCTCTCTCTCTCTCTTTTTTTTAGAAGATGATGGATTTACAGACTTTCTGGGATGGGCAGACAATAATGATTTCCAAAAGCAATAGATTGTTTGGGCAGTAGGCAAAGAACCGATTGGAAAGGGCTGGTTTTAATTGATGCCTTTTTGACACCATGCTATATTTTCATGCAAACTGAAACAGGAGGATGCTGACAATTGGAAGGCACAGATGCAAACCAAAGGTGAGCACATCCTTTATCACCCCTCTAATTTTAAGGTTCCATTTACCTGGGGGATTACAGGTTTTTTATATAGCATTTCTATAGCCTAGGCTAGGAAAGGCAAACATACTGTTACACACATCCCAACATTTTGAAAGGCAGAAGCAGCAAGGAGAGTGCAAAATTAGGCTTGTTAGCTTTCCAGAAGGAAGGCTTTTTGGAAGCTACCTGCCCTCAGTTGGGGAGGGGGAGATACTTCCAGCTTGGAGTCCATTCAGGGGAGGAAACATCTGTGGTCAAACTCTACGTCCATATCTGCCATTTCCAAGGGAAGGTGGACAGTCTGGTGAGATTCTTGTAATATAGGCAATCAGCAATAAAGTACTTGGATCTACTCACTGATTGGTTTTGACTGATTGCACCTCACATATAAGGATTTATTTCCAACTATATACATTGGGTACAAAGGGGGGAAAGTTGTGTTATCCCAGGTTGCTCCCATTCAGCAAGCAACCATCTCACACTGTGTCTCTCACACTTTCAATGGGCCATGGGACCAAAGACCCCTGTGCAAGTTTCTTTCCTCTTGTTGATGTAATTTCCAAAGTGCATCAGTACCTTATAATACACTGTTTTGTAGGAGGATGTAGGGGAGAGCGATGCTTGATTCCTAAGCCACCTTTTCACTTTTCTTTCCTCTTGCAGCAGGAGGCTTTCATTCATCAGCTTCATGGAATCCAGCGATCGCCTAATCTTCTTCAGCTGAAGGATTGGGATGGAAATTTGGTTAACCTGGGTTTCCTCTTGTTTCACAACACAAAGAAACTCCCGGAAATATTCATAAAGAGCAACCAAGATTTGAATAATGGATTCTTGTTATCAGGAAATTGCCTCCCCTACTTTAGTATGCAAAAAAGTTGGAAACTGTGGAAAAAGTTTGGAAAAAAAACAATGAAATATCGACAGTGAAAGATTAGGTTATAAATTTAACCAAACTTGTAGAAATAATAAAGCTGACCTGTTACAGGCTGCTTAGAGAGGGCTGTAAAGCACTGTGAAGCAGTATATACGTCTAAGTGCTATTGCTATTGTCCTTCCTTCCTTCCTTCCTTCCTTCCTTCCTTCCTTCCTTCCTTCCTTCCTTCCTTCCTTCCTTCCTTCCTGTTAGAATGTAATATTGCAGGCTGACTCTGCCCATTGCCAGGAGTTCGATCCTGACAGGGCTCAAGATTGACTCAGCTTTCCATCCTTCTGAGGTCGGTAAAATGAGGACCTAGATTGTTGGGGGTGCAAGAGGCAGACTCTGTAAACCACTTAGAGAGGGCTGTAAAGCACTGTGAAGCAGTATATACGTCTAAGTGCTATTGTTATTGTCCTTCCTTCCTTCCTTCCTTCCTTCCTTCCTTCCTTCCTTCCTTCCTTCCTTCCTTCCTTCCTTCCTTCCTTCCTGTTAGAATGTAATATTGCAGGCTGACTCTGCCCATTGCCAGGAGTTCGATCCTGACAGGGCTCAAGATTGACTCAGCTTTCCATCCTTCTGAGGTCGGTAAAATGAGGACCTAGATTGTTGGGGGTGCAAGAGGAAGACTCTGTAAACCACTTAGAGAGGGCTGTAAAAGCGCTGTGAAGCAGTATATACGTCTAAGTGCTACTGCTATTAAGATGGAGAGGGGCGGGCTTTAATGGCTTTTCAAGAAGTAACTTGATGGTTTCCAAGTTCCTGTTATTTTTTTTTTAGTGGATGCAGATTTGGAGAAGATTAGCTGGTACCATTTCTGAAACATCTGTTAGACCAGGGTCAGCAAGGAGCAAACCCTGATGATCCCCTTCACAGAATAACCTCCTCCCACGTTCATTCTTAACACGTGCCTCTTACTTAAACACTGCAATTGTGCTTGCCTTCTTCTTTCCAGGCTTAGGATGTTGATTTCAATTCCAGGCTGCAGATTTGAGCCATCTGCTCCTCCAAGAAAAATCCGACTTTCACCTTCAACCAGCTGGTGGCAAAAAGCAAATGCAGATACAATGGATTTCACGCTGCATACCTGAAATATCTCCCTATCGTTGGATACTCTCAGAGCTTTTGCTCTTTTGTTATCAAGCCAATTCATAGGCCCTATTGGCGTCCAGTTCCTTTCAGTCATGGTTCCGGTTCTGCAGAAGGAAAAACTGCAGCTGTGGAGTCATGCCAAAAGCACGTGGATAGCATAGAGGTAACTTGCAATCTGCAATCTGCATCCTTTAGCTAATGGTGCCCTTTCCTGCTGAAAACCATTAGCTGACCTTGACATAGTCTTCTCCAAAGAACTGTGATGCAATAATCTGTGTTCTTGTCCATCTCCTGGGAGGGTTGCCTTGGCAACCAACCTGAAAACATGACTGTGGCATTATTATTAGAGCATTTGCCCAAGATAAATAACCCATCTTTGCTAGAAATTGTGTCTCATTCCTTGTAGCTTTTTCCATTGGAAATAATGACAGTAATAGTAACAATAATTGTAACGATAAATGGGCTGTTCCTCCAATTGGGGATCTGTAGCTTCTGGACTGGCTTCCCTGGCTTTCAAGATGTATATTGTTGATTTGTTAAAAAAAAATCAATTAGCCACGCATGGTTATGGAGTTGGTTCTTTTTATTGTAGAGTGGTTTCCTGTTCGGCATTCAACTCTTTCCTTAGAGTCAGAGTTGCCTGGGTTTTAACATGTCTGCTTTGTTCATATTTAGGAAACATTGGTCATGGAGAAAATCCATCTATGAGGTCTCCAAGAACCAATAATGACTTGATAGCACATAATCACATTGTATGTTCAAATTCAAATCATATCCCTTCGTTTCCATTCTGTGCTTAGTTCTTCAGTGTAATAGCAATCTTCATCATCATCACCACCATCAACATCACCCTGGCTTGCCTCTGGGATCAAAAGGTGGTTGTTATGGGGCTCTTCATTTTCTTCCAGTTGAGAAAGAGATCCTTGTGAAAAGGAACGTGAGGATTTCCACGGATTGGACTGGCTAGAAATTGGGAGGCTGTGAGTTCTAGTCCTATCTCCGGCATGAAGCCAGCTGGGTGACCCTGGGCCAATCCCTCTCCCTCCACCCTAGGAAGGAGGCGATGACAAAACGCTTCTGGAAAACCTTGCCAAGAAAAGTGCAGGGACCTGTCCAGAAGAAACTTCATATCACCTCAGTGAAGCCTGGGTGATACTTTAAGCCACTGGCAGGGAGTAGACTTGGTGTGTTGGGCAATTCCAGGATTTCACAGAAACTGCGGACAGGAAAGTCCTCTTCCACAGGGACGTTTGTGCTTTACTATCTCGTTTGAAGATGGTTTCAGAATGAATTTTGGAATTCCTTCTCATGCTGACTTGACTCATACCTTAGGATTGCAAAATGACAAAGGATGTTGGCTATGTTGATTCTGATAAATATTTCTCCAGGTGGCCTCTGTGACCATCTGAAATTTCTGAAACAACAATAATAATAAAAAAAAAAACTCTGGGGAGAAGTTTGTTCGTGGTGTATTCCCTTGGGATCTAATTAGGCAGGCTGCAGTCCATGAGGAAGAAGAGAAGCTGGGGACTTTGTGGACCACCAGAGAGAAGAGAAGTTTGGGAGGCAGTTTAACTATTATGGACATCGTGAAAGAACAAGTCAACTTATATCGTTGCAGGACCTTCCAACTGAGTGTAAAAAATCCCCCATTGGACTGCAAAGAATTTCACTTTTCATATTTCCCTCCTCAGCTTCTTTGCTATCAAACTGGAAATGGTTTCCTTAAAAATGCAGAAACAGAGTTTTTTGGGTTTTTTCTGGGGTACCACCCACCTTGTTTCTTCTTCTTCTTCTTCCCCCTGTCAATTCTGAGCATTTTGAAATCCTGAATGATGTGACCTTTTGATGGCATCGGATTGTGAGCTCTGGCACACGCCTCTCCGTGACACAAAGACCATCACGAAGGAACATTAACTTGACTTCGTAGCTATGGATCTCGAATGGGGAGGGATGTTCCCGTTTTCAGAGGGGTGTTAAATTAAATCCATAAATCTTAGGAAATGGGAGAAAAAATCATTCACCCATAAACATTCCTCAAAAGGGAAGATGGAACTGAGAATTAAAAAAAAGTTTGGATCTGCTCATCTAAGCCTCCAAGGGGTTTTTAGACATCTTAATAGCTTGATGAAAGAAAGTCACGGAAAGAGATTGGTTTCCGCTGGGAACTGGAGCTATCAGTGGTATTGGGCCCCTGTTAGAAATATTGGACAGGGAAACTAACTAATGGCTGAACATTAAGGGTTGGGCAGAAGACTTGGTTCCCTCTTCACCACCATCTTGTTCTTAAAGGATTATATGATTAGGTAGGTACATGCCTCTGGGACCAGGAGATAAACATTTGCAGCTAAATGAGTTGCTAATCATTTTGTTCCAGGGGACTAGGCCTTCCTGCCCTATTTAACCATAAAAGGACTTTTGTCCACAAAAGTTAAAAAGCCATGAGATTTCACGATGCTTTGCTTTTGCTGCAACTCATTAGCAAGATTCCCTTTCTGGAAGTCCTCATTGTTTAAATTGCATACCTTCTCCTATTGGAATCTTACGATTATATGACTTTGTTGCTTATATGTAGATTGGGAGCTTGTGCACCAGAGACAAATTCCTCGTTTGTCCAATCACACTTGACCAATAAAGAATATCTATTCTATTCTATTCTATTCTATTCTATTCTATTCTATTCTATTCTATTCTATTCTATTCTATTCTATTCTATTCTATTCTGTTCTGTTCTGTTCTGTTCTGTTCTCATTTTCCCAGCTACCTTGTGCCATTTTTAGCTCTTCTGGCTAGGGGATGCATAATATATCCTATTTGCCTAACTAGGCAAGTTAATGACAATTAATTATATATATATATTGAAATCCTGAGAAGATCACAATCCTAGGAAGATCCTGATTCCCCAAAACACCTGCCTGAGAGCTTGCCTTTTTACATTTGCAGGACGTTTCTTTTCACTATAATAAAAGGCACTTCATTGGACCATGCCTGGGTTCCCACGTAATTGCTTGGGCATCACTCTCAAGTGGCTCCTTGAGATACATTCCTGACAATGTCCTCTCATGATCACAAATAAAATTGGTGGTGGTGGGGACCTAGTTCTTCTTGATAAATTTAACTTTTAATTAATGAGAATGCTCAGGTACTGGACAGACAAACAGGGAGAAGTTTAGACAAAGGGAGAGGAAACAGGGTGAAAGCTTAGCAGGTTTATGTCCCAAGAATTCATTCCAGAAATCTTCAATATGAAGGCGCAGAGGGAAAGGCAGGCTGACCCAAGATATTTCCCATTTAGGTAGGAGAAATAGCTGCCGTTTGAGGCAAGAACAAGATTTCTTCTTGCCAAATGGTAAGGCTGGCCCTGAGCACAGAGCAAAACAGAAATTTCTGTAAGACACAGAGTATAGAATAACAGAGTTGAAAGGGATGTTGGAGGCCCGCAGTGTGCCAGACACCGGTCCATACAAACAAAGCAAAGAAGCTCCATCTGCAGAAGCCCCCTCCGGTCCATGAAAAATACTCTTTCCACAGAATGGTCCCTGGTGCCCAAAAGGTTGGGGGCCTCTGGTTTAGTCCAGCCCCCTGCTTTGGCTCAGGAATTCTGGGAGTTGAAGTCCACAGGTCATAAAGGAGACATTGCCCACCCCTGTTCTAGTCAGCTCAGCATTGGGTGAAGCTGAAAACCAGCAATGTGAAAAATGGCAGTTCTTCTTGATAAATTTAACTTTTAATGAATGAGAACCCTCAGGGGCTGGATAGACTGGCATAGGGTGAAGGTTAGACAAAGGGAGGGGGAACCAACCCGTGTTGGTTCCAGTTATCAGAGGAATTCCTCCTTCCCAAAATCCAGTGGCAGCGGGGCTTATTGTTTTCTTGACCGCATAACGATTGCACCATACAGTACGGTGGATTGTGAGATTTAAGCTCCCACATTTTATTAAGTCACAAAACCTGTTGTGATTCGGGGTCAGCCTGTGGGTTCGGCAGTTGGGTCGGACGATTCAGAGGAGGAGGAGGAGGGGGGTGTTGGAGAGGTTGCTGAGGGGGTTGGAGAGTTTGCTGATGAGAGCCCTCAGCCAGGCCCCTCCCACCTGGTCACGACACAGACCCAGCTGTGTGAGTCTGACAGCATGGATGAAGATGACCCACAGCTGGCCCTGTTCAAGGACGCCCGACACAGGAGGCAGTCAATAAGGAGTAAACAGAGGAAGGCAATGGGGCACCTTGGAAGGAGGCAGAGAGAAGCCACGCCCTGAACTGTATAAAAGGGGAATGCGTGGGAGGGCTGGTTTGCTGAAGGCAACTGCTTGAATAGCTCCTGTTTCATGGTTCGTGTCTTGTTCTGTTTGCTTTTGTATCCATAAATTTGTCAGGCTTAGTTCCAGCCTCTTGCCTTCTTGTAAAAGGGGTTGTCCCTGCCTTTTCTGCAGGGCCGGTAGCAGGCTGGTACAGAACAAAACCTCATTGCAAAACCTTACACTGATTTTCTTTCAGCCTTACCCTGTAGGGATTTTCTGAAAGTACGTACAGCACACCTAGGGGAAAATGAACAATATGCACCGTCCTGAACTTCTTGGAGAAAGAGCAAGGTAGAAATATATAGATATATAAAATATATAAAATAATAGACAATGTTGAGATTCAAACATTTCTCTTTGAGAAGAGCTCTTTCTCTCCTTAAACCTAAAAAAAAAGACAAAAATCCTGAAACCAAAATGTCACCAGAGTCTACAAGCTTTCAGCAATCTTCTTCCAGCAAGGATTGAGGATGAACTACGAAACTCCAAAAATTAGAAGAGTGGTTTAAGATGTAAATTTCATAGTTAAGAGTCAGCCTTAAGAAGGAATTTGTGAATACGTGGAAGAGAAGAACTTAAGGAACATCAGAAAGGTCCAAGGATCTGCAGCAAGTATCCCCTTCTCTTAAACTATTCCTTGTCTCATTAGAGTTACATTCTTTATCTTGCCCAGAGTTACTCTGTGGTAAAGAGGGGCAGCCAATAAATTTGATAAATAAATAAATAAATAAATCTTGGTCCAGCTTCATTCGTGATGGACCTGGAAATAAAGGAGGTTGATATCCGACAGGTTCACCGACGGTAGACCGGGTTCACCTCCAATAAACACCCATTGATCTGGAATGTTCTTTCTGTCTTTAGGACCACTTGGCTGCTCATATTTCTAGGACCTTATAATTTAATTTAGCGAAAAAAGGGCCCTGCAGATTGTATCAGTCCTTGGCTGGAAATTGAAGGCTATTTGTCACTTGCAAACATCTAACTCAGCCAGAAGTAGAACAAGCTCTCCGTATGACTCTCTAGAGTAGCCTTAAAACTGGCAGGGAATTGAAAGATTTATTTTGTAGACCTGAACTGATCAAAACCTGCCTATTGTGGTTAATTGTACAGGGGGTCTGGAAGTTCTATGAGGCCATTGGGAAACCAGAGGCTTTTTCACCAGCCTTTGATATTCTGGTGGATATCAGGGTCACGAATCCACATTTGTTTTCTAACCACCATGGAGAAATGGTCTCCAAGTCATGAGTAAATGGTTAATTATGCTAAAATAGTGGTACCTTGGTACTCAGCTGCTTTGAAACTCATTAAAGTTTGTACTTAATGCATTTTGACATGAAAACTTTGCCCCAGTACTCATCATTTGTTTGGTACTCAATGCACAAGGTAGAACGTCTCGGTGTTGGCTGCCTTGTGACTCACTACATTATGCTTTATGGGAAAAATTTGTTTGGTACTCATTGTTTTTGGTACTCATCGTGTCTCCTAGAATCAGTTAACGATGAGTACCGAGGTACCACTGTACACAAATACTTAAAGTGAGGATTTAGATAATCCTAGTCTATCTGCATATACATATGGATTTGGCATTTCCTTGGCTACATCCATCAAATTTCATTGCAGGTTATAATCTAAATAGGATTCTTCATGTAACATAGGTTAGTATATAAGCCATGTTCTACATGGAAGTTGTATTTCTCTATAAAATATTCCTGTGTTTTAAGTTTCTATCTGTTGATTAGAGTTCTATGATTTTCCATGCTGATTGGGGGATTCTGGGAGCTGAAGGCCACCAGTCTTAAAGTTGCCAAGGTCCGATACCCCTGACCTAAATCGTAGCTTCACCTGAGAAGATTTCTGGTATTTGCTCCCTGAAGAGATATCTGGAAATTAATTTGCTTTGTATGTAGACCTCAAATTGGACGGGATGTCAGCTTCCTTCCTGGAATAAGAATTCAACATCTCAAGAAGCTACAACTGGGTCTCTTTTGGTCATTTTCCATGTCTCCAAAAAGATATCACTTTTCTTGACATTTTAGTTCTTACTCCAAAGAGGAATCTTCTTGAAGGTGTCCACCAGATAGCTGCAAAAACAAAAAAAAAACAAAAAACAACCCACAAAAAACCCCCTATCTCTTGTGCACTGTTTCACAGAAGATGTTTTGCTTAAATGCCAAATGCCAAATCCTCACTATTCTTGCTGGTAACTATTCAGATAATTTCAGATTTTCTGCTATTCCTCTTGGCGGCCCCATTCACCCTCCCTTTTAGCCAAACTTCCGGTTACTTCAACTTTCCCTTAAAAAAAAATAAAAAAAAATAAAATGCTCCCATGCTGTCCTGATGAATGGGATTGTACTGTTACCAGCATGCATTTTGCTAGCAAAACTCCAATTTACTTGGTCAGGGTCCTTTTGTGGCTTGGGCTTAAAGGCTGCTGTTGCCATAGTAACAAAAGTTAGTTACCTAAGTGACAGTGCTCTTCTAATGTTCCAGGAAACACCCTTGAACTTGGTTTATTACAGCATCCTTCACAGATGTAACTGCAGATGGGGGCAATGCATATATTTTCATTATGTAACAAAAACTTACTTTCCTCTATGAGAAACATTGTCTTTCTGTCTGTCTGTCTGTACATCTATCTATCTATCTGTCTGTCTGTCTGTCTGTCTGTCTGTCTGTCTATCTATCTATCTATCATCTATATCTATATCTCTATATACCTATCATCTCTAGCTAACTAGCTATCTAGCTATCTATATCTACGTATCTCTATCTAATCTCTCTCTCTGTCTCTCTCTCTCTCTATATCTATCTATCTATCTATCTATATATCTATATATCTATCTATCTATCTATCTATCATCTCTATCTATATCTCTATATCTCTATATATCTATCATCTATCATCTCTATCTAGCTAACTAGCTATCTAGCTATCTATATCTAATCTCTATCTCTATCTCTCATCTATCATCACTATCTATCAATCTATCTCTACCTATCCCTATCCCTATCCCTATCCCTATCCCTATCCCCTATCTGTCTGTCTGCCTGTCTGTCTCTGTCTTCTATCTCTCCTCAGTTAGAACATTAGTTTTCCACAGTTGCTTTATTACTGAACTGGGTAAGAATCCATGTTACCTTTTGCCTCAATCCATTGCCTTAGGCTTCAGTCTTGCACAGGATATTCTAGAGATCATTACTGAGGTTCCTCCCTCTGAGGTTGAAGACTGAAACCCATCTCAGAGGAGAAATCTTACTTTGAGAATACCTCTATCCATCCCAGCCTCTAAGACCAATCTTTTCTGATTTCCCCTGGTTCCTTCCAAACGTTCAGCAGAAGACATGATGTAAGATTTAGGATCACTAAAGCAATTAGGACCACAGCAGCTGCTGGAACTGTATTTCTTCTCCTTGGTTAAAATTGGTCTGGTCAAATAAGTGGCTGAGATGGGGGAAAACAAGGCTGCCACCACTTTGCTTCTCTCCCTTCCATCCTGCTGGCAAGACCATTGACAGTCACAATGGCACTTCGGCTGTTGGAGGTCTGCCCTCAATCCCTCATATTGATCCTATTGCTCTGATTGTTTCATTTCAATATTCCCAGCTGAAATTACGCTACAGGAACCCTAAGGGTAAGGGGTGGGACAGGGGAAGAGACCAATTATTTGGGGGGGAGGGTATTTCTGAAAATGTCTTGGCAGGTCTAATCAGCTAGGTTTCTCAATTTGTTTACAGCCTGTGATGGAGCAGGCACAAATAATTGGAGGTTGATGCAATGTCTGGATTGTGCAGGCACTGGAACATTCAGCATCCAATGTGAACTCCAGGAACAGATGCCCAACCAGAGCTGGCAGTTAATTAAAAGCACCATGTACTTAAATGATTAACTAATCACAGCATGGCAGCATTCAAGAGAAAAACCTTCTCTGTTGCAACTCGTAGAGAGACTCCTAATGTCTGCCTTCGTGGTACCCAGCCTACCACAGTTTGTTCCTACACTGCCAGGAGAGACCCACACAAGCAGTGTTGGTCTCTCCAGTTTCATTAAACTGCTACTTAGTTGAATGGAGGTTCAAACGACTATATAAATATCACCCTATCACATGCAAGACTCATTCAGTACTCTAGATTCCCTGTAAAATATTATCTATTTATTTAGCATATGGTGATGCTGAATTAGCTAGGAGACTACTACAAGGTAGTTGTTTGGCTGCTGACGATTGCTGGTCCATTCTGTTCACACTTGCACACAATCCAGAGTGCACCACAGGGGGAGGACTAGCTCCGCAGTCATAAGACTTGATGGTGCTCTGCAGCAGCATCTGGGCTCTTCTCTCCACCGATGTTGCTTCATGTTCAGGTGTCACATTCGGGCAGGCTTGTTGGGTCTGGCTAAATTTGTACTGCTGCTTGAAGTGTTGGTTTTTTCCAGCCAAAGGGATACCTTTGTATTAATAGAATAGAATAATAGTAGAACAGAACAGAACAGAACGGAACGGAACGGAACGGAGTGGAACAGAACAGAACAGAACAGAACAGAACAGAACAGAACAGAACAGAACAGAATAGAATAGAATAGAATAGAATAATTTTAATAGAATAGAGTTGGAAGGGACCTTGGAGGTCTTCTAGTCCAGCCCCTTGCTTAAGCAGGAGAATCTACACAATCTCAGACAGGTGATTGTCTAGTCTTTTCTTAAAGATCTCCAGTGATGGGGTGCCCACGTTTTCTGGGGGTAAGCTGTTCCACTGGTTGATTGTCCTCACTGTCCGGACGTTTCTCCTTAAATCCAGGTTGCTTCTCTCCTTGATCAGTTTCCACCCATTGTTTCTTATCCTCCCCTCTGGTGCTCTGGTAAACAACCTGGCCCCTTCTGCCTTGTGGCAGCCCCTCAAATATTGAAACACTGCTATCATGTCTCCCCTATTTCCTCTTTTCTTTAGACTAGCCAAAGCCAAGTCCAGCAGCCGTTCTTCGTATGTTTTAGCCTCCAGGCCTTTGATCATCTTAGCTATTCTATTCTATTCTATTCTATTCTATTCTATTCTATTCTATTCTATTCTATTCTATTCTATTCTATTCTATTCTATTCTATTCTATTCTATTCTATTCTATTCCATTCCATTCCATTCCATTCCATTCCACTCCACTCCACTCCATTCCATTCCATTCCATTCTATTCTACAATCTGTCCTATTCTATTCTATTCTATTCTATTCTATTCTATTCTATTCTATTCTATTCTATTCTATTCTATTCTATTCTATTCTATTCTATTCTATTCTATTCTATTCCATTCCATTCCATTCCATTCCACTCCACTCCACTCCACTCCACTCCATTCCATTCCATTCCATTCTATTCTACAATCTGTCCTATTCTATTCTATTCTATTCTATTCTATTCTATTCTATTCTATTCTATTCTATTCTATTCTATTCTATTCTATTCTATTCTATTCTATTCTATTCTATTCTATTCTATTCTATTCTATTCTATTCTATTCTATTCTACTCTACTCTACTCTACTCTACTCTACTCTATTCTTCCTTTGCTGGCTGGTCAGTGATGGAATCTTTGTCCCTGACATGCCACAAAACTGTGATGGTGCATTATCCGATTCAATCTATTAGCAATTATTTGACAGTCCTTGAAAGATGGATGGGCAGAATGAAGTAATTTGGAATAAATGGGCTTTTTTTTGTAATTCACTCTGATTGTTTATCTTAGCGTTTGGTGTTGAGCCATCTTTCCTTCCCCCCCACCCCCCGAAAACCTTTCATCAGACATAACAGTTTGCTTGTGTGCTTAAAAAAAACCACTAACAGAAAACCGATGTTTGCCCAACAGAAGAGGAGAAAAGCACCAAATTAGCCGTGAAAGAATGTTATAATTTCAACTCTTCAGACAAAAAGAGACAGAAGTCAATTGTGGACGGCACTTGAGCCTTGGCGTTTTGTAATGTCTGAAGGATCAAGGAATACGGAAGATAAACTTGCATCTCTAAAATGAGTACTGAGAGGTGGGATCTTCATATATTGCAATGCATCCAGTACACAGGAACTTGCAAGTGAAAACCTTGAGTTGGTTGGCTCTGTTGGATGTATTTCTTCATGTTTTCATTTGTTTATTTTCTTGCCTGTGCAGCATATGCTCATAAATCTGAGAAACTCAAAATGTCCCTATTCTTTCTTGTCCCGATTCTTCAAAATCCAAAGCGGAGAAACGTTGGCGAATGTCACCACCATGACATGTCTTGCTAGGTGACTTTGGCCCCCATTTTACAACCTTTCTTGCCAGGCATGTTAAGTGAATCGCTGCAGTTGTGAAGTTAGGAACACGGTTGTTAAGTGAATCTGGCTTCCCAATTAACTTGATGGTCAGGAGGTCGCAAAATGGGATCACGTGACCCCAGGACACGGCAACTGTCATAAGTATGAACCAGTGGACAAGCATCTGAATTTGATCTCGTAGGGATGCTGCAATGATCACAGTTGTGACTAAGTCGCGATCTCAAGACGTTTCTGTTTGTTCAAGCCGGCCTAGCCTGATGGGGATTGGTGGGGTTTTTATTCTTGTGCTTTAATTTTAATCTTGGTGTTTTAGAATTTGATTCCAACTGTTTTAATATGGGCAATTATTTAATCTTGTTTTAACGTTTGTATTTAGTATTTTATTCTGCCCTGTGAACCGCCCTGAGTCCTCAGGGAGAAGGGCGGTATATAAATATTATTAAATTAAATTAAATTAAATTAAGTCATCGGTCACTTTTTTTCAGGGCCAGTTGTAACTTTGAACCGTCCCTAAATGAACTATTGTAACTAAAGCTGATCCCTCTTTGCCATCTGAAGAGGGAGCCCTTGTAAATTTACTCCACCCAGGGCTTCTTTCCCTTGCAAGTAACAGAGATGTGCTTTAATAAGATAATATGCATGTTTGAAAGCAATGTTTAAGGAAACCCATTCAGCTCTGAATATAAGTATCAGCTTTAATAGTAGCTCCTTTGCTCCAATTTTCCTCCTTCCTTTTTACCACAATGTATCTCTGCTGGCATGTCTTGCTAACCACTAATTTTTAAACTAAATGGAGCTACTTGTTTGAAGTGAAAAAATTAAAGCTGCGCCACTAAGATGTCTTTAAAATATAACAATGGAGGGGGTGAGGAGAGGAGAGGAGAGGAGAGGAGAGGAGAGGAGAGGAGAGAAGAGAAGAGAAGAGAAGAGAAGAGAAGAGAAGAGAAGAGAAGAGAAGAGAAGAGAAGAGGGGAGGGAGAGAGATAGGCAGACAAAAGAGAGAGGAAGGAAGTGAAAGGGAGGGAGAGTGAGAGGAACGGAGAGAAAGGAAGGAAGAAAGAAAGATGAAAAGAGGAAGGGATAGAGAAAAGAGAGAGAAAGGAAGGGGGAGAGAGTAGGAGAAGAGGAGAGGAGAGGAGAGGAGAGGAGAGGAGAGGAGAGGAAAGGGGAGGGGAGGGGAGAGGAGAGGGGAGGGGAGGGGAGAGGAGAGGAGAGGGGAGGGGAGAGGAGAGGAGAGGAGAGGAGAGAAGAGAAGAGAAGAGAAGAGAAGAGAAGAGAAGAGAAGAGAAGAGAAGAGAAGAGAAGAGAAGAGAAGAGGGGAGGGAGAGAGACAGACAGACAAAAGAGAGAGGAAGGAAGTGAAAGGGAGGGAGTGTGAGAGGAACGGAGAGAAAGGAAGGAAGAAAGAAAGATGAAAAAGAGGAAGGGATAGAGAAAAGAGAGAGAAAGGAAGGGGGAGAGAGAGAGAAAAGAGAGAGAGGTAGCTTAAGGATTTCACCCTTCACTTAGTGTCAAATTCAATTTGGTATTATTTATAAAGATTAATTCCAGAAAGAGGAAATTGCTGGGTCTAATTCAAGGCCACAAAGAGTTGGGGCTTTTAGAAACCGCATTAGGGCATGCCAAATTAAGCTGGTTTTCTAAAGACAGGCAGTTCTCTTCGGATTTTCATTAATTTATTTGGTATGTAATTAGTTGAAAAATTAGACACGGAGCTAATAGGAACTCCTCTGAATTGGTCGGGACACATTCATCTTGGCCTAACACCATTTTGGGTGAACAAACCTCTAATTAAGTGAGGAATAGTCAATATATTTATGTAATTTGCCATACTGAGTTCGTTGAAATTCAGGGCAAATGCCTATTTCTACATAAATTCTACTCCCAGTATAGGGATTTGTTTAAAAAGGAGACATTAAACCGCATTCATCTCAGGCATAAGTGAGTGTGATTTATTTGGCTGGCTGGATTAAATATTCTGGGTGGATATTATTAATATCCTCATTTATGTCTCATCTTTCTTCAATAAGTTTATGGCTGGGTAACAAGAGAGTTATCTGTTTTATTTTGTAATGCACTTTGCAAGCCTTGCTCAGAGCTATTCAGGAAACATCTAAGAGGCTTTGAATGTGGGCCATCACCACCTCCCGCCCTCCTCCATTTAGCCTGAACACTCTCCCTGCTACAATGGACTGTCAGCTGTAGCTTTGATACGGATGGAAGATTAAAGTAAGAGATCCATTTCTCCCCAAAATTGAGATATTCTTCTGATTTTTTTTCCCCTCACACAGAGAGGACCTCCTCTCATATCCAGGCATTGCTGCCACCTTGTGGCAAACTGGTGACACTTCTCAGGGAAGAAGTTAAGGGAAGCCATGTTGCTAAGGAGTGAAGAGTAGAAACAGGTAAACAACTTGGTTCCAGGATCCAAATTTCATCACGAGTAGACTAGTTCAAAGCGAGTGCACACAACTTATCTACAATGCCATATAAAGTCGTATAACAGTACAAGTGTTGGCTGGAACTATGTCAAGTCAACTGACTTCTTACTCTCTGTGCCTTCCAGGGTCAAATGGTACATACCTTCAACAAACTTTATTATGCACAGTTACCATTTGTAAATCTCTTCCAGATTTATTTATGTATGCCCTCTCTCTCTCTCTCTCTCTCTCTGTCTCTCTCTCTCTCTTTGTGTGTGTGTGTGTGTGTGTGTGTGTGTATTTGTGTGCATGTGTGCATGAGTCTGTGTTTGTGTGTCCTTCATCCAAATACTTGCCAGGTTTGACCTTGCTAAGAGCCGTAGTGGATCAGTGGTTAGAATGCAGTATTGCAGGCCAACTCTGCCTACTGCTAGGAGTTCGATCCTGACCAGCTCAAGGGTGACTCAGCCTTCCGTCCTTCCAAGGTCGGTAAAATGAGGATCCAGATTGTTGGGGGCAAAATGCTGACTCTGTAAACCGCTTAGAGAGGGCTGTAAAGCACAATGAAGCGGTATATAAGTGCTATTGGTATTGCTTAATTTGTCAAGAATGTCTAACTGCTAAGAAAATCAAAAGAATGTTAGTCACGAAAAATGGTTCCCTGTTCCCTGCAGTTGAGTTTCTATGCAAGTTTACAAAAGATAAATTCTTTTTTAAACATCCAAGACATGATTGTACAAATACTGGTCTACTGCAAGGGATTTGTATTTGAAAAAGCCCTCCGGCAAAGCGCTGTTCAGTTGGGGACAGAGGATTGCTGGATCGTCAATGGTGGATCATTCTTCCTTTCCTGCTTCTAAGCCGTTTCCTTGCAGGACATTAATGTTCTTTTTCCTTATTATGGCTGCAGGATTGTTTTCAGGAAATCCACAATAGAGATTGTTTTGGCAGAGAGCTTGATCTGCATGAATTAAGCTGCCCATGATGCTTAATTATCTCTGACAGCTAATCACCTAATTTTGCTTTACAAGTGACTTGGGGTGGGAGTGACAGCAGTGAGCACCAAGGCTGATTCTGGGTACTTCTCATGCATGTCTTATAAATAAATAAATAAATAAATAAATAAGGATTTTGGCAAAGCGAATTTTGGGAAGAAAGAGTTGGAGCAGGTAAATGGAGATCTGTACCAGACCACCGTGATCCAAGGAGTTGAATTCCAGCATCACACTGAATTTGTAGAAGGCTGAAGCCTAAATCCTTACTGCAGTCCAGCGTGGATATATGAAATGTGAAACAAATAATTTCCATTTGTTTAAGACTGTGGACCATACAAAAATGACCAAGCATTTCTGTTGTAGAGTCTCTTGTAAAATTAGTTTTATGGGATGTCCTGACGATGGACAGGAGGACAATATTTCTCCACCCACTTTTTTCATTATTCCTCATACTAAGATTGATACTAATCATTGGGGCCAACCCATGCTTATAATTAAGGTGAGCATCTGCTTAGAGCAGGGATGTCAAACTGCCGGCCCGCGGGCTGGATGCATTGTAGCAAAACCACATCCACCCCATTGCTGGCAATGGAAAAAAAAGTGGAGAAATGTCACGACACGGCACGTGACGTTGCGAGTTTGACACCCCTGGCTTAGAGCAGGGCTTTTCAACTTTTTCACCCATTGTGCCACTTTTATGAGATGGCAACATCCGAGTACCACCAGTCGCCTAGCAAGGTATCAAAAAAGTGATGAAGTACAGGTAGTCCTCGACTTACAACTGTTCGCTTAGTGACTGTTCAAAGTTACAATGGCACTGAAAAAAGTGCCCTCCAAGCCACAGCCGAGCAAGACGCCCGCCTGCCCACCCGGTGGCACTCTTCCTCCTGTCCAAGGTTTTCATTGTTGTGAGCATTTCTGTTGAGGATTGGCAGCAAGTGTGGGGTAGGGGGTGTTTGGTTTTTATCCTCCCCCCATCTGCTAGGTGGATCCTGGCACTGATCCTGGCACTTCCGCTGAGCCCTGATAGCCCTGCAGCTCCAGCCATCTCTCGCTCAGGCTTGTGCGGTGCTGCCACTGGTTCAGCTCATTCCCCTCCCCCGCTACCACTTTTCTAGGATGGTCACATACCACCTGCCAGGTGCCAAAGTACCACAGGTGGTACCCGTACCACTGGTTGAAAAGCCCTGGCTTAGAGGATATATTACAGATCTCGTATATGCAACTCTGTCTTTGCAAGGTCAAATCCGGGTCAGTCACTGGGACTGGAGGTTTACTCTTCCGAGCTTTTGGACTTGTGCTGGACCCCATCCTCAGGGAACTTCTCTCTCAACCAAAGGTGTGCTTTGGGGTATCCTGGGGGTTCTCCCTCCCTCCCTCCCTCCCTCTCTCTCTCCACATAGCCTGTGGGAAGTCCTACTAAATTATCTGACCTTTAGTTAGGAAGATCACGTCCGAGCATTTGAAGGGCCATCTCACAGAGAATGGATGAGATTTTTCCCCCTTCTTCAAATGTAGATGCCTTGGCAGCATATTTCCAAGGCTTACTTGAACACAGTGATGTTTGAGACGCTCTCCAATTCTCTGATTGTTCGAGGATATGAGAGACCCTGAAATTGCTTTTCGTCTGAAAATATTGAGCTAGGTGGACAATGGCTTCCTCTGAAATAAGGGTGGTCCCTAGAGTCCCGGCGAGTAATTCAGAAGCCTTTAGCTTTTCATTGAGATGCTTCATAATGTTCGGTCTTGACACATTGAAGGAATCGTCCAAAGATGTTTTCGTTTTGCACACCTGCCCGTTGCTAATATTTGGAGTCCCAAAGCAATCAGAGCTATCATTCTGTCATTTGCAAGTCAACCCGGTGTTATCTGACTAGGGAGAACTAATTCCTTACTTTAGAAAGTAGAAGCTTTAAAGGTAGATCATTAGTCAGGAATAAGTACTCATCAGCAGCCCTGGGGCTCAGCTGTATCAAGCTGTGGCAGAAGAATCCATAGGAGGGGTGGGGGGAAGTTCCTTCCCTGTGGAGACCAGCATCAAATGAGGTTTGTTGTTTTTTGTTTTTGCAAACTGGAACATCAGCTGCTTTTAATGAGACCATCACTATGCATAACCCTACTCTCCCTGTTTGACAGTGCAGGTGCTCAAGGCTTTAGTTAAGAGTTCCCGGATGGAAATGTGGGTTTTTTTTAAAAAAAAAAAATCTAAAGTCCTGGGTGACTGATCTATGGAATGGCAGATTCCACAATGTGCTGCAAATCCCTGACAGACCAATGTTAAGGCTGAAAGCAATGCTTGCAGATACCTCGCCCTGTATACCTCAAATGTTGGGCTAAAAGCCTTTGTGTTTTAAATTTTATTTTAAAATTGGTTGTCCCAAAGGTGCTTTTTCGAAAGACAACTGGACTTTGTTTGTCCTTGCAGACATTTCGCTTCTCATCCAAGAAGCTTCTTCAGTTCTGACTGAATGGTGGAGGATGGAAGGATGTATATTCCTTGCAGTCATCCGGTCGTTAGTACTCATTCTGAGAGTTGGAAGTTTATCTGTGCCCTCATGGTCATCTGAATAGCGCAAATGGGTGTGGAAGCTTCTTGGAACTGCTGAAAGGACTGTGTTGTAAACAGGAGATACCTTAAGATTGAACAGCCCTCTCTCAACAGAGAGGGAGGGATGCGACATCACCTATCTCTTGTTTACAACACAATCCTTTCAGCAGTTCCAAGAAGCTTCCACACCCATTTGCACTATTCAGATGACTATGAGGGCACAGATAAACCTCCAAGGGGCCTCAAAAAGAATCCAAGTGGCCAGCTGTCTGCAAGGGGTATAAATCCTTCCATCCTCCACTATTCAGGCAGCGCTGCAGAAGCTTCTTGGATAAGAAGCAAAACATCTTCGAGGACAAACAAAGTCCAGTTGCCTTTCGGAAAAGCACCTTTGGGACAACCATGACCTGGATGACTGAGAATCTCCATGGACTTTTAAACTGGTGGTTTCCCAAGGAGCTGACAATGTTCAGAGTGAAATGTTGGCCTTAGACATCAGATAGTTCTCTTCCGTGGAATGCTTCCGAGCTGTAGGAGACTTAAGACCTTCTTAGTAAATATAAATGAATGGTGACTTTGGTTCCACCTTCTGGGGAAGATTTCATTAAACTTGGCCCGTAAGGAAGGTTATCCTGGTGATGGCAGTAATGAATAAGGAGAAGGGTGAAGTTGATATATACTACAAAATAAATCAGCCATTGGTTTGCTAGGAAGAAAGTTTGGTTTAGCGGTTAAAGCTCCAGGTCAGAAACCAGAAATCGGTGAGTTCTAGTCCTCCTTAGGCATGGAAGCTAACTGGGTGACTTTGGACCAATCACCAGGAGATTGTGAGTTCTAGTCTTCTTAGGCACGGAACCTGGCTGGGTGATTTTGGCCAGCTGCATTCTCTCTCAGCCCACAGTGTCAGATTTGGGCAACAAAACAGTTAATTCCTGTTGCAACAAATGGATCAACTGTGTGTTTGCTGGAAAAAAAACATTAGGAAGAACAAAAATATGAGAATCGCATATCTGTAATGAGTTGACTAGGGTACCCAGGGCTTTTTTTCTCATAGAACGCTCAGAACGGAGTTCCGGCACCTTTTTCTTTTGCAAAAAAAGCACTGAGGGTACCTAAAACCTTCGGTACTTTCACTTGAAGCTGTAATTGAGTAAATCAATGGTTTTAAAAAGAGGTTTGCTGACTTTGTGTTGTCCTCATTTGCTTTCTCTTTACTTACAAACGGGAGAAGTGAAATTCGAGTATTTATTCTGTTAAGCAATCTTTCTTTCCCTACCTTTCTCTTGAGTGAAGTATTATTCACTGAACAATCTATTTCCTGGGAATGATGATTAATCCACTTTGTAACATTTGCTTTACGTTACATAATTCACATTCCAAAAGCTATTTTGGACCATTGAAAAGACCAAAAAAAAAAAAGATCTTCTCATTATTTATCAACCTAAGTGGAAAAACTGAGAGTGGAACATGTTAGAGGTTGTCAATTTAGCTGTATTAGATGTTCCTCCTTTGCTTCCTACACCACATAAGGGATCCTAAGTGCTTTTTCCGCAGGTAGCTCAGAAGCCTCCTGCCAATAGGAAGCTATAGAGCAGAAAAAACAATGGCTCACTGGCACTGACTATGTCATGTTTCCATTCCACCACAAAGCAAATTCAAGTGATTGTAGAACGAGGTAAAACAAAAACAAAACAAAACAAAAATCTTCTTTTTTTAAGAGGAAGAGTACTGGTGAGAAATAGCAAGACAAATTCCAGCACAGTGTTAACCTGAATTATCCCACTGGCCAAAAATCAAGAGCCATCTTTAAGGCAATAATTGCACTTGGTTATGTATGAGAGATACATAGAGATCCTCCCAACCAAGCTATCTTAAGCTTCCCTGTCTCCGGGTCCTCTGGAATGCAGCCCGTTCCTCACCCCTAGGGATCCAGACTACATTCCACCACAGATATGATGAAAAATGTGTTTAGAAGGTGACAGAGTCATTCAGTGATATATCTGGTAATGCCAATCCAGAAGCATGCAGGATTAAATACAAGGTAGTACGCTGTTCCTCATCCAATGCTCAGAGACCCGCTTAAGAGGACTTCCTGTTGCTCAGCTTGTCCTATTGCTTTCTTGCTCCGGACCTTGTTAAGGCCTAATTTAGATAACACCCCTAAATTAAGTTGTTCAAATTAGTCTGCACCAAAATATTGAGCTGGATCTGATCGCTTCAAACTGATCTGGACTCTTAAAATCCATGGGTGTGTGAAGGGCATCCTTGTAGGTCCACAATCACTTGAATCACCTCAGATGCCTTCAGTTTAAACAAATTAGATCAATCCCCGATTCATCCCCACTGAATTATTCCAACATTTTAATTGACTAGAACAGGGGTAGGCAACCTTGGCTCTTTTATGACTCGTGGACTTCAACTCCCAGAATTCCTGAGCCAGCCATGCTGAGGGGGAAGGGAGAGGTTTCCAAGCTGAGCCATGCTGGCTGAGGAATTCTGGGAGTTGAAGTCCACAAGTCATGAGGGGTCCATAGTTCCTCCATGCTGGCTGAGGAATTCTGGGAGTTGAAGCCCATGAGTCATAAAAGAGCCAAGCTTGCCTACTCCTGGACTAGAATTTCATTCAATCAATCCAAATATTCAGATATTTACACCTGCTTTTAAGAAATGGTCTTTAACCAGACACAAAACAAACACCATTGCGTTCATGGAAGTCACTGTTGTTTGGAGTGCTTGTTGAATGTTAGTTGACAATTTCTGTTTTACAGGCAGAACCGGTGTGGGCAGAATGTTAATGTAGTCACAGAAGGATATGTGGGAGACACTGCATTTTGGATTGATTCAGAGTGTTTGTGTGATGTGTTGTGAACATCTGTTGACCTGAAATAATCTCAATGCTTTTCAGTAACTGTAAACTAAAACATGGTAGGTTTTTCCCATAACACTATCTTTCTCAATTTTTATCCCTATTTCTCCTGCTGATCTGATTTGTTTCAATAATTCTGTCACTTAGAGATATTTTTTTTCTCTGTGTCCTGGAGTTGAAAACAGTAAAAGTAGCTGAGAACTGCACCAGGTTTTCTCACCAAATACAGTAGGTCTTTAGAATAGAATAGAATAGAATAGAATAGAATAGAATAGAATAGAATAGAATAGAATAGAATAGAATAGAATAGAATAGAATAGAATAGAATAACAACTTTATTGTCACTTTGAATGTACACCAATCGGCATACATCAAAATGAAATTTCATTGCATACAGGTATGTCTCCCAGCTTCCTCTTTTCCTCCAATTCTTTGTCAACCATTGACATCTCATGATTGCTGACCTCTAGGTGGGGTCCAGGTAAGTACTACTGAGAGAATTGGCTTAATGTCAACTGCCCCATTGGCACACGAAGAAAAAGAAACTCCTGGGACATAATAGCAATAGCACTTAGACTTATATTTTGCTTCACAGTGCTTTTACAGTCCTCTCTAAGTGATTTACAGAGTCAGCATATTTGTCCCCAACAATCTGGGTCCTCATTTTATCAACTCGGAAGGATGGAAGGCTGAGTCAACCTTGAACCGGTCAGGATTGAACTGCCAAACTACAGGCAGCCGGCAGTCAGCAGAAGTAGCCTGCAGTACTGCATTCTAACCACTGCGCCACCACTGCTCATAATGTTACCAAGAGTATAACTTTACTGATAGATCCATATAGGGACAGAAGAAGCAAAGCCAATTCAAAAGGCTCTCACAGAAAGCAGCATAGGTGAATTCCCCTTTTTCCCTTTAGACCACCCAGTCTCCATTGTTCACCAATCCAACACATTCTTTGTCTTTTGGGATGCAGTCTTTGCCGTTCGAAAAGTTCTCATAACATAACCTTGAAGTATAGGAACTTTCTCAGGCTCAGCCAGCTTGCTCTACTCCAGCAGCCCTTCCCAACTCCCCCAAGAATTCCACCCTCTCCCTTCTGTTTCTGTTGTCAAGCTGTGAGAAGAATTGCAAGTGGTGGTAGAATCCAAGTCAGCCTTGACACCTTATCTGTTTCAACCCTCCTTGCAGATAAACGGTGTCTCCCATTGCAGAGTTTTGTGTTAGTTGGAAGGAGGAGTCCACGGAGTCAGAAAAGAGACGTGGCATTTTCTCTCCAGCTGGCTTACTGGTCTTGCCGATCACGGTTACCAGTTTGCACAGAATCTGTGCATCCCATTTCCACTCGATGCACACATTAAATCAAGGATGGTGGCTTTCCCTGGGTCTTTTGGATTCTGTTGACTGCACTGTCAATGGGCTGTGAAGTCTTCCTTGCAAAGAATGTTAACAGCCGTTTTCATCTCTGTAGCAACTTCCTGCAGATGGCTACAAACCACAGAGAAATATAATTACGGAGAGAAGCACCCATAATGTTCCTCTTGCATTTAAGTAGAAGTCCACAAGTCATAAAAGAGCCAAGTTTGAAGACCCCAAGTGTTAAGGAATATTTGCCTTAGGTACAGGTGGGCAAAAGTCCACAGTTAAACTGGAAGCTTCAGTTAGCCGAGGTAATTACAACTCCCAATTTAAATGGTTTTAGGAGATTGATAAATCCGTGGGGAACACAGTTCCCCAAGACCACTGCTCTTGACAACGGTACACTTGAGGACCGAGAGATGTCTAAGATACCAGTTGATGGAGGGCAACAATAGACAAGAACTATTGTTTATGAGTTTCTTGAGTTCACATGGTTGGTTGCTGGGTGATGGATTGTACACATCTTTTGGCTTTTCCCAGTAGACTTTGTCTTAGTTCTGGAGCTCATCTCCAGATCTTAGTTTGGGCTCCAAACTATAACTATGTCTCTTAATAAGAAATGGGATTTCAGGCCTTTGTAAGTCTGGGAGCTGCAAGGACAGCTAAGGAAAGTCCATTATGAGATCACTAAAATGTGGGTGATTGTGTAACTTTAAAAAAGAACAAGCACAAGTGTAAACATATAATAGCTGCAGTTCAATCCAGTCAGGGTTGTGTTACTGCTAGCCGTCATTTTTAAGTACCTTGAAAGCACCACAATTGGCTTTATGTGTAGTCCATTTTTCAGAAAGAAGCATGACTGACATGCCTGACAATTGTTTTAAATTGGATCCTGACTTTACATCTCAGCAAACATTTTGCCACAATAGCTAAGCAACCAGCCTGCATTAAGGGATGGAAGGCTATCTACTGACAAAGAAAATTGTGTTTATTTGCATGTAGGTGTGCACGCACATGTGTGGGTGTACAAAAGAGAGTTACTAAGAGAACGCATGAAAAATCCAAGGCAAAGGACAGAATGACTCTTGTAAAAAGTTGTTGAAAAGATAATGTACGTTAGGATGAAAACTTCCCGATGTGGTTGGACTCCAATTACCATTCACCACAGCCCATGCTGAGTGATGGATTCAGGAGTCTCCTTAGCGTCATTCATATCTCTGCTCTGAGAACAGTAGGTTTTTCTCTTGTGCTTCTGTGGTCTGGTTCAGAGGTCCCCAACCTTTTGGGCATCAGGGACTGGTTCCATGGAAAAAGGTTTTCTCACAGACCGGAGGGTGCGTGCTTTTGTGTACTGCCTGCATCCCACAAATGGGGCTTTGCTTGTTTGTGCGGACTGGTTGCTGGCATGCCGTGGCTCAGTACTGATCCACAAACCGGGGGTTTGGGACCCCTGCTCTGGTTTACTTCATTTTCATCAGATTATTTTATTTAGTTCAGATCTCAGAAGAGGCATTATTTTAATGAACTTCAATTATGACCTCCCTTTCTGCAACCACCTTAATCCCAGGTCAGGTTGTGAAGCTCCCAACATCAGCTTACATCCAGCTTTCCCAGCAGTTAAATCTCCTCTCCCCAACCAGATGTTTCCCAGATGTGTTGGGTTGCATCTGTGATCGTTTCCATTTAGTCTGCCCTTACTGGCTAGTCTTCATTGACTCCAGGCTGAAGTGAGCTGTGCTTCCTTAGTTAAAATTAAAATGTATGTACTTGGAAATTCATTTAAAGCCATTTCTTTCCTGCAGTCAGTCTGTTACGCATCTCTCACAGGCTCCTGGATTCTGATTTTTTTTTAAACCTCACATAATCTGCTCTATTTGTTAAAAAAAAAAAGTCAGATGCATGCTAGATTTAACACAAGCAATTGTGTTATTTTTCTCCCCACCCACTAAACCTGGGGAAAATGTCTTTAACAACACCCATTGTGGTTCATACACAAGCTAAAGAACGTGTTTAATTACTGCAAAATTCAATGCTAAAGTGTTTTATTTACCTAACTTTTTTTTATGGAGGCGTATTTCAGTTTGGGAAAAAAAGGCTGATTCTGGTAATGTCAGGTTTCTTTCTCTCTCCCTTGTTTTGTGAGACTCATTTGATGTTCAGGTAAAGTAACACTTTGTCACGTGATAGTAAATAAGCTGTGGAAATTGTTGCCATAAACCCACTGACAGTTAATAGTTTATATGGGTTTAAAGGAGGATCAGAGAGATCCGTGTAGGATGAAACTCTTAGTGGCTACGAAGAACCGTACAACTTATGGAAGACCCTGAGGTTGAGCAGCAACAGAGTTACAGCAACAGAAAGATTTTCTCCAGAATAATAAATGTCTGGAAGATACACTTCCTTTGCGTCTTGTTCATGAATGATTAGGAGAGATCTGAAACATCACTGTGGAGCTGGTAAGGTTGCTTGGCAAAATGGACCCTTGTTCCGTCTTGAATGTTTAGATCGAGGCTTTTGATCCAGGAGACTTGTTTCTTGTAAGGTTTTCAGGGTCAGCCTTGACCAGGGGTCATCTCCAGTGCCACTAAATTAACCACCAAGCATTGAGAATGTGGGGCGAAAACACATTTTCTAATGAATGAGACACTGATTAGTAGCAACTCTTCCTGGACCAGTGAGAGTCATGCCAAGGTCAAAGGATCTTCTGTATGTGAAGCATGTGCTAAACCATACAGCCTTAACTCACACCCTGTGCCAGGTCTTTCCCATGTCCCGTATTACACCTTAGAAGGCATGTCAGAAAAGTGTTTCTTGCTAACAAACTGATGCATAACTTTCTAGCACCAGGGAAATCTTAGTAAAGCCAACCTTTCAATTTTCTTCACTGCTGCTTAAGAATATGTTTGAAATGGGTCCCAGAAGTGCATCTCTTTACTTATTGTCATTCTACATTGTTGTGCTGAATTATTTCATTCTTTTAATAGCAATAACACTTAGACTTATAGAGCGGTACCACTGTTAATGGGTTCTGGGAGGTGCAAGGAGTACCAAAATGATGAGTATCAAACAATTTTTTCTCATAAGGGAAAATATAGCAGCCGACGCCAACAAGTTCTAGCCTGTGTGTTGAGTACCAAACAAATGGTGAGTACCGGGACAAAATTTGCACATCAAAATGTATTGAGTACCAAATTCGGTGAGTTTCAGAGCAGTTGAGTATCAAGGTACCACTGTATACCACTTTACAGTGCTTTACAACCCTCCCTAAACAGTTTACAGTGTCAACATGTTGCCTCCAACAATCTGGGTCCTCATTTTACTGATCTCAGAAGGATGGAAGGCTGAGTCAACCTTGAGCGGGTCAGGATCAAAGTCATGACAGTGGGCAGGGTTTGCCTACAATACATTCTAACCACTTCGCCACCACAGCTCCTAACTCACCTAAGATCTGAGCTAGGGCCCGTAAGAACTGTTGCTAGCATATTTTATGTTGCTACATAAAATATAATATCAATATTTTTAAATATTGGCTTTCCAGCTAGGGGTTTGAAAAAAAGACTGATGAATAAAGTAGGAACTCTGCAGAAATGCGGTGAACTGGCTTTATATCTACTAACCCACCACTACTATGCTTCTGTGTTCCTATTCAAGGCTTTCTGTTCATTAGCCGTTTCTAGCAAGTTGTACTTTACCCTTATGAAAGGCTGCAAGTATTTATTTCATCTTTCCTCCAGAAGCAGGAAATATGTACTTCATGAGTCATGATTAGATGATGTGCTCTTGTAGTTTTGAGTAAGGGCCTTTTGTGTGTATACATTTCCTTCCCTGCAATCATCCACTTTTCTTCATCTGGCAAAAACCTTGTCCTTTTCTTCTCCTCTTCTTTATTTGCAGCTCCAAATAAATATAACAAATCCACTTCTGTGGTTCTGTCATTTCCCAGGTGTGCTGTTGTGTAGATGCGATTGTCCCTCTACAAAAGTGATCACTTGCTGCTTTAAGAATGTAAAAGCGGAAAGGAAAAACCAGCAGGCTGATGGTTACTAATTCAACACAACCTCTTGCTGTTAAGATCAGTAAATAACTACTCACAATGACATCTCTATCGTCTATCTATAATGAACGCCCAGGGGCTGTAAATCCTGTACCATCGCCAAAACTCTGCTAAATTTTGTTTGGGGTTCATATAACACCTCCATCCATATATCAAATACTCTGAAGATGCATTTAATAGGGATGTGTGGACAGTCCTGATAATGATGTACCCAGAGCCTCCTGACTTTGCCATGTCTACTTTTGACCACTGTAAAAGGGCTGGTTTTACAACCTCCATTTGTAATAAGGAAGGCGATCAAACTCCTTTCTCAGAGAAGAACAGAATCTAAATTGGCATGTTAGACCTGCCAATTGCCACCACTTCAATTCTAGGTTCTTTCCACTTTGCAGCCACCATCTGCTGTTGGAGATGGCATTTAGCTGCTGGTTAACCAACTCATTCTAAACTTTCTTATGGTGAAGTTAGCTGAAAGTTAGAGTTTATGTAAACCCTTTGCTGCCAATTATAGTTTTGAAGTCCAGATTTGGTAGCCAAGCTAAGTTCTGCTACCCAATCTTTCCCATTCAGTGTTTAGACTATTAAATTTAAGCAACCATTATTAATTCATAATTTATTGCAATAATAAAGCTGGCCTGGCTTGTTCTGTACCTTTCTCACACACACCAACATTTCGAAGGATCCAGAAAGAGTAGGGTTGGAATACTGGAGAATAAACGTATCTTCAGGGTGACCTGCTATGTTGTTGGTGTTTGCTCAGCTTGGGTGTGTGTGTGTGTGTGTGTGTGTGTGTGTGTGCGCGTGTGTGTAGGAGGGCTGGCATGCTGTGGTCCATGGGGAGTTGAACATGACTTAGCAAACTCAGCAACAAGGTTTAAGGCATGAAATGGACCTGATCAGAAATGTTTATATCAGGTACTGCCAATTATGAACATCTTTTCTGTTAAATCAGGACATCAGATGTCAAAAAAGAAACATCTTTGTCTTCTTGCCTGCTAGAGCAGGGGCTGAAGGATGATGGACGCATGAGAGTTCCTTAGATCATTAGAAGCATTCCGAGCAAGTGAGAATATGTAAGTTGGATCTCTTTGACTGTGACCTTATGGAGAAACGGATCACAAAAGCCTAAGCAACACAGACCGTTTCACCATCATTATGGCCTTTGAAAGGTTCCGTGGTCCTTTGGCCTTGCAGATGTCAATAATCTTCGATGGACAAAATTTGGGCCTGTTCATTTAAGGTGCCTGCAGTGTTGGGTGTCGAGCAGGAGATGGCGATCGTGCTATTAAAAAAGGTGAGGCTTTGCAGGTCTGGGTAAAGAAGAAAAAAAAAGGAGTAGATAAAAATGGGATATACATTTTTTTTAAAAAAAGATTTCCTTTCAATCAAGCCATTGTTTAAAAGCTTCAAGGTCATTCTTTTTCTGATTTACAGAATGAGGGAGATCTCTTATTGGTGAAGCATACTCAAGTGTGTGTTTGTGTGTGTGTGTGTGTGCGCGTGCGTTTTCCCCCATCTGTTTTTTAATTCCATTTCTGGTTCTTTTGTTTTATTCTGGAAAACAGCAAGTCAAAAAAGAGAACAGGACACAAACATTATTGTGCTTTGTTATCTACACTATATTCCATGTGTACCACCTTTGGAATCTTTACAATTTTAAGTATTTTATTTTTTATTTAATTAATTTCTATCCCACCTTTACTATTTTTATAAATACCTCAAGCCGGCTAACATATCTAATACTCTTCCTGTCTCCCATTGTCCCCCAACCCCGCATAAGAACCCTGTGTGGTGGATTGGGATATGAGAGAGAATGAGTAGCCCAAGGTCACTCAGTTGACTTTCATGGCTAAGATGGGACTAGAACTCACCGTCTCCTGGTGATCGGCCCAAGACACCCAGTTGACTTTCATGGCTAAGGTGGGAATAGAACTCACCATCTCCTGGTGATTGGCCCAAGTCACACAGTTGACTGTCATGGTTAACACTGGACTAGGACTCACCATCTCCTGGTGATTGAACCAAGACACCCAGTTGGCTTTCATGCCTAAGGTGGGACTAGAACTCACCATCTCCTGGTGCCTTAACCACTAGACCAAACTGGCTCTAGTATCCTGCCAGGTATCCTGCAAAGTGGGCTGGTATAGTGAACATACATGTTAGCTACATGATAATGCCACTGGATCAGGCTAAGTTGTAATGTTCCGTGATCATGATTAACAAAGCAGGACTCCTGTATCAAACCAGGTATTCCTGGGTTTGTAGCTTTGTCTATTCCCCACTAAGCAGAGACTCCACGAAAATGAAGAGTGCAAATATACATCATCATCATCATCATCATCATCATCATCATCATCATCATCATCATCATTATTATTATTATTATTATTATTATTATTATTATTATTATTATTATTATTATTATTATTATTTCAAAGGCAGCATTTATAAAGCAAGGCCAGTAGGAAGAATGTGCTGTACTGAATATACGGGGATGGCAGACTTCAAGAGATATGGACCAATCTGCTAATTTTCTCCAACCTGCACTTCAAGAAGAAGCTGACGGGTGCCTGTGTAAAGCTATGTTTGAGCACCACACAAAGCATAAGTGCACATTAACAACAGCTACGAAGAATAAACCACCACTTCTATCTAGCTTTTGATGAGATTCCACAAATCTATACAAGGTCATTGCGAGAAGGAGTTTGTTTCTAGGAGACCGAGCGCTCTTGCTTCCTACACTGCTTGTTGCTGTTTTTTTATAAAAATCAACGAGTCTGCTTTACTCTGTGAAGGTCATAAATATGACCTTCACAAGAGGCAACCCATTCAGTGCATTTTCTTGTTTTCCTGGTGGATTGCTGACACGTGCCTGCAGAGAAGAGAAGAATGGAAGCCTTTCTCAATGCTTTTGTTTCTGATCGTTTTGGGTGGAAAAACCAATGCACCATGATCCTAACAGCAAGTAATACAATAATAACAGAACAACAGAATAACAGAGTTGGAAGGGACCTTTGGGGTCTTCAAATCCAACCCCTTGCTCAAGCAGGAGGCCCTATACCATGATTATCCAATGGTTGTCCAATCTCTTCTTAAGAACCTCCAGTGATGGAGCAGCCACCACTTCTGGAGGCAAGTCGTTCCACTGATTAATTGTTCTGTCAGGAAGTTTCTCCTTAGTCCTAGGTTGCTTCTCTCCTTGATTCATTTCCATCCATTGTTTCTTGTCCTGCTTTCAGGAGCTTTGGAGAATAGATTGACCCTCTCTTCTTTGTGGCAGCACCTTAGATATCCTACTAGGATCTCTTGCTTGAGCAGGGGCTTGGACTAGAAGATCTCCAAAGTTCCTTCTAACAGTGATGCTGATGGTTATCTGAAGGACATAGAATGTTGGTCTGCTTATCCAGTGTTGATTGTAGTGATTATTCAGGAATTTGGGCAAGAATTTTCCAATGCTTCGGAAGATTCAGCTAGGTATCTTTGCCATGGAAAACTGGTATATGTAGTCCTCTACTTACAATTGTTTAATGACAGTTCAGAATTATGTTGGCCTTGGAAAAAGTGACTTACAACTTATCCTCAAAATTACAACTGTTATACTCTCTGGGCACTCACATGATAGTATTTCCAATGCTTAGCAACTAGCTCACATTCACAACAGTGTTGCAGTGTTTTCTGGTCCTGTGATCACAATTTTTGACTTTTCTACCCGGCAAGCAAAATCAATTGGGGAACCTGGATTTGCTTAACAATCATGTGACTTACTTATCAATCATAATAAAAATTATCATAAAGTCAGTAGTCATGTGACTGATTCATGACTACATCCAGTGGTGGGATTCAGCCGGTTCACCACGTCAGCAGAACCGGTAGCTAATTTTTTGTTGCCCAGGCCCAGAATGGACTTACGAAAGTGGCATCCACACAGAGAACCGGTTGTTCACATATTTGAATCCCACCACTGACTACATTGCTTAGTGACAGAAACTCCTAACTCAGTTGTGATCGTAAGTCGAGGATTACCTGTCACTGAACAACCAGTCTTCTTGAGAGACAATGCTCTTTTGTAACTGGAAATTCACCTTTGAGGAAACTTCGGAATAACTTTCTCAGAATTTAGTGTTGGTAATTTATATATAAGAACCTGTTCTAGGAATTCTGATGGGTGGAAGAGAAGAACGTTGGGTTGTTTTAAAAGGATATTGAATCAGCATAACTGTCAGCTTTGATATATATACATAGATGTATATGGATGATTTTCATACCCTGGTTGCTTCTCCTGGCAATGATCTCTGAAACATTTTCTATTAAAAAATGCCATGTTTGTGGGACTGTAGGAGTAATTGTATCATCTCCTCCTCCAAAGAAGGCACGAAACATGTAAAGGTACCTCTCTAATAGAGAAATATAGCAAGAGCAACCAACGAAAGTAATTTGTCATGATACAGGATAATAAATCTATTTTCCTCCTCCAGAGTTCCCACAGGTTTTAGGACTGCCTTAATGTTACAAAAAGTTGGAATTGTTATATGATATTGAAGAAAACCTCACCACAAAGTTCATGAAACTCTACAAAGGAAGAATCAATAGAGGGACGCTGGAGTCCTCTGGGGGAAAGAAGGCTGTCTTTGTGTGTGTGTGAGAGAGAGAGGGGGGGAGGGAGGGGGAGAGAGAGAGAGAGTTGTTTTATTATTTTTCAGCTGGCGATTTCATTAACACTTCTACATTGGTTTTTTTTAAAAAGCCACCAATGTTGAATACTGGAGAAATCTAGTTTATCCAGCAGTTATTCCCTCCCTATCTCTTTTCTGCTTTCAATATCTTTGTTCTTCCTGGTATACTGCTAAACCAGACATGCCTTAGACCAATGATGATAAACATTTTGGGCTCCCCGTGTCAAAAATTCAGAAAATGCCTAACTTGACTCTATTGGCATCTCTCTCTCTCTCTCTCTCTCTCTCTCTCTCTCTCTCTCTCTCTCCCTCTCCCTCTCCCTCTCCCTCTCCCTCTCCCTCTCTCTTTCTCTCTCTCAATATCTGAGCCAAAGAAGAGGGAGTCAACCTATTCTCCAAAGCACCTGAAGGCAGGACAAGAAACAATGGCTGGAAACTAACCAAAGAGAGAAGCAAACCTAGAACTAAGGAGAAATTTCTTGACAGTGAGAACAATTAATCAGTGGAACAACCTGCCTCCAGAAGTTGTGGATGCTCCAACACTGGAAGTTTTTAAGAAGAGAGTGGACAGCCATTTGTCTGAAATTGTACACTATTTCCTGCTTGACTAGAAGTTTGGGCTAGAAGACTTCCAAGGTCCCTTCCTACTCTGTTCTTCTGTTCTTCCGTTACTACCTCTGCACGTATGCTATTCTTACTAGAACAAGAGATGCAAAGCCAGCCTGTTTTTAAGCTACAACAATACCTGATATAATGATCTGAATGTTGGTGACAACAGTCAGCAGCTGCGAAGATATAGGTGCTTGCTACAATTAAGTGCATCATCATGTTAGAGGTCCTGCCCAAACGATGTGGTGCTCCTCATTTGGGTGATGTCATCATGACATGTGGGCTATTACTTGCCCCATTGTGCCCTCTTGCTCTCAGTGGACACACCTGGCAGAGAATTGTCACCTGTTACATTTTATCACTTGGATTAACTTCTTGCATATTTCCTACACCTAGCCTACATTTTCAACTGTCATCTTGAATGCATTTAATCAATTCTCTCCAAGATTAGAAGTAATATTTATAGAGGGGGGGTTTTCCCCCCTGTTTTTTCTTCTTGTTGCTGCTGCTTGATAGAGTCTTTCAACTTTTAAGTATCTTGTGTTTAATAAAACTCTCTCTCTCTCTCTCTCCCTCTCCTTCTCTCTCTCTCTTCAAAACAAAACACACACTCTTCTACCATCCCTGAAATACACAAGAGATAGCCAAATCTAATAAATTAATCTTGACTCCCAGAAACAAGATTATAAAGGCACAGTTTGACAGCTCAGGCATAAATCTTTTATTTAAAACAGGAAAATAAACCCATTCCAATGCAATCAGAGAAGACAGATGTAGATAGAAACAAGCTGTGATGTGCTATAGGTACATAAATTGGTTAGGTACACTTGACGGGTTAAAAAAAAGAGATCTTAGCGTGGTATATAAAGAAATGTGCATAAAAAAATGTGCATATAGTTGAATTTTTGCATATGGTGCAAGATAGGAGAGAGAGAGAGAGAGAGAGAGAGAGAGAGAGAGAGAGAGAGAGAGATGAGTTGAGACACTCTATAGCCTTCCATAAAGATAAGTTTTCTTCATATCCAGAAGACATCTGTGCTTGACGATCAAGGTCAAAGAACAATTGTTTTCCCTATGGAATTATTTTTTTAAAAAACTGGCAAATATGAATACCAGATCAATACGTCTTTGTGTTTTGAGTCCTGCAATCTGCTTCACATGTTGTTTATTATTGTTTTCCCAGTTCCTTGTAAATCAATGAGGACTAGAAACCCTTTCAAAATCCTCTGATAATCCTATGCAAGGATTCACCAAATTCCCCCAACTACTGCTTGTCATTTATGGTCCTTAAATTATCATTACAGAGATAGAGGCAGCATTACTGGAGATCTCCTGAGATAATAAATAGCAATCAGAGGGATGATGGCAGATAATAAATTTGCCCCCCCCCCAGGTTTGAGAAGCAGATGTGTTGAATGAAAAGTGATTTTCTGATTGATGTTTTCTAACCAATACAGCTTCATTGGGGATCACAAAGATTTATACTATGAGGCCACCTCAGCCTGTCAAGAATCCTCCATTAAGCAGAAGTTGTTAAATTGCATCTCCTGAAAACACCCATCATTGTAGGATATGGCCATCATTCTTGGGTACACTACCTGTTGGTGTATGGACCAAAACAAAACTCTATTTTGCTTTGGTACTGTGTTTGAAAATGACCAATTGTATTTGAAAATGGTCATTTGGGTTTGAAAATGGCCAATTGGTCCTTCCTTCCTTCCTTCCTTCCTTCCTTCCTTCCTTCCTTCCTTCCTTCCTTCCTTCCTTCCTTCCTTTCTTCCTTCCTTCCTTCCTTCCTTCTTTCCCTCCCTCCCTCCCGTTTTTTTTCCTTTCGTCAGGAAAGACATGTTACATGGACAATTAACTACTTTGGTTTCACTGGAAGTTGCCATATAACAAATTAAAACAGTTAAGGCACCAGACTGAAGATTGTGAGTTCTAGTCCAGCCTTAGGCCCAAAGCCTAAGTAACCTAGGTAACCTAGGTAAACTTTGGCCACTCACTCTTTCTCAGCTCCAGGAAGAAAACAATGGGTACCCACTTCTGAAATCTTGCCCAGAAAAAAGTGACTTGTCCATGCAGATGCCAGAAGTCCACAGCGAAAAGGAAATTGCAAGTTAGGGAAAGTGAGTCCCGATATAATTCTTTGTTCATGTTGTTCTGAAATCTTTATACTATTTGTTTCCAAAAACATTGGGATTCATCGGAGTCATTGATTGGTGAAATGTAGCATCTTTGGAGAAACGTTCCTCACCTTGAAGATATTCCTCTTTAAGTCTCAGAGCCTTTGCGCCTGAAACTCTCACCTTTTGCAACTATAAATCTGCCAGCCTTCTATTTCTCTACACAGAGAAAATGTAACTAAAACAGAACAGGTGCCTTCTTCTATCCCAATCCTCAACACAAATCAAAGGTAAACTAAAACATTAGAGAAGATAAATTACTGCTGAAGAGCCAGCTGGAAAGAAACATGATTGATCTATATGGGAGAATTCAGAATGTTTCCGCTTCTGTCCAAGAGAAAAATGTTTGCAATGCATTATGCGCAGAGGCTTTCTCAAAGTTCAGGTTTCCTGTGGTCTGCGGCTCTTGCTTTTCAGTAGTTGTGTGGAAATTGCCGTCATAAACAACCTAACTTTGCCTGGATTTTGTGCACACTTCTCCAACTGGTGGCCTCTAGGAAATTCTGGATGCTGTTGTTGCTCAAAGCATCTGGAGAACCGCCGCTTGTTTTGAATTTTATGTGATGAATTTATTTCCATTTCACCCAGAGAACTTCGGTGTGTGGATGTAAGAAAGTCTGACAATTAAGCCATCTAACGCACAGGCACAAATATAATGCACTTTTTCACAATGTCATGTTGAGTAAGGAAACTCATTGCTCCATTGGAAAACCAAACTGTAGGGTGTCCTGCGTGCTGTCTGAGCATGGTTGTTTTCATGAAGATGTTGTGTCTGGTGATGCGACAGATACTCGGAGACTGATATGGGGGTTGATGTTGTTTATTCAAATACACGTGGCCGAACTGGCCCAGCCTGCCCTGGTAACCCTTATAAGTCCGGCAACTGTTGGACGCTAGCCAACCCCCTGGCTGCAATCTCCCGCCTTGCCTCGGACACCCAACCCGGTGTCCAGGAATTCCCGCCAGCCGGATTAGCCAATCCCACGGCTGGACAGGTACATACAGAACAGAAGAAGTTTTGTTATCCGAATTAGGTAACATCACTGACAGAAGGGGATTAAGTTTGCGAAGTGAAAAAGAAGAATGGGAAGAGGAGGAAGAGGAAGATCTACCTCTGCAAAAATCTTACCTGGAAAGTTAATACAACCCAGGTGGCCAGAAAGGCCCAACAGAGACTTCACTTTCTCAGGGTCTTGCAGAAGAACAGGGTAGAACAATGGCTAATGACCCTCTTTTACCGGTCTACTATAGAGAGAGTCCTCTTGTGCTGTATTGTGGTTTGGTATGCTGGTCTGACAGCCGTGGATAGGAAAGCATTACAGAGGGTGGTGAGCACAGCACAAGACATTGTGGGCTGTCCCCTGACACCACTGGATGACATCGCCAGGGCTCGCTGCCTTGGAAGAGTGAGGAAAATTCTCAGGGACGACTCACACCCTGGACGGTATCTCTTTACTCTCCTACCATCAGGTAGGAGATATAGGAGTATAGCCAGCCACACCAACAGGCTGAAGAACAGCTTTTATCCATGGGCTATTAAGGCTTTTGAACAGGAAATAATTTTTATAAACTTTATGCAGAATTGACTTGTGAGGCCGGTGTGTTGTGCAATTAGCTCACATGGTGTAATAAGATGGAGGGTTTGTGTCACTGTAAGTTGGGGGTGGGGGCACGAAGGGAGGCTCAGCCAATCTCAATGTATACATGGTTGTGCTTTGACAATAAAGGTTCATTCATTCATTGCCTGGTTCTTGGTACTCTCTGAGCTTAGTTGTTTTCTTGCAGACATATCGTTACTCAAACTGCATAACACCATCAATGCTAGTAAGGGGTGATTATCTAGATGTTATCTAGTTGCGTAATTGAATGTCTGCAAGAAAACAGCTGATATTCATGGATAAATTTCCGCAATATCTCTATGGAGATTCTCAGTCATCCAAGTCAAGGTGCTTTTCCAAAAGGCAACTGGACTTTGCTTTTTCCTTGAAGATATTTCTCTTCCCATCCAAGAAGCTTCTTCAGTTCTGACTGAGAGTGAAGGGCTTTCTTGAAAGAAATCCTTCCATTCTCCACCATTCAATCAGAACTGAAGAAGCTTCTTGGATGAGAAGCGAAATGTTTTCAAGGAAAAAAACAACAAATGTTTCAGCAATATGTTGTTCCTATTTCTCAGGGGGAAAGGAGAAAATGAAAGTATTAAATAAAAAAAGATACTGCTTTTCTGTGGCCTAAACTGTTGAAGCCTTAGCAATTTAAAAAAATGGAGGCCCTTTCCAGATTATTTTTTTATAGAGCTAGGCCGAATAATCAGATCAAAAGGTCTCTGGATTTTCATCATGATTGATAATAATGGAAGCGACTGCATTATAGTCAGGAAAGCATTTACATGGATATAAGTTGCTTTTAGGCTGATTTTTTCTTCCAGTTTAGAGGGTCAAATCTCACTCAGATTGTTGGTCGAAGTAGTCAAATGCAAATGCAGTTCTCAGGGCAAGTTTGGCTGAGTTAGGAGAAGCACATCATGAAAAGAAATATCTTCCTTTTTGTAAAACATGCATTTCAAAGAACTGCAATTAAATCTTTCTCCATGTTCAGTTGCTGTAAATTAGCTTCAGTTTAATTTCATAAGAGCAAAATAATGCCAGTTTCCAACACCTGGCTCTCTCCTAAATGCAGAGACATTAAAAGGGCATTTTCTCTAATTTCAGCTGAAACGAACAAACAAACCTCATAAATTTAAAAGACATCAAGCTCAATTAGAAAAAAGCATTTTTTATTGTTGTTTCCACAATGCCTTCAGCACCCTCTGATTGTATTGCCTTGTGAAAAATGAAAAATATTCCCCAAAAGATGTCATTTTGTATTAAAAGGGGCCAATATTAAAATGTGGTTATGCTTGTTTTATCAGCAAGTGCTTGGACCAATATCAATATCCTTTTTTGATTCTCATTTGAAATTTATCACACATTTCATTAGGCCTCCTTGTGGAGAGCTGCCTTTGGTGCTGAGTTCCTAGTAACTTTTTTGAAAGTACTATTCCTGGGGAATTCTGGGAGTTGAAGTGCCCGTATCTTAAAGTTGCCAAGGTTGAGAAACAAAGCCTTATATAATCAATACTGTTGACATTGCTTGCTGCGTACAGCATAAATTTGGTTGCATGGAGTCGGAGTAAGGTGATAACTTTCAGAAGTGACATTTAGTTAAACTCCATCTGCCAATTGTCCTCTGGAAGGAAATCATGTTAATTGTGGTGCCACCTTGTATGGATGAGAAGATATGTCAAAATTGGTCTCTCTTAGTCATTTATATCTGGGAATGTGTCACTTTCAGTCCTGAATTTTTCATTTTGAGAAATTGACAAGTTTAGTGCGTTTTGTATTTTGATGCAGATGTCTACTGGTTGGTTGATTATGGGTTGATTAGTGACCACACAGATTTTCCAAAGGAAGATATGTCCCTAACATGGTCCTTAAGTTTTCCAGCTGTGTCCCATCACTCCTGTAATTGGATCAGTCAGTCTACCCTGTTATTTCTTCTGTTTCCTTCTCTCTTTTTTCCTTCTCTTTTCTCTCACTTTTCAAATTTATATTGGCCTATACATTCTACCTAATGCCCAGCTTAGCAATTTTCCCTAACACAGTGTAATTTTCTACATTACATTAATGAGTATGTGCATTTTATAGAGGCTTCCCCCAATATAATCTTTCAAAGAGAAATCAGCAAATTGCATTGCAGAATGGCAAAAATGTAAATTTCAACGGAGAATTAAATGTTGATTCATCTGCTGGTTCAAAAATGCAAATTAAATGAATTTGGTCAAGCACTATCGATATTAGTGTGAGAGGCATGTATGAAATTAAATTAGAGGCTGCCTGGGTTCAAAGTCTGCTGCAGTTTGCTAAATGTTGTGTTAATAGCAATAGCCACCAGGGCAGATGGTTGACCACCAATTTTGCAGTTCTTCCTTAAGATGTCAAAAATATTATAGACCCAGTTGCAACAATGGACAGAATCCCATACCATTCTTTGTTATGACTTGATGTTGGGAAACTTCCAGTCAGGCTGGAAGGAGGGGTAAAGCGAGGGCCTAGCTTGGAATCCTTGCATAGCTACAAGCAGAATAAGCTTGACTTTCCCAAAAATCCATGAAGCCTTGTCTGGTCATTCCCAGGAAGGCATTCTTGTAACATAGCTGGCAAACAATAGTTACTGACTTTGGTGATTTATGGGAGATTTGTACAAACATTCATAGAAGAACAGTGTAGGCCTAAAACAGAGGTCCCCAACCATTGGGGCACCAAGGACCGGTTTCGTGGAGAGAGATTTTTCCAGGGACTGGAGGGTGTGTGGTTTTGTGTGCTGCCTGCATCCCGAGGACGGGGCTTTGCTTGTTTGTGTGGACCAGTTGCTGGCATGCCACGGCATGGTACTGGTCCATGGCCCAGGGTTTGGGGACCCCTGACCTAAAAATAATCAGTATATGCTTTGAGAAAGTTCTTTCAACAAATGAAGACCCTTAGGGTTTATTTCCCCCTAAATAAAGCCCTGATTACAGATATTTGCATATGCTCAGTAAAATCACATGTATAGTTTAGTGGTAGAATGTCCATTTGTTCAGGATTTGAAGCCCAGTTAGGTCTCAGGAACGGAAGAACTTTGAGTGAAATCAGCTCTTATTAGCTTCATAGCTGGTCAGGAAGCCAGCTTCCAAGACAGATTTCTTTTGAGGAAAGAGAAACTTACCCAGTCTCCCTGCAGGCCATCTTAGAGTCCAGATTTTATTGATCTGTCAGGAAAAATAGCTTCTGCAAATGTGGCAGCTCAGTGACCCTAGTAGAATTTAATAAGACAGTTTCAATGTGTCTTCCTCTTCCCTTCCTCCAATAACTATGCGGAAGTCCTTCTGCTGAAGAAATGCTGTAGATTTTAAAGATTTTTTTTTAAAGGCCAAATTGTTAAAAAATGCAAACTCTCCATCATATATTCCATCTTCTAACAAGCTCCAGCGCAATCATTTCTGCAAAACAACCAATTTAAGCAGACCAATCTTTGCTGAATCAGGCAGGGGCAAGTCTCTCAGTGCCGATATGCAAATAAATGGCTGCAAATTAAACTAACGATATAAACCTCGTAATCCACCTTTTCTCAGGTCAAGAGCCAACCCAAACTTTGGGATGACACGCCAACAGGTGCTCTTTGAAAATACAGGTAAGTCCTTGGCTTACCACAGTTCATTTACTGACCGTTCAAAGTCCCAATGGCACTGGAAAAAAGTAACTTACGACCATTTTTCCACACTTATGACCATGGCAGTATCCCCAGGGTCAAAAATTCAGACGCTTGGTAACTGATTCATACTTAGGACCGTCGCTATGTCCAAGAGGATGCGATTCCCCTTTTGCGACCTTTGGACCAGCAAAGTCAATGGGGAAGCCAGAGTCATCGTGATACGGACTTAATGACTGCAGTGACTTCCCTAAACTACTTGGGCAAGAAAGATCGTAAAACAGGGCAAAATTCACGTAACAAATGTTTCACTTAGCAACAGACATGTTGGGCTCAAATGTGGTCGTACATTGAGGACTACCTGTATACCCGGCTCTCTAGGAGAGTTTTGATCTGCTAACATTTGCTTCCATCAAATAAAGCCCAGTTACCGTTTCTATGCTCCATGTTTTAGATCAGTGTCGTTTCTTTGGTTACATTAAATATTGTTGTTTGATATCAACTGCTGAGAAGACTCTAGAAGCAGCCGCTGCCAAAGGGGTTTTGGATTGTGCATCCATGCATTATCTGATAAGGAAACAACAAAGGTCAACTTTCTTCATTAAATCTGCTCATGTTGCTAATGCTCGACAAAGCATCTTGAAGCTCTGAAGCCTGAGAAGGATTAATCAAAAGATGTCCTAAATTTGTCTCACTGTCACAGCTCCAAATTTGCTGCTCAATAGGCTGATTAGAATAGAATAGAATAGAATAGAATAGAATAGAATAGAATAGAATAGAATAGAATAGAATAGAATAGAATAGAGTATGAAGTGGAGTGGAATAGAATAGAATAGAATAGAATAGAATAGAATAGAATAGAATAGAATAGAATAGAATAGAATAGAATAGAATAGAATAGAATAGAATAGAATAGAATAGAATAGAATAGAATAGAATAGAATAGAATAGAATAGAATAGAATAGAATAGAATAGAATAGAATAGAATAGAATAGAATAGAATAGAATGGAATGGAATAGAATAGAATAGAATAGAATAGAATAGAATAGAATAGAATAGAATAGAATAGAATAGAATAGAATAGAATACAGAGCAGAGAACAGAGCAGGCTAGAGAACAGACTGGACTGGACTGGACTAGAATAGAATAGAATAGAATAGAATAGAATAGAATAGAATAGAATAGAATAGAATAGAATAGAATAGAATAGAATAGAGTATGAAGTGGAGTGGAATAGAATAGAATAGAATAGAATAGAATAGAATAGAATAGAATAGAATAGAATAGAATAGAATAGAATAGGTTTTCTAGTCCAGCCCCCTGCTCAAGCAGGAGAACCTATACCATCTCAGACAGGTGATTGTCTTAATATCTATAATTCACTATCTTAAGTGAAGCTGGGAAGGAAATGTTAAGATGATGAATTAAAAAAAATACATAGTTATTCTTGCTTTCTTCCCCATTTCTACAAAAACCTGGGTATTAAGTCTAATTCTTCAAAGTTCCACTTCAAAATATCCAAGCAGAAATTATTGCGTTAGACTGCCTGGGGTGGAGTTTGGGGTAATTGTTGGAGCAGCATAAAAATAATTTCTGCCTAATCAAAGGTTTGATTTATACTTGGATTGACGTCCGAGTATAAAGAAGCTTCAATTGATCTCATGAATTGACGTTCCCACAGATGCTGCAGTTGGGGCGAAATGTAGCAGCCCTAAATTCTCATAAAATAGGGGCAAAGCTCACTTGACTGCCTTGCTTAGCAACAGGAATTTGGGGCTCAGTTGTGCTTGTAAGTTGAGACCTGCCTGTAGCATCTTTTTGACAGAGGTGGAAATGAAGGTGTTATGTATGCAGGCACCTGCATAGCAACAGCCACCAGGGGGCGTTGGCCTGGACAGTTTCGGCGGGAAACCTAGGGCGAACCCCATTGGCTGTTAGCTTACCTGGCCAGGTATATAAGGAGGCCAGGTAGCCCTCATTCCCCAGTTCACTTCCCCTTCCAATAAAGAGCTGAACTCACACACCGGCTGGCGTCTCTCTTGCGTCGGACCCACTACACAATAGAAGGCTTCCTGGTTGCCATTTTTACAAGCCCTTTCATTGAAAAGGATTGGTTGACTCTTTAAAATGCTGTTCCATCGAGTAGGAACTAGTTGCATTGGTTGAAATAACCCTGAAGACTGTTATGCCTTCTTCTGAAATGAGAAATCCCCCCTTGGATACCTGTACAAAAACCTTGGGGAAACACTCAAGATCTCTCAACTTTGTAATTTTAGATTTCCGAGGTTAGTAAGTAGTGCAGACTAGGAGGAGATTGTGAACAAATTAGAGGCTGCTTTGTATCTATGCTTGCCAAACAGTTGCTTCTGATGGGTAAGGAAATCTTTTGAGAAAAATAAGCAAAAAAGGGTGGGTGGGTGGAAGTTGCTTCTTCTTTTCATATCTGCGTGAACCCAGCAGGATAAAACAATTCTTATACCTTTAGATCTTTCTACATTCGCTGCTGTGAGCTGTTCGGTAAAAAGTTTGGCTTAAGCCATTAAGCTCTTAATTAAATATCACAATTAAAATCATAGTTGCAACTCTTCTTCTAAAGATTCCGTTTGAGCGAGCTGCTGGGGGAACCAAACGTTGTGAAGCAGCATTTCCAGGCCTGCTTTTGATTTCCAGAATTTCTCTTTCATAAAGATATTTCAATGCCGTACAGGAGAAAGAGAAAAATGCATAGCATTTTGATACGTTCTTTGGTCATTGATAAAGTTTAAGAATAAAATGGAATGCTTGCCACTTCTAAGGGGGGAAGGAGAAGAATGAAGATAAATAATAAAAAAAAAATTCTTGTCTTTCTGGCTGAAAGGTTTTAGCTCCAGAAATTATACATCAAACCTTATTTGAAAAGTACACTAGCACTGTTGGTTATTGTCTGGAGCAGAATTGCCTGGCTGGGGTTGTGCTTCAAACCACCGCTGTGTTTTTTTTCAATGCTCGCTTGGTCATTTTGCTTCTCCCACGGAGAAGGACGAATTTAATTATCTGATGTGCATTGTGCTTTATTTCTCTGAGAGAATACCCATACAATGCAAACTTTCAAAGGATTGTATGGATTTTCTTAAGATATGCATCAGTTGGGGATCGGGGTGGAGGTAGGAGGGCTTCATGGATGTCTATGAGATGAATATGGATTGTGTTGTGTTTTGAGACCCTTCACTGTCTCTCTGTGTAAAGAACTTGTGAGCAAAGGCCTTAGAAGTGAAAGAATGAGAAAGTTAGGCAGAGGTTTTGATAGCTCTAATGAAATCTACTCATTTTGGAATATTTGGGTGGGTATAGCAATAGAAATAGCACTTAGACTTATATACTGCTTTGTAATGCTTTAAAGACTCAGCATATTGCCCAGTGGTGGGATTCAGCCAGTTTGCACTGGTTCGGCAGAACCAGTAGCTAATTTTTTTTGTTGCCCAAGCCCAGAAGAGGCTTCCGGAAGTGGCATCCACACAGAGAACCGGTTGTTCACATATTTGAATCCCACCACTGATATTGCCCCAATAATATGGGTCTTCATTTTACTGACCTCTGAAGGATGGAAGGCTGAGTCAACCTTGAGCTGGTTAGGATCGAACTCCTGGCAGTGGGCAGAGTCAGCCTGCAACACTGCATTCTAACCCCTGCACCACCACGGCTCTTATGCATATGTATATGTGTGTGTTTGATTAGAATAATCTAAAGATTGTGCTAGTTCACAAAAAACTAAAGTAGTGTATTCAAATACAATGAAGCTTTACCTTTACTATAGTATTTTAATGGTGATTATTCTATGCTGTTGTTTCAGTGCCTCCACCAACCTCCACAGGCATGTGAGCTTACAAACCTCAGTCCCTGAACACATATCGAAGGTGTCCAGGTTAGATAAAACTGGCATTCATGGGTCAAGTTTTAGTAATAACCATTTTTCCCCCTTTTGTGACCCTGTAGTCCCATGATTCGGGATGGGATCAGGGCAAATGTGGGGAGCTGAACTTTTACTGACTGGATGCCCTTCCTGACACCTATGTGGAGTTCACAGCAGATATTTTCTCTTTGTGCCCCAGGAGAGAAATATCTGCTGCTACCTGGGACTGAACTCTTCTGATTGGGAGTCTTCACCACTAGGCCACCAAGCCACTCTTAGTAATAACCAATTAGTTTATGTATAAGACATTTATGTCCATCCATTGTCTCCTCCTGCCAAAAACAAATGAATTCCCAATATGGGATATATTGCATATAATTGTACAACAGCCACAGAAGACTCCAATTTGTGAGTGCAATTCCAGATCCCTTTTGTTGATGAAAATTATTCCAGAATGAAAAGTCTAATTATACTTTTCATTTCCCTGACAAATTTAACAATTTTTGGAACTGGAAGAACTTACTGTAGGAAAGCTAAAAGAAATTAGCCTTATGTTAGGCCCAAGTGCCTAAAATATTTATATCAGATGCCAAATTTAAGTTGGTGAATGATTGGGTGGTATTTAAGTCTTGGAACACTGCAAAGTGCCTTAAATGAAACAAAAATTGTTCCTGGTGTTCCCAACCTTCAAAGACCCATGTCCTGAATGTCTTTTTAAACATTTTTTAACTATGCTGCTTTTTATAGTTGCTTATGATAGTTAACTTCTCCTATTGCTTCAGCCTAGTTAAAATTATTGCAACTTTTAATGCATTGCATTTGGAAGGCAGATTTCCCTTGGTTAAACATTTTGGAATTTGTGTCCTTCTTAATTGCCTGGAATTCATGACATTAGTGCAGAAAAGCAATAAACTTACACAATCATAAAAAACACATTTAGACACCCAAAGCAAAATCAATGGCATATTATTTTTCTTTATTATTCCTAGAGGGATGCAGATTGGGGTATTTATTTATACCAAGAACCGCAAAAGCACAAATGCCACGCTTGGGATGAGGATAACGCTTGGTTGGGGTGTGGAAAATAGAAAACAGCCCTCACCACCACCACACTGCATTGCCCTGTTCTCTATTTTGCAATAAAACATAATCCTATTTAGCTCTAAACCTCGCAAAGCCAAGGAGAAAGTTGAAGGTCAAGTAGAGTCATCGGAAGGGCAGGAATGCAGCAGGGGAACATCTGGGAGAGGAGAAGGAGCCTGGCTGGTTTCGGACAAAACAGCTTTGCAATCAGGGAGGAGGAAGGACTGAAATGGCAAAGACAAAGATTTCCTTTGCTTTATTCTTTTACCTTGCAAAAATCCTGCAAGCAAAAGCTGCTTGGCTTCTGAAATAATGAGCCATGGGGAAGATTCTCCCTCCCATTTTCTAGCGCTGTTATTTCTGCTCACCTCCTCGATTTTCAAGGGATGAACAAAGGGGAACTCCCAGCCGAAGCCAGAGATTATTTTTTTTTTAGGAAAGAGAGGCTGGCTGGCAGCTGCGTGCCAAAGAGTAACTGACCTAGGAGGTGGTCTGCTTTTATTTCGAGAGGGCAACCCGGCGTGGCCACACATTCCGCTACTCCCAATACTCCCGTGTAACACCTCTTCTCCGCGAGCTGCATTGGCTTCCAGTTGCCCTCCGTGTGAGATTCAAGGTGCTGGTGATGACCTATAAAGCCCTAAATGGCATGGGTATGGATTATCTCAGGGAGCACCTGCTGCCAGCATCAACTCCCCATCGTTCTGTGTGCTCCCACAGGGAGGGCCTCCTCAGGGTCCCGCCGGTCAGGGAATGCCGGTGGCCGATCCCCAGGGGGAGGGTGTTCTCGGTGGGCGCGCCTGCCCTATGGAATCAACTGCCGGTGGAACTCCAGATCGCCCCCGACCTTCATTCGTTTCACCGGGACCTGAAAACCTGGCTTTTTGAGTTAGCAGGCCTGGACTGAGTGGGTTTTAAGGTTTTTAAATTCTAATTTTAAATTATGGGGCTATTGATTTAATTTTATTTTAATGTTTATATTGTATTGTTTTAATTTTGCCCTGTAAACCGCCCCGAGTCCTTCGGGAAAAGGGCGGTATATAAATTGAATTAAATAATAAATAAATAAATAAATAAATAAATAAATAAATAAATAAATACTCTACCCAAACAGCTAGAGGCGGATCCTCAGAAACATGAATCCGAGTCAGTCAGTGAAAGAATCGGCAGGTCAAGCCTTCGGGCTGTGGGTGGACAGCTGCAGAATGGAGCACAGGGCGAGGATATTTGCTGGGCATTATCTGGAAGAAGGTTATTATTGGGTTGGCTAAGCAGGAGTTGGAGTTTGGAATACAGTGAAACCCTTTTGCAATACAGACACTAGGATGCTACTCTGGGAGGACAACACCCACCCACCCCTCCAGAGAAAGAAATATTTAGGGAATATTAAAAGGTGGAATATATTTCCCCAGAGAAAAGCAAGCCCAGTTTTTTTCTTCATAGCCCCAAGCAGAAACTAGGCAGAGGCCAGCTATTAGAAATGCCTATGTGATAATCCTATTCAGAAAGGTTGGAGCCAGGAAGCTAGAAGCTGATGAGATTAGAAAGACAAAGACCCCCTAAATTCTACATACCCCATCCAAACTCATGACCTTTAGAACATAATAGTATTAACTCACCACCGTCAGAATACCAAAAAGGCATACTGAGGCCCAGGTCAAAGTTCATTCCACAACCTCAAAAGCCCAAGAAGGTATAAAAACCCACCATTCCCTGCTATATTTATTTATTTTTATTTTTATTTATTTTAATTCCATTTATATCCCGCCCTTCTCCGAAGACTCAGGGCGGCTTACAAGCTTAGCAGTAGCCTTCATTCTATGTATATGCCTGCTTATTAGGGCTTTCATACACCCCCCAAGCGGCATTATTACAAAGTCAGCTTAATTGCCCCCAACAATCTGGGTCCTCATTTTACCTACCTGGGAAGGATGGAAGGCTGAGTCAACCTTGAGCCTGGTGGGATGCGAACCTGCACTAATTGCAGGCAGCTGGTGTTACTTAAGGAGGCATTAGCCCACTGCTCCACCAAGGCTGAGGTTTCATGTTATTTATTTATTTATTTATTTTATTTTAATCCCATTTATATCCCGCCCTTCTCCGAAGACTCAGGGCGGCTTACAAGCTTAGCAGTAGCCTTCATTCTATGTATATGCCTGCTTATTAGGGCTTTTGCCCCCCCCCAGCGGCATTTTTACAAAGTCAGCTTAATTGCCCCCAACAATCTGGGTCCTCATTTTACCTACCTGGGAAGGATGGAAGGCTGAGTCAACCTTGAGCCTGGTGGGACTCGAACCTGCACGAATTGCAGGCAGCTGGTGTTACTTCAGGAGGCATTAGCCCACTGCTCCACCAAGGCTCATATGTGGTCAGCTTTCCCAGAGCCATGCTTCTGTCTGGCACTGCTCTTCAATAAACTACAACCTTCTTTCTAAAGCAGCCTCCACTTTGCTTATTGCCAGCTTGGACTGGACCCTGATGAAGGTTTTTCTTTCAACACTACCAACAAAGGAGAACAGTTGTAGTTCAGGGTTGAAACGAGGGGTCCTTGGTGCTCTCTGAGCTTGGTTGTTTCCTTGCAGATGTTTCATGACCCAAACTAGGTAACATCATCTACATCAACAACAACATCACTTGTGCTGATGATATTAGCTACTTTGGGTCATGAAACGTCTGCAAGAAAACAACCAAGATCAGAGAGCACTAAGGACCCTTCACTGGGATGCTAATTTGGGCAGATGGTTAGACAGTCCACAGATCATAAAGATGCCACAGTTGCCCACCCCTGGTCTAGCCTTTCTTTTCCTTGTCCCTTGCTCTCCACCAGATTTCCTTGTTTTTTACCAGGTCTCCATTAAATGGAGCTGGAATTCAACACCATTAGAGGACTCCATGTAAAATAAGTTTGCATAACAGTAGTACTTTTGAGGACCTGAGATGGAAACCCATGATAAAACAGAAGGAGAGAGTTGGAAGGGAACTTGGAGGTCTTCTAGTCCAATAGTAATAGCAGTAATAGCATTTAGATATATGCTGCTTCATAGTGTTTTACAGCCCCCTCTAAGCGGTTTACAGAGTCAGCCTATTGCCCCCAACAGTCTGGGTCCTCATTTTACCAACCTTGGAAGGGTGAAAGGCTGAGTCAACCTTGAGCTGGTGAGGATTGAACTGCTGGCAGTGGGCAGAATTAGCCTGCAATACTGCATTCTAACTGCTCCACTGTTCATCCTTGAACAGGGGACTCTACACCATTTTAGCAGTTCAACCCAGGACCCCATTCTTAGAAGGATAATGGAGGCATTAAGTCTGCAGTTAGAGGAGATTCCTACATGAAATCAAGAATCAATGGGATCAGGGCATCAGATTGCAAAGCCTTCATTCACTCTTACGATTGTGATCTAATTGTAAAAAGAAATGATTCAGTTCTTGATGGAATAATTTTTTGAAGGAACTCAGCCTTTGTCTTAGGTGTGATGTGTGAACCAAACTATCATATTAAGGCATCCTATCTAGTTATTGGCTTGAATATCATTTGTTATATGAACATAGAACTTACATTTAAGGTTTAGTGCTCGGTGTGAAGCACTCAATCCTGAGCTCTTCCTTCTAATCAACCATGTAACCATCACTTGATTTGTCCCTTTTGTAATTAAAGAAGAAAAAGATCCCAATTAAAGGGTAGAATTTTCATGCAGCATCAAGATGTAGTAGTATTAAAAATTAATCAGTCGTTTATCAGAAACTGAGAAAGCAGAGTACAACAGATAAGCGTTGGGCCAAAAACTCCCTGTAGAACTGAGAACATATTTAGTCAAACAAATACGAATACTTGGAACAATTAAAGTGTGATAGCGTAGACACAATAAAAATTAATGCCGTCTATTGACGTATGTCATTTTTGTAAAGTGCCAGATATATTTGCTCCTGCAAACTCACCCATTGCATTCAAATGTGGTGGTTTTGTTATTTCTCTGGGACTATTTTTGAGCAAGAACATTAAAAATTAGTGACCAGCAGGAATCTTGACGATATCTGTATAATTCAGAAAATAACTAGTGGATGGAAACATGTTGTCTTCCTTTCAAGAATGGCCAGATCCAGATTCCCATAAAAGAATGCGATCAAATTGTAATAATTAAATGAAAATAAGTAAGAAAATGAAGAGAGTTCAGAGTCTCGTTGGTTTTATAGGCTCGGACATATAACTGTGTGTCTAATTGAAGAGAATATTTGTAGCTTAAGGTTAAACTGTGGGGTCCTTGGTGCTCTCTGAGCTTGGTTGTTTACTGAAGATATTACCTCGTTGGGTTATAAAACATCTGCAACAAAACAACCAAGCTCAGAGAGCACCAAGGTCCCCACAAGAGTGTTGCTGTTTGTCTGTGTCTGTTTTTGACCCATGTGGTGATCATCTTCATTCTTCATGGCAAGGCACCAACAGGGTAACATGTTAGACCACGAAGTTTAGAAAAAAACCTCAAAGGAGATAGGTTGCTCAGAATTGATACAATATGGATGTCAAGTCATCGAAGGTGAGTTAAGTCAGCAGGATAATTTGCTGACTTAAAAATGTATAAAGTAAAGGTAAAGGTTCCCCCGCACATGCGTGCTAGTCATTTCCAACTCTAGGGGCCGGTGCTCATCTCCGTTTCAAAGCCGAAGAGCCAGCGCTTGTCCGAGGATGTCTCCGTGGTCATGTGGCCGGCATGACTAGATGCCAAAGGCGCACGGAACGCTGTTACCTTCCCACCGTAGTGGTCCCTATTTTTCTACTTGCATTTTTTACGTGCTTTCGAACTGCTAGGTTGGCAGAAGCTGGGACGAGTAACACTCTGTTACGCGGCACTCGGGATTCGACCCGCCAAACTGCCGACCTTCTGATCGACAAGCTCAGCGTCCTAACCCACTGAGCCACCACATCCCTTTTAAAAATGTATAGATATCCCCAAAAGCCACACTGAAGGTTTTCAGGAAACATCAACAGAATGAACCTCTAGTGAAGTTTCAGTCATGTTTCCCTTTTCCATGGAATGGATTACAGGTACAATTCAAGCTCGACCTTTTGAAAGAGCCATGGCGAGAGAACCATTGACAGAATTGTATGGATAGGTTCACAATGTTATTTGTGGGCCCCGTCAAATACGTACAATTCGTGTGAGCCATCTTCCAGTTTTACCCACCTTCTCATTTCTTCTCCAATCCCTTTTTCCCTTGGTTTTTATTTTATTTTCCCATTCTGTTATCTTCCAAGGAAGTTGCATCCCAACTGCAGTTATGCCTGGCTCTAGAGAACCTGTAGGAAGAAGGGCAAGGATAGGCTGGCATCTCTGGTAGCTTTAAAGTTGTATGGGACTGTTCTATCAGGCCCTATTGTAGAATTCTAAGAAGGGACTTCTACAATCCGAGATCAAGCATTATGAGCCAAGGGAATATCTGGGAGAAGGACATAGTGTATTTGCTAGTGGCCTATTTGGAATTATTTAGTTGATTCTAATATTATCTGCATGGCTTCCTTTGAAAGATGTATTTAGCCCCTTGAGTTAAGTCACCCATGATTTGAAAAGTTCTCCTCGCTGTCTTGGGGGTTGTGCAAAATCTGCATAGTTGAATGAAGCACTACATTTTAAAAAAACCACTCAGATATTGGAAAAGCTATTTACTAGCACAAACTCACATTGAGAAATACAAACATTTCATAAGGATGAGCATGGAAGAGCATTTTCAGCGTATTGATTCCACTTTCTGGACAGTTGAAAATCTACTGAGGAGGCTGAGCACTGCAGCCATTAGGACACGAGACTTCAGGGGTTTATCGATTAGGTCCAGTAACACTAAGCAAGCCAAATCAATACCAAGGACAGATTATTCTTTGGGCTGTCATCACTCGCTTGTATAAACAATATCCCTACATCAGCAGAATTATTGGAACAGATTAGCAGTGATTGTGTAGGGAATGGTTTTCTGATAATCCTCTTTCTCCCTGCCACCATTTGTGAAGTGAAGGATGTCTGCTGGTTGCTTACCATCACAGCTCACAAGAGGGCTATAAAAATAGCAATAGCACTTAAGACTTATGTACCACTTCGTAGTGCTTTACAGCCCTCACTAAGCGGTTTACAGAGTTAGCATCTTGCCCCCCAGCAAACTGGATCTTCATTTTACTGACTTGGGAAGGAGGGAAGGCTGAGTCAACCTTGAGCCAGTCAGGATCAAACTCCTGGCTATGGGCAGAGCTAGCCTACAATACTGCATTCTAACAACTGTGCCATCATGGCTGGATCAGAGGGTTTTTTTATATATACAGTATATACACAGAAAGTTCTACTCTCTCTCTAAGGAAGCTTCTACTGTATTTGAAATTTCTGCAAATGGATTTGTGGGTATCTTCAGCTCTGGCTGGAATGGTGGGAAATGGAAGGATTTATGCTCCTTGCAGACAGCTGGTCATTTGCATTCTTTCCAAGAGTACTTGAGGCCACTTGAAGGACACCTGAGCAGTGCAAATGTATGTGGAGTCTTCTTGGCTGCAGGATGTTTTCTGCTTTGTGTCCGGTGGTGGGATTCAAATATGTGAACAACCAGTTCTCTGTGTGGATGCCACTTTCAGAAGTCCATTCTGGGCCTGGGCAACAAAAAATTAGCTACCGATTCTGCTGAAGTGGTGTGAACTGGCTGAATCCCACCACTGCTTGTGTCTCTTCACTTTACAGGAGCCATTTGCGCTTCAGTTTGAGATCCAGACAACACAAGACTCATCCCCAACAGCCTGCGCCTGTCTTCAACAGTGAAGGGATGCAGGGCAGAAAAATATCCTGCAGCCAAGAAGGCTCCACACCCATTTGCACCACTCAGGTGACCCTGAGGACACAGATAAAACTCCAAGTGGCCTCAATGACTCTCTAAAAAGATGCAAATGATCGGCTCTCTGCAGGGGGTATAAATCCTTCCACTCCCCACCATTCCAGTCAGAGCTGAAGACACTTCTTGGATGAGAAGCAAAATGTCTTCAAAGAAAAAAGAAGAAAGTCTAGTTGCCTCCTTTGGAACAACCATGACCTGGAGGACTGAGAACCTCCACAAACACTTAACAGCCATCTCGCTTTAGCAACAGAAATTTTGGCCTCAGCGACGGTAAGTCGAGGATTACCTGTATATTCAGGATGTGGTGAAAGAACGGGCTTAATTCGCATGCTTGATAATCTGATAATTAAGTGTTTCAAATTTGATTAGCATTTGCTTTCAGACCCCCCCAGGCTCATTTACACGTCACCATTAAATGTCTCTCCTCGTCTCTTCACACATAAATGGCACCAGCAGGACTTGGTGTCACTTCAAGGGGCTTCTTTCAACAATGCTTGACTGACTCTTGCAGTCACTGAAAGCTGTTGCATAATTACCACCGCTGACATCTCCACGGCTCTCGGCAGATTTCCCCAACAATGAGTAAGACGGTTTAGTTGAGAAAGCTACCTGGCCTTGTCCACCTCTGAACTTCATGGGGGTGGAAAAGAGGGGGGGGGACTTGCTTACATATGGATATGAAAACAAAGGCGCTTTGATTTTTTATGACGAATTTGCAGGCATGTTGAAATGCTGGGTTATTTGTTGAGGGCTTACCCGTCAATCAAATGGTGAGTTAGGCAGAAAACGAAAAAGAGAATCCAAAAGAAGCAGGATTTTGCTAATAGAAATGTATCTCCCTGCAATGCAGTGGCATTTGATTTAGAAAGCATAGGGGGGGGGAGAAAGCCCTTAAGCGGGTAGAGATGCCTTCAATGGTTTACAACCGGCGTCTCGACACTGTCTGAATGCTGGAGAGATTATGGAATGGAAAGAGTAATGCTTTGACCTGTCCTTGATCAAGAAAAAGTATCACGTTTTTTTTTTTAAAAAAAGGTTTTTACTCCAATTAGTAGACCACGCAAGATGCCATTAAGTCAAAGTATATTCATCTGGTGTTGAAGCCATTCAACAGCCATCTTGAAATTTAGCATATACATTTTGCTAGGCTCACGTGCTGTGTTAAAAGTCAGTATGGATGGGTTTATTTATTTATTTATTTATTATTTATTATGGGACTTATATGCCGCCCTATCTCCCAGAGGACTCAGGGCGGCTAACAACAATAAAAAACCAGCAGTACAAAAGTTAAGAGAAAATTAAATAACAGCCCCAAATATTAATTACACAGTTCAAATTAAAACTTTTAAAAACCCATCATCAATCCAGGTCAGCCTGATAGAAAAAAGAACGTCTTGAGGTTGCGGCGAAAGGACCGGAGGTCCAGGGCCATCCGAAGCTCAAGGGGGAGTTGATTCCAAAGGGCTGGCACTCCCACAGAGAAGGCCCTCCCCCTGGGGGTCGCCAGCTGACACGGTCTGGCCGATGGCACCCTGAGGAGGCCCTCTCTGTGTGAGCGCACTGGGCGATGGGAAGTCGTCCCCGGCAGCAGACGGTCCTGCAGATATCCCAGGCCTAAGCCATGTAGGGCTTTAAAGGTAAGTACCAGCACCTTGGCTTCACCCAGTGGGGTTTACCCACTGGGTGAAGCCAAAGCCAAACAACTTGCAGAAGTGTTGACTATGAAGTGGTCCAAGACTCCAGCACAAATTGGCTTCAGCTCCCTTGCCATCCAGAGGAGATGTGGGTTTCGCAGGAACATCTCCTGCCATCTGCCCATGGATCAAGGGACCTGCTCAAAAGAACATCCCCTGGATGATGGAGGAACCATCTGAAGCTATCGTGGTTAAGTTGGGTGGCTATATAAATCTCAACCAACAAACATTCCACAGAATCATGTTTCACCATGGAAAGGAGGCAAGAATGGGATGGGATGGGATGGAGAGAAGGAGGGAGGGAGGGAAGGGGAAGAGGAAGAGAAGGAAGAGAGGAAGAAAGGAAATGGGGAAAGAAATGGGAAAGGGAAGGGAAAGGAGGGGGAGGCAAAGGAAAGGGATAGGTTTCCAAATCTTTGGGCAATTATGATTACAAGTGCATCATTTTGTTATAGATCCCATTTGAGCATTTTTCTTCCCTTCCCTTCTCTTTCTCTTCCCTTACTCCTATGAGATTTAACAGACTTATGGCTCTTTGAAGTTATTTACATTAAATAAAAAAAGAAACATTTTACAAATTCCCCACCAGTGAGCTCATTAGTATAAATGATGGGCCATGAGTTCAGATTTCAAGTCAGCAGGTTTTTTTTATCTCTCTCTCTCTTTCTCTCTCCCTCCGCCCCCATTCCCCAAAGTTATCGCCAGCTATTTTTCACCAAAATGCAGCAGCTGAAGAATATTTGATAGCAGGCAAATTGGTCTCCAGAGCAGGGGCACAGGAGAAAAAAAAAGATTTCAGGGGAGGGGTGTGAGATACTGTACCAGATTTAAAGGTTCATTTTTGGATGTAATCAAAATTAAATGGTGCACACACCCATTGTCTTTTGCAAATTAGGAATGCTCGCAGTGGTTATCCTTTGATCTGCAACCCCCAATCTAAATATTTAAAATGGGAATGTAAATTATCCCTTGGCTCTTGACTTTCCCCAAATTTTGCATGTTTCTTTTATATTCTTCACACCTTCTATTGCTCATCCTAGTCTCACCATATCTGCAAAAACTTTCCACTACTCTTTCCTTCCTTCCTTCCTTCCTTCCTTCCTTCCTTCCTTCCTTCCTTCCTTCCTCCCTCCCTCCCTCCCTCCCTCCCACCATACCATACCATACCATACCATACCATACCATACCATACCATACCATACCATGCCATACCATACCATACCATTCTTGCCTCCCTTTCATAGTGAGACATGATTCTGTAGAATGTTTATTTGTTTGTTTGTTTGTGGCAATGACTACCAGAGAACTACAACCACACACTGACTCCAAATAGTTAAGTTTCTGCCCGCAATTGTAGCCCAGTTGTAGAAAACTGCAATCTGGAAGCCTTTGGAAGGCAAGCCAAAGAGACAGGCTGAGATATAAAGCCAGGCCACAATTTGAAGGGTCTCTATTGGAAAATGCAGAATGTACAATTGTAGGTCTGTAAAATCAATGCCAGTAGATGTGACAGTCAATAATATCAAGGAGATGAAAGTTCTAGGCTATGTCATCAGCATACAAATCAATGTGTGCATGAGAGAGAGAGAGAGACACTTGTGTTTATGGCCCCCAACTACATTGCTAGATATTCATTTGATCCTGCAAACAGGGTCACTGCATCTATCAATCCAATTTATTCTTGCATTTCCAACTAAGCAGGATGATCAAGGAGCTGTACAACAGACAAAAGCATGCAAATGACATGTAACAAACAAGCAAAAATATCACAGTTAAAAACTCATTAAAAATACAGCAAAGATTCTCCGATGCCAATTCCATAAAAATGGTTTTCCAAAAAAACATATAACTGGATCCGATGCCAAAAGTAGTTGCCCACAAACAGCAACCTGTACCATCTGTATAATAAGTGCCATTGAAACTTGTCTGGTTGTGTTTGGCACTCGGAAATATTACAACCCTAAGTGGATGTCCCAATTCCAAAATAACTGATTTTTCCTGCCGCAGAACAAAAGAGGCAACCCAATCTGATTTCAGGAGTAGGGGTCTCTTTGGATTCAGCCCTGTGTTTTGTGGGGGGAAAATAAGAACATTTTTTCATTGACATTTTACCCTGGATGAACTTACAATTTACACTGAATAGCCAGGGAAGAACTATAGATATTTAAAGTAAACATATTTAGTGCTTTAGAGGGACAGATGATCTGTGCCTGTTGCCATCTTTTGTCCTAAAGGACTTTTAGGTCCAATTTTTTAAGAGATGTAATTGCCAATTCCATTCAGTTGCATAAGGAGCAATCACATCAGAAAGGGGGAGAGAAACGCTGCTGATATTCTGCAGATCAAAACCCCAACAATTATATCTCCAATAATATTTATTCAGGGAGATATACAAAGCTGCATGGGTTCATTAATTCATCTGTGAAATAAATCAATTAATGGCTTTCATTGAAGAACTTAAACAACACATGCTACATAATTAGGCAAGCCGCTGGCGGTTTATGGAAAGGCTGCAACCCGCTTAATTTTGATTAATCATATGAACTCCAGTTAAGTAATCAATTAATCTCTATTGAGTTAAACTAGCACCAATTTGCACATGGGTAAAACAAAACAATTTCTGCCTAAATGATGCACATATGTGCTGTTTTATCTTTTTCAACAGCCGTCCTCTTGAACGCACTCTGAGAGCTGCCTACTACAAAGACCTAATTTTTGTACTTCTGCTAAAATATACACAGCTGTATTGATTAATTAGGAAAGCTCCCTTTTTGGCTGATGGATTTGCAGACAGGGTTTACATATGCACCCAATGTGGGGGTTTTGTTAGAAAGGAATTCTGCAAAGTTCTCATCCATGAGATTTCAAGATGATTAAGTTGGGGGAAAACAGATCTAACTGATTAATCTATTAGGTACTGATTTGCAGATGCCAGATTCAAAGTCTTTAAAAACAGATGCATGAAGTGTCACTATTTCACAATCAGACAAGTTTCCACCGGTGCTTTTTTTGTAAAAGAAAAAGGTGCCAGAACTCACACACGTTGTACAACCCGCCTTACCTACCCTACAAGGTTCCATCCAAAAAAGTGCCGGAACTCGGTTCTGAGCGTTCTATGACAAAAAAAAGCCCTGGTTTCCACTAATCTGAAAAAAAACCCAAAACCTAATACTGAAACAGGGGGCCCCCAAAATTTAACCCAGGACCAGCCAAACTAACTTAATCTTAATCTTGATCTTAATTGAAGATTATGTTAAACCAGTGCATCATTGTGCTTCATGTCTGTCTAACTTGATCTTTTAAAGTTAAGATTGACATGACATTGCTTATCTTTACAGGACCGTATATAACTTCTGGATTTTTATAAATGCATATGTCAGCCACTGCCAGATGTCTTTAATAAATGCTTAACCTTCAGATTGTGTTATAATAAAGTGCAACTAGCAATAATGAATGCATGTGTAGGGTTGCAACTGAACTCAGGACTTAACGTTTGGGGGCAAAGCCCCATGAAGGTGCATTTAAAAGCAGAGGACATGCAGAAGAGATTTATCGTGGTGCTAAGCAAAGAGCTCCCCTGTTTCCTCTCTGCTTCCTAAATTGACCTCAGAGGTGGACTAGCTTCTAAGGCAAACACCGTCTATAGTGGGATGTTTCTTAAGGCCAAGGTAAATACTGGAAAAATTCTCTGTTCTCCTCTTCATCTGAAATGAACCCGCAAGACTTGCAAGCCAGATGTTGCTGCTGTTCGTTACAAAGAAACAAAAGCAGACAAAAAATGCTGAGACTCTAGAATAGAGTCTCAGAGAAGTCTCAGAAAGTGCAGAGAAGAGCAACAAAGATGATTAGGGGGCTGGAGCCTAAAACATATGAAGAATAGTTGCAGGAATTGGGTTTAGCTTGATGAAAAGAAGGACTGGGGGGCGGGGGGGGGAGAGATGGTATCAGTGTTCCAATATCCAAGGAGCTACCACAAAGAAGAGGGGGGTCAGCTTGTTCTCCAAAGCACCAGAAGGCAGGACAAGAAGCAACGGGTGGAAACTAATCTAAGGAGAAAAGCAACCTAGAACTAAGGAGAAATTTTCTGACAGTGAGAGCAATTAAACAATTAATTAATTAATCAGTGGAACGACTTGCCTCCAGAAGTTGTGGGTGCTTGCTTAAAACAAAACATTCTCTCTTATATGCTTCTTCTTCTATTGTTCCTTCTGTGACTGTTTCCAAATTATGGTCAAAGACACTATCCATAAGGGAAATGTCACCAGCATTGCCCATTTTGCTTGTATCAGAAGTTCTATGTTAAACCAGGAAAGCACACCTCCGAAGCTTTGTGAAGTCCCTGGAGCTCACCAGAAATCATACACAATTCTTTTTTAAAAAAAAGTATAGAACAAGGAAAGCAACATTCCTGCTCAAATGTTAAATATTTCACAAAGATAAAATGGTTCCCTCTTCACCAGGAAATTAATGAAATGTAATTTAGGATACAATAGGTAATTGGGTTTATTTTTCATTATATCTTTTTCAACTTCCGCAAGCTAAGGGGTTGCGCAGAAGGACAAGGACAAGCAGAAGGCAATTTTCCCCAAATTGTTTTTCCAATATGAAATAGAGGGGACATTAGACATATCATAGACTTATCATATGTGTCTCTAGCTAGTGTAGGGAAGTTGAGAAGCTGAAATTTATAAATATATTTAATATAGCCAGTTTATTGACCAGCTAGTTACAAGACAGTTCTTTAATTGACAGCTTTAGCAAGAACCATATCATATAATGTGATTTACCTTTCTCTGTTAGACAACAGCATTAGCCCAAATTGTGTTGCAAACAATCAGCAAGGCAATTGTCAACCAAGGAGGTGTGAAGCATGAAAAATGCAATGTACTTTATCCATGTTATTACAGTCTTGTCGGTCTTTTATTAAGAAACAATAAAGAAATCTGCTTAGAATTCTAACTTGTCTTTCTTGGATTTGGGGGGGAAGGGGGCTGACAGAAATTAAAATTTGATTTTTAGAATCTATGAAAACAATGAATCTCCTACTGGACAAAGTAGAATTCCTATCTACGAAGGACACAATGCTGCCTTTTTATTTTCCATTATAAAAGCTTTATTACCACCACAAAAATCCTGCAAAACGCGGTCTCCAAAACTGAAGCTTGAGAGCTAAACCTGGCATGGCCCCGGGAATGAAATTTGTTCATCGGTAAAATGAGAACTCAACCAGGTCTCATGGATCACTTAAGAGATGGAAACTAGAACACAAAAACTGCCTTATACCCAGTGAAATAGCTGTGTGTGGTCTGCATTGGTTGGCGTAACTTTTCAGGATTCTAGATGTTTTTTTCCCTATCTAGAGATGCCAAGGGTGGAATCTAGGACCATATTTTGGTCTTCCATTGAGCTATAACAAGCCCTTCCTTGTTACAGAGGTGGATAGGTGCCTGTTTGAGAAATCAATTTACTCAAAGGTTCATTGGATTTTTCAAGCTCTTGAACAACGGTCCAAGAGCAGGAAGTGAAGAACTGCTGTCTAAAATCGAGCGTAGATTGAAGTGATGTTAACATACAGCAACGTGACGTATGCAGCTTAGGAATATGGCACCAGGTAAGTTCGATTAGAAGCTGTTGGGCATGATTTCATCTGGATTCCTGCACTGAGCGGAAAAATGGGACTTGATGACACAAATTAGCTCTTCCGAGTCTAGAATTAGCTGCAGTTAACAGAGGTTTTAACTAGACTTTACGATGGCTACTGTTTTGCGCAGTGCAATATTCAGTGGAAATATCGTCATTTTACCAGATTGAAAATGGACTTTTTTTTTAAAAGGCCAAACAAGAAAAAGAAGAGATATTAAAAAAAAAGATTAAACAAGGGAGGCCATTTAGGTTAACAGTAGCTCCCAAAGCTGTGAAGATTGATGACATCAGCCTCTTTATTTACATCCATGGTAACTTGTCCATAAAACAAGTGTGGTAGGCTATGTAAACGATATCATACATGCAAGTTTGGGCATTAGACTATGGTTTCATTGTGGTGAAGTCATGCCATTTTTACCCCAAGGTCATGAGAACTTACAAAAGCTTTGCTGATGGAGGTTTCAAAATTAATAATAATAATAATAATAATAATAATAATAATAATAATAATAATAATAATAATAACAATAACAATAACAATAATAATAATTGCTGCTCAGATATGTTTGCATTTTGTAAACAAAACTGCCAATACTGTGAGATGGGAAAAGGTTACACGGCTGTGACAGTTTAATTTCAGCAAAACAATGAATCCATTTTCTCTTTCTGACACCAGGTTGCAATTTTGTGCCATCCAATTCAAAATCAATGCTGGCAATAACCTATCTATAGAAAGCAATTTCTGAGCCCAGGAAGCTACTATAAATACGTTCCAGACTGGTGCAAGCAGTTAAGAGAAAAATACCCCAAAGAAAAGTAGTGATTTGAATGATGAAGGTTCTAAAATGTTTGCAGCCTGGAAAAAAAAATCTTGGTAGCTTTTAAATCCACTTCACTCCAAGAAGCTTTAGAAAAAATATCCTAACCAGGAATAGGCGAAATAGACTTAAAATGGAGCAATGGAGAAAGTCCAGTTGCCTCGCGAAAAAACACCTTTGCGAGAAATATGACCTGAATGACTCAGAATCTCCATAGACAATGAAGCCTAGACATCTCTCTGCTGTCTAATGAAGAGAAGGACCAGGGGCGACATGATAGCAGTGTTCCAATGTTTGAGGGGCTGCCCCAAAGAAGAGGGAGTCAAGCAGTTCTCCAAAGCATCTGAAGGTAGGACAAGAAGCAACGGATGGAAACTTAATCAAGGAGAGAAGCAACCTGAAACTAAGGAGAAACTTCCTGACAGTGAGAACAATTAATCAGTGGAATAACCTGCCTCCAGAAATTATGGGTGCTCCTACACTGGAGCTTTTCAAGAAGAGATTGGACAACCATTTGTCCGAAATGGTATAGGATCTCCTGCTTGAGTAAGGGGTTGAGCTAGAAGACCTTCAAGGTCTCTTCCAACTCTGTGTGGATCTATTTTTATTCCATTCACTTAATTAAAACCCCTCTGAAAAACAAAAATTAGGAAGCAGACCTGCTGAATGCAAAATACAAGCTTTTAACATCTTATGTGGGTCCTGTAAGCACTCCTAGAAGAGAAAAAACATGGTAGCTACATACATTTTTTGTTGTTGTTGTTGTTTTGGAAGTCACCTGTCCACTTAGAAAATCCTCTGATAGATGCTATGGCGGTAGAGATCATCCCCAGAGAATAGAAGTCATGGTAGGGAGAAATCCTACCCAATTTGACTTTGATTGGGGGGGGGCGTTCTTGTTAGCCACCCACCAACCCATTTTTTGAGAGAGACTATTTATTGATAGAAGAGAATATTTGCAACTCAGGATTGAACTGTAGGGTCCTTGGTGCTCTCTGAGCTTGGTGGTTTTCTTGCAGACATTTCATCACCAAACTAGGCAACATCATCAGTGCTCAAAGGGAGCAGGGTTTACTCTTAGTTTTATGTGCTCATGATGTCAACATTCCAGAAGTACAGGTAGTCCTCAACTTACAACAGTTCGTTTAGTTCAAAGTTATAATGGCACTGGGGAAAAAAGCGACTTATGACCCTTTTTCACACTTAACGACCATTGTGGCGTGCCCATGGACATGTGATCAACATTCAGATACTTGGCAACTGACTCATATTTATATTCATGTCATCCCCTTTTGTGACCCTCTGCCATGCACAGTCAACGGGGAAGCCAGATTCACATAACAACAACTTAATAACTGCCGTGATTCACTTAACAAATTTGGCAAGGAAGGTTGTAAAGTGGGGCAAAGTTTCCTTAACAACCATCTGACTTAACAACAGAAATTTTGAGCTCAATTGTGGTCATAAGTCGAGGGTTACCTGTATTCCACAAAAAAAGATGCTTAATTCTTACTATGGAAAAAAGATTGCTGATTGTGAATGCGGTCTTATTTACCCAGGATTCATCTTCCTGACTACTACAAGACCTACCCCTAGGTAATTATTCCCAGGATTGCACTGTGAGCATGCAAGCATCTGCACATTTATCTGGAAACTCTGCCGAACCAATGTTGGCTTAAAATACCTTGGTGAAATCAGTGAGATGACTTAGTAATTACGCAGACGTCTATCTCATTTAAGGCTAGTTATAACGGACGAGACTTCCATGTCTTCAGCATCCCCAACAGATAGCTGTCTAGTTTTTTTTTTTTTTTGAGCGATCACTTGCATGCAAGACCGACTGTTTATCCACCTTCGTAGTTAATCTTGAATGGCAGATAATCCCCGGGGTTTAAGGCAGGATTTTTTTTTCTTTCCTAGCCCTTAGCTGCGAATATCATGAAATTGAAATGTGGAATCTTCTCCATGTCAGCTTACTTCTAGGCTATTACGCCTCTCTCATTCATTCATCACCACACAGCTGGTTCTGTTGCTTAACTGCCTCTGAGTTGTTCTCTCTCTCTCTCTCTCTCTCTCTCTCTCTCTCTCTCTCTCTCTCTCTCTCTCTCTCTCTCTCTCTCTCTCTCTCTCTCTTTCTTTCTCTCTCTCCCTCTTCAGGCACAATTTGCAGTAAGTAGCTTTTCCATTTGAATTCACAGAAAATATCACCTGCTTTTCCTTTGTGCAAACATTGGATGCCTGGTGTTTTTGGAACCTCGGTCATCCCTGCTTGATCTGTCGCAGCTGTGGCTCCAGTGTTTCCTTTCCTACAGTTCAACAGTCATTGTCCCAAAGGGGTTTTTTTCCCCCCAAAAGGCAAAGTGGACTTTCTTGGGGTTTCCCCCCCCCCTTGAAATCATTTTGCTTCTCCTCCAAGACGCTTCTTCTGGTTCTGAAGAAACTTCCAGGAAAAAAAAAAGAAAAGAAAAACCAACTAAGTCCAGTTACCTTTTGGAAAAACACCTTTGGGGCAGCCATGAACGGTTGAGAATCTCCATAGACATTCAACAACAGATCTTGAGAGGTCAGGAAAAAAGGTCTTGGTTTCTTCTACTGATGGACCCTCCGACAAAATATTCCAGCAGAGCGTGCTCTTGTTTTGAATACCCCATTCCTTTCCTCTTCCTTCCCTTGGCTCTTTCCTCCTCCTACACAAATATTTCACAGCTACTGAGCATCCACAATCCTCACAGCCTTCAGAACTCAGGAGCCCTTACTCAATCTTGGGAATTTTCTTAGAACTTCTCATACTGACTTCCTGGCATGAGTAATGCTAATTCTTCTACATCAACAGTGTCCCTCGCTCCCTTACAGCACAAACGAAGATATGATAGAGAAGTTGTAGTTTTCAGACAAGTGGTTAGGCCTCTCTTTTATTTTAAGAGGGAAACTAACTCTATTCACTTTTCTTTACATAACTATAGAGTCACACATCCTTTTCTCATGAAAACAAACGTTCTAACTTTCTTCCTGGGACACCCATTACGGTCTTCCACAGGTGGAGAGAAAGTTCCAGGACTTCTAGAACCAAATAATTATTGGCCTTTTAACGCTTTTCTCTCAACAAGAGAAAGCAAGAGATTAAAAAAGGTGAAGTTGTTTATTTTGGAGTTTCACAATGTAGGAGGACCAGTTACAATGTCACTAAGTGTCACTCCAAAGTAAACAGAATATGCTTCGGCTGCTCCACCATAGTTCAATGTGGCTGCGATTTTTCACGTACCAATGCAATCCAATGCATGTTTGTTATAAGTAAAGTCTCAAAGTCTTTATACAAATGTCAAGTCAAGAATGTAGAGATATGTGTAGGATGACATCAAGAGACCCCTTCTCCCCTTGAATATACTGATGATTAGCAGAGTCACGTGCAAAATTGTGGATAAAGTTCAGTGTCAATGAGCTCACAACACTTCCAGAATTAATTTTCCTCCCCATCCTGCCCTCTTTCTGTATAATTCAGCTGCATCAGGGTTAAACTTAAACCTCGGTTTACCTTACAGCTCCTTCTCCTGCATATTGATATAGTAGCAAAGACGGATAAAATTTGACTATGCAACTGGCTGGTTTTTCAGGGATATTTCTGGATATATTCATCACTTGATGGCTGAGATGAATGTACTATTCCCTGAATGTACTATTAATACAAACCTGGCTCTAATCCTTTAAATAGCCAGTTTGGACCCAAGAGACACCTGCATCCCTATACATTTTTTTAAATGCAGAAGGGGCATCTGTACGATGTTTAACAATGATGTCACAACACCTGAAGTGATTGTCTAGAAGAGTTTCTGGTGACCCTATCAGGCCATTCATATTTCTCAAAACTTCATTCCTCGCCTCGAGATTACATTATTTAAGGAAGTTTTCTCTCTCTCTTTTGCATTACGCAGGGCTGGCCCAGTCGCATCCTATAAACTATAACATCCCATCCTTTACATTCCCTTTCCCCTTCCCTGATCCATTCCTGTCTCAGATCAACTGGGAAAAGCAGCTGTGCCCTTGGGAAACCAGGCTCCAAGTTGACCTAAGATCTGAACCTCAAGCTGCCTACAGGATGAAGAACTCAAAACAATGAAAGCAAAAGAGGAACCCCGATCACACATTTGATGTGGGGGAGTGGGGTTTACCGATAGTCCTTTTCTCTGGGGATCAGGAGACCTAGATTCCAAACCTGTCAGGAGAGGTGGTTCTACTCCAGCACTTCCAGAAGAGCCAAGGTTCCTAAAGATAACCCAGAAGTTTGGATGATGGCCTACACGATTTTTCCTCTCAAGGGACACCCCCCCCCCCCCCACACACACACACACACACACGCACTTTCTATCTCACCAGACCCAGAACCAACGCCCTCAATTCCCTCCCCAGCTGAAGACTTTCAGTCCACACACACTCCCCTTCACCCCACTTCCTTCTCGCTCAGCTAAGTTACTCCGGACCTCTGAACTTGCCCGAGGGACAAGGAGGGACCGCAGGGATGACCTCTCCCTCTGCCACCCAGGCGACCCGCCCTCCCAAGGGTGGGATGCCTGTTTCCTGAGAGCGCATCCCTTCCGCCTCCGCGCAGAGGCCTCCCGCAACCTAAGAGGAAGCTGAGCGGGTCCCCGATCCCTCGCGGGATCTCTGCGCAGCATCCCCAGCCCACCCCCGTCCTGTCCCCAAAGCGCGCAGGCACCCGGAGAGGCTGGCCCAGGATCCCACCCCACCCTCTTGGCGCCCCTCCGCCCGCTCCTTACCTGCCACGGCCCCACGGAAGACCCCACGGAAGACCCCCCCGCCCGGGCCCCCCTTCAGGTGGGCGAAGCGCGGCCGGGCGCCCCGATCTCCCGGCGCCACGGCGCTGCGCCTTCTTCGCCTCTCCTCCTCTCCACCTGCTCTCTCCACCACCTAATCGCAGGACGCACAAAAAGCCTCCCCCGTCGGGGAGAGCGGACGGGGGGGGGGGCCGGAGACGGACCGGGACCCCATTGGTTGTCGGCGAGCGCGCCGGCCGCCCATTGGGCGCGGGGGGGGGGCCGGGGCGGGGCGGGGCCGGCGCTGACGAAGGGCTGGGGCTGGCAAGGGAGAGGCGAGGTGGGCAGAGGCGCGCCGCGGCGGCTTTTGTGTGCTCGGGCGGGCGGTGGGCAGCGGTCGGGCCAGAGCTGCGGCAGAGAGCCAGCCAGCCAGCCGGCCGGCCGGGCGGGCACCGAGCGGAGCCAGCGGGGCAGGGGCAAAGCCGGTGGGCACCGTCGCAGGCACCGGCGTGGCGGGGAGGGCACCGTCGGCGGGGGTCCCGCTGCTTTTGCCCTCTTGCTGACCGAGCGGCTCGCTCTCGGCTGCTGCTTGCCCTCCGCACTATGCCTCGGAGCGCTCCGCTTGCGCCTTGCCGGGGGCCGCGGGCGCTACTCTCCGCACCTCGAGGGGCGTCGCGGGCCGTGCTGGCGGACTAGAGGCGAGGCCGGGGCAGCGCAGGAAGCCAGCCTTAAGCCGGGAAGAGCGGAGCAGCGGGCTTCAGCCAGCCGTCTGGACCCCCGCCCGTCCCTTCGGAGAAGCCCGCCAGCCGCTGGACGAGCCGGCCGAAAGGCGAAGGGGAGTCGGAGGCGGCGGCGGCGCGATGCTGGCCCTAGAGCTGCTGAGCCTGGCTTGGCTAGCCGGCGTGGTGGCGGGGCAGAACGAGACGGAGCCCATCATCCTGGAAGGCAAGTGTCTGGTGGTGTGCGACTCCAACCCGGCCTCCGATCCGACCGGCACGGCGCTGGGCATCTCGGTGCGGTCGGGCAGCGCCAAGGTGGCCTTCTCGGCCATCCGCAGCACCAACCACGAGCCGTCGGAGATGAGCAACCGCACCATGATCATTTACTTCGACCAGGTAGGAAACCCGCCCCCCCCCACTACCCGGGCAGGGGGGATTTAAGGGGAGTTGGGGAGAGGGGGGGAAACCGGGGAGGAGGTTTTTTTTGGCGGGGGGTTTGGAGAGGGGAGGGGGCACTTAGGAATTGAAGAGGGAAGGGGGAGATGCCTTCAAAGGACTCTTCCTTCCTCTCTGCCACCTTCACACCCCCCCCCCTACTTTCAGGTCTCCTGAAGACTCCCCGAGATTAGAGGGGAGCAGAGGGGGTAGGTAGTCAGTCGTCAGTCATAAAGTCCGATTTCTCGATGGAATTTGAATTCTGGAAGAGGCAACCAGCTAGCTGGGACTACAGAAGCCCCTCCACTCCCAGAAGCAGGACCCATGGACATACGTTGGGGAGGAAGAGCCCTGGGCCAGGAGGAGTCACCTAACCTTGGTTTAGTGTCTCCCTGTTCAGGGAAGAGGGTGGGGCCGTGAAAAGGGAGAGATGAGGATGGAGTCTCACCTTCGGAGTGGACAGCTCCCAGCGGAAGGAAACTGAAAGAAAGAAGGCTGGATATTTCCAGAGAAATGACCTTTTAAGAGAAGCTTTGATCCTCACCTAGGCAATATTCCCAGTCCCCTTTTCTCTTTCGTTACCCCATTCTCCGTTTCTCCCCTCCATCCCGTAGGTGCTGGTCAACATTGGGCTCAACTTTGACTCCGAACGCAGCACTTTCATCGCACCCCGAAAGGGCATCTACAGCTTTAATTTCCACGTGGTCAAGGTGTACAACAGGCAAACCATCCAGGTGAGGCTGCATGGCTTACTTCACCAAGGAACTTTCCCTTTTTGCCCTGGGTGGGGGAAACGCAGCCCCCTCCCCAATTTATGCGAATGAATGAAAGTGACCAACTATTTTTTACTCCTCTGGTGAGGAATCGACACCCTTGAATTAAGTTAAGCGGGCCTTTCCGAGTCAACCTGCCTAGCTCCAGGGCCGCAGGATGAATGGGAGGAGGTGTGTTTGCAGACATTTCTGTGCGAGTATTTAGATGTCGAGGCATTCGTGAGTATTTAGATGTTGAGGCATTCGTGAGTGCGTGTCATATCCATCACCTGCTCAGGGCAGAAATCCTGTGCCAGAAACCATCCAGCAAAAGGGCCTTGCTGATTTCCCTGTATGGCATATCCATTCTCGTGTGGGGATTTGGGGTTGTTTTGCAGATTTTGAAATTCAGGTCCATGTAAAACACAATGAAGATCGTTGATTGGGTTTTTCATTGCAGAATTATACTATACGGCCAAGATTTATAGAGGTGGCTTATGGATACAAATAAGATTTAGAGAGAGAGAGAGAGAGAGATTTAGTGTATATACATAACGAATGGACAATATAGACTCATACAGTATATTTTCCCATGTACCTGGCCGAGAATAATGCAATGGTGAAGAAAAAGTGGAGGGCCCTGGAAGGCTGTAGTTTAATCCTACTCTTCATTTTAAAGCTTTCTTGGAACCGGTTACTTTCGTGCTTAAGCTGGCTGCAGTGGAAATGAAAATGAAGAGTGAGCTACCCTATTATTTATCATTAGGTATAAATCTGTCTGGTTCCTCAGATAAGTTTTTGTCTAGCTTCCCATCATTCTGGATCTGAAAACAGTTGCCAAAAGCTCTTCTCCCTAGATGGAGGCTTTCTGATTTCTAGAAAAATGGTGTTGGCTGTTCTTCTCCTTTCCATAGACAGTCTTCATGTCTCCAGTATTTTGTGCTATGACCCAGGCATTTACTTAAAAAAAAAACAAAAAAACTTCCCACTCTATATAGTTGGTTTTTCTTCCAAGAACACATCTTTAATAAGGAGGCAGAATGTTAACTCTGTGCTCCCTTACTAATATGCATCCATGAAGGGAAGCCAAATTGTTTTTTTTTTCTTTTTTCTTTTTTCTTTTTCTCTTCTCTTCTTTTCTCTTCTTCTTAACATTCCTTTAAATTTTTTCCTAGGAAGAAATTAAGTTTAATTAAGTGTGATTAAGTTGATTATTATTATTATTATTATTATTATTATTATTATTATTATTATTATTATTATTAATTGAATTTCTATACCGCCCTTCTCCCGAAGGACTCAGGGCGGTGTACAGGGTAGTAAAAGCTTTGTACTCACAAAAAGCATAAAATTTGATAGCATGGTAAAACCAGTATGTAGAGTAAAAGGAGGGAGGTCATTTTTAAAGTTAAGTGTGGACAAAACCATCAGCCCCAGTCAGGTCTTCTTATAAGTCTGCTGTATTAATTTCAATGAGCAGAAGTTCTGGTTTTATTTTTGAAAATACTGCACTGCCGAATAGATAAATATATTCTAGATTTATGGATAGAAAAGGACTGCCTGGCTGATTGAATTTCATCTTGAAGACATTTGTCATTCAACAGTCACAATCCTATTTCTTGTCATTGATACGTCCATTGTTCTCGAAGGCTCTTTCACCCACTGTCTGCTGTCCTCATAGGGGGGATAAGCATTGTGTTTAGTCCTTTAGTTTTGCTGTTGTAAAGACAAGCACCACTTCTTGGAAGCTACTTACAGCTTTTCTTACACATGCTTGCTCCCTTAATGGACTATCAGACAAATAACTGGGGAAAGCTATCTTATCAATGGAAACTATGTTTCATGAAGATACTGTTTTTTCAGACCAACATGAAATGCTGCAAAATACTATTCGAGTTTTTAAAAACTCTTTACTAAGCAAAATGACAAACATCTGGAAGAGGGGAAAAAAAAACATGATAGTAAATTTTGAAGCCTGGCTTGCATCCAATTATCATTTTGCAAAGAAAGTTGGAACAGCCACTGACAAAACACGGGTCTCTCAGGCACAGAAATAATGCTAGACTCCCCCAGAATTTGCTGATGGTAGAAGAGCATAAACAGCATACTCCCCAACCCTTCAGCCTTTCATGAGGAGCATTTGTCTGTATAATTGGGACCTAATTAAAAGTTGCATTCTTCAAAGTGAGAAAAGATCAGCAGTGCCTGTGTTCACACAACCTGCAGTTCAATACTCAGTGGGCAAACCTGGGTCAGCTTTAACCTTGGTTTTCTTTCGTTCTCATTTTGGTTTCTTCTTGGTTGGGCGACATTAGCGTTTTTTAAAAAAATCAGTCTGATTAGTTAAGTTATGCTTCAGTGTATCTTGTCCCTCTATCTGTTAATTCTGTAACCAAGTTGAATGGATTGTGAAAGTGTAAGTTGGGTTGGTTGATGTGATAGTAACAGCTAAAGAACCTCAATCAACACATCCCAATCTAATCTAATCTAATCTAATTTATTCTAATCTAGTGTAGTTAGTCTAATCATCTATATTAATCAAATCTAAGGTACATGCCCCCCAATAACTTTGGAACTTTCAACTATACCTCCCCACAAAAAAATTGAGATTTTTTAGAATCTCAAGCTATGGAGAACCTAGATCCATTGACTGTCTTCCAGGTCATAGTGGGACTTCCTGAATCTTTGAGATAGAGTCTTTTTCTTTCTCTATAAATTCTAAATTTGAGGGTAAAACTTCATGTCTGAAAATTGGCATGTAAAGTGTCTAGTCCTGTATAGGTTTGCTCAGAAACCATTCTGTTAAACTGAGTCAGATTTAAGCCCACCTGTGCAGCCCGGGTGGACCATAAATACAATTTCTATCTTTTTCTACCCATAAGGTGCAAATGTATATTTTTTTAAGAGCAGGTCTTGATTTCTGCTTTAGGAAGCCATAGCTCAGTTCTTCAAAAAAGAAAAAAAAGGAGAAATTGTTATATATATATAATTGGGCAATAATGATTGTGGATTTTATTAAGCCTTCACCTACCTTTTGTTTATAATTTAAGGACTGTGCACATGTGTGTAGAAAGAAGGGGAGCGGATTTTTTAAAAAAGCATAGAAAGAATGAGATGAGAAAAAGGAAGATTGCATTTATGGGAATCTTTAATTACTGGCCATGGAAGATTTTGCTAGGCAGGTACTGTATGCAAAGTGTTGAATTTCTAACATTCCTCTGGAAGAATACTGTAATCTCTGTTGGACCATGTTGCCTTTATCAAGGTTTCAACATTTTTGCTGGTCCACAAAAGAATAAGTGTTGTTATCCCACTCCCTGGCCCCAGAGACACTGCCTGGAACAAATCTATTATTGCATCTCCCTTGTCTCACATTTGAAGATTTAACACAGGAGACAAAGCACCCAGATTTCCTGAAAGAAAAGCACTATTTTAGAATACAGAATAGTAGCTGACTATATATTCCATGCTGGAATTTCAGCCGTGATCCACATGCATCCAATTTGAGGACACCGCTCGTATCACTTACAGACCTCATTATTTCCTCTTCTCCTTGAGATGCCTAAAAAAATAAATCAGATCTATATTTTTTTTCTCTCTTCTTATCTGATTGTCTAACTCCATACAAGGCTGAGTTGAGAAGCTGGGGCTTAAAAAGATAATTACAGTAGTGTTAAAGGGGCTTTGAAAGGTAATTACAGTAGTGTTAAAGCCAAAAAAAAATTCCTTATGCTCTTGGATCTTTTGTTATTGGACGTAAATTTGATTTGGCAGCAGAAATGATGATAGATGGAGAATAGATAGATAGATAGATAGATAGATAGATAGATAGATAGATAGATAGATAGATAGATAGATATGATGGAAGGGAGGGAGGGAGGGAGGGCGGGAGATTATGTCTAGTACTCATTGCTAAAAACTGCAGAGAGGGACATTTTCATACTGTCCAAATCTCTTAAGCCAGCTATACCTCTCTTTCTTGCATTTCTTTTTTCTTCTGCCTCTGTAAAGATCTTTATTCCATGAGTTTCCTTATGTGTTTTAAGATTTCAAAACCAGCAAAGTCCATCTTTCCATAGCACGAATTTAGCAAAGCTAACAATGCAACTGTTTTTGTTCAGATAATTGCTTAAAGGGCAGGTCTACCAACAGTCCCCATGTCCTGGTACCCTTTGAACACAGGGGGACTGGCTTATGAGTAAATTGGTAGCCAGCTGTACTTATATTCTTTCCAGTGCTCCAGCTGCAATATTCATAATCGAAGGAGCAGCTAATGGTGTCTATGAAGACTCCCCGAGTGATCTCTTTTCCTGGATGCTTTTAGCTAAAAATGTTTTTCCAACACACACACACACACACACACCACCACCACCGTCTTCCGTGCATGCAGGCATGCATCTATCCGGTAGAGTCTTCCTTTGTTTCCTTCGTTTTTTCCCTTTCACTGATGGAGAGATGCGCTTGTCTTCTGCCTTTGCTTCCAGGTGAGCTTAATGCTCAACGGGTGGCCGGTGATTTCTGCCTTTGCGGGGGACCAAGACGTCACACGGGAAGCTGCCAGCAACGGGGTCCTGATCCAGATGGAGAAAGGAGACCGCGCCTATTTAAAACTGGAGCGAGGAAATTTGATGGGGGGCTGGAAGTATTCCACTTTCTCAGGATTTCTAGTTTTTCCTCTTTAAATGACTCGCTGACTGAAGGAGTAATCAATTCAGCCAGGAGTAAGCTTGAGATTTGCTTGCCGATTCCAACCCCTGAATTGAATGAACTTGGAAATTGCACATGCCTGGATAAGATTTACCTATTGCAGAAGTTTAAAACTCTGACTGAGGTCTTGTGCAATTGCTTGGAAGATCTCGGTAACAACCCGGACAGCCGTCGGGGAGATGCTCGCTGTGGACATCCTTCAATAACATCGCTCTCTTTTCTTTGCAAACAGTATTCGTGTCTTCTACATTTATCTGGTGATGTTGTATCCATCAATTCCTCACTTTCAATGTGTCCTTTGACCTTTGCAGTCTTCCCGCTCCCACAATCTGGGGTTTTTTTAAGTTTATTTTACACAACTCTCGTACAATCTGGGCTTGTTTTTAATCTATCTATCTATAATCTATCTATCTATCTATCTATCTATCTATCTATCTATCTATCTATCTACATATTTTTTACTGTCTCCCTGAGTTTAAAGAAAAAAATATTTTTTGAATATATGGTGCCATGGTAAGCAACGTAATGCAAACCTTGAGTGCTAGCAAGCAGACAAGAATACATGCACACACACGCACATACACACACACGTGCATGCATATATACATGTATGTATTTATGTATGTATGTAACTATAATGTAGGTAAATTCCTTAACTAGTCTGCCCTATTGCTGTGGAAATTGGAGTGAATGTGAAGTTTACCATCTGTTTGATGGTTGGTTCTTTCTCCCTCTAGTTAACATTTGGCTCAGCTGCAGAAAATAGACCAAACCTTTCCTAATTCATCTCAAAGACAAATTGCGACTATTGACCATTTAACCTCTTTTAATGGCCTTTTCATTTCATTGTTTTTTTCCCCGCTTTCATGAGAAACCTGGCCCGGTTAATGCAATTGTAGCCAAACCTAGAAAGAAAGAAAAAAAAAATTACAAGAAAAAAACTACAACAGGCCAGAATAAATGAATACATCAGCAAGACACCACAGTGTGCGTTGGGAGTGCAGAAGACCCAACCCAAGACTTCATCGTGGGAGAAATCCTAGTTTCTTGGGAAGACTGATTGAAACAAAGTGAAAAAGTTCAAGGACTAGCAGTGTAAAGACTTCCATTTAACTGTGTTTGATCTCTGGCTTTGTTCTGTCTCTTCCCATTATTTTATGTGGTGTTTTTTCAAGAATGGGAGAGGAGGGAATGGGTGGGGTGAGAAAATTGGTCAATCTTAGAGACTGTATTTTCAATTTGCAAATATGGCTGGACTGATTAAGTCCTAAAGGGGGGGGGGAGATGAGGGAGAGACTCCTGTCTTCCCTTAAGCGGTCACAGCTGACAAATTTGCCCTCTGTATCCTGTATTATAGCATATAATCTCTCTGTCAAATCCCATTTTCTACAGCTGTCTTATTAAAAAAAAGAAGAACAAAGCAAACCTTACGTGATAGACCTAAAATGCTAGTGTTCATTAATTGCTAGTATTATTTTTGTTTAAAGTATCTCAAAGATGTAAATGCTATAATTTTGCAGCACTCTAGAGAAAATAACTACTTTTATTATCAAGGTGCAGTTAAGATAAACACTTTGGATTGTATTCGAATCATAATGTGAAATAAAAACCAGTGGAATCAATCAATCAATAAACTGACCTCTCGGAGGGGTGGGGAAGAGACGGAGAAATAAATAGACATGAGTCTCCTTCCTACTGTACTGTTCTGTACTGTTTGGTTGCCTGAAGGACACAGATCAGCTCCCAAATGGAACTATTCCTTGATAAATCAAAATAATCACTGGACACAAACTGCCAAGGTCTATTTGCAGCAGTGACATGGGCCATGGCTGCTATATAGTTAAAATAGAATGGATTTTTCTATCCTTTCTCCCCAACCCCACCCCTTTCCTCAAGAAACCCTGGGTTCCAAGAACAAATTTAATTAGCTCCTAAGAGGGCAGTTAATTCTAGCTTAATAAGCAGCGTTATTCTTTTATGCTTGCTGTCACCCTCTCTTTTGTTAGGGAGAAGTCGCGTCTTTGTTAATAGCTCCCTTCTGCAAACAGAATTGAGAATGGGAAGAGGGTGTGGAAGGCAATGAATGACAAGCCAGCTCTTCTGAAAGATAGACAAGAGTTACAGGCAAATAACAGTGGTGTAGCTGTGTCTCCCTGCTGAAAGGCTCTGGTCCTTTGTACGTCTTTGCATTTTGCCCATTCCTGAATGGCTTTAGGTAGCATGCAGCTCAGGCGAGTTGATTGTGTGCTCAGCTCACCTCTGGTACAGCAAAGAATCCTCAAAGAAGATTTTCCTTCTCCTGATGTTACCTAGTTTGAGCGATGAAACATCTGCCAGAAAACCACCAAGTTCGGAGAGCGCCATGGACTCTCATTTCAACCTTGAACTACAAAGACTCTCCTTTATCAGTACGTTCTCCTTTAGCTGGCAGCCCTATGGGTTTGGGTGTCAATCCTACCATTTGGAACTCTTCCCAAGCTGAGGAATAGAGTTTTCCACTCTGGTGGGAGAGCTGGTCCATTTCTTCCACAGGAGAAGACAAATGCTGTCATTCAAGTTGCGGATTCAAAGTGTGATGTTCCTTTTGCTTCCTGCCCTGAGTTCTTAGATTAATTGGATGTTGTCTCATCCCAGTAGGAAAAGTAATGCACTAACCCTGCTGTCAAGTTTTCTTTTTTTCAGTTTTATTCCAGCAGCATCCATGGAATGTTGTCTAGCTAGACTGAAATTCTACTTTAGCTGCTGCTTCATGAGGATGGTGGTGTTTGATTTATGAACTGTCTGTTTACAGGTCTGAGATAGTTGGGTGAACCTTGTAAACAGGTTCTTTCCACCCCAAAATATGGCTGACTGTTTGAATGCCTAATCCCTACCACAATTTATTTCTTTGTGCTAACATGAGACTACACTGCTGATAACAGCAGTTAAACTTTCCAAGTCCCAACAGATGAAAGATGCTAAGTTGTGAGTATTACAGGACAAGGGCAAAAAGCTAGGAGAGCACATTCAGAAAAAATAAATTATTGCATTTCATGTAGGCTGGGTAACTTCATGCAAAATACCTACTGCATGGTGAAGGTTTTGCTTTTTGAAGTTTGTTGAAAGGGTTCAAATTCTTCCCCTGTGCAGTGCAAGCCAGGACTCTGAGTATCTCATCTACGTTGCATAATATGGCAATGGTCTACTAAGCTATTGACTAGGGTGTCTATTGTTGCATGAAAAGAAAGGGCCTCGGCAACAACAAAGCATTACATTTGCACTAGACGGGGGTGTCTGCCCCATGTATAGAATCACAGACTAATCAACCATAATTTAGCTTAATGCAACGGTCCATTTAACACTGGGTACGTTGTAGGAGTCTTAACAAATTGGATTGATAACACACAACACATAGAAAAATGATGCCTCCGCAGAGACATGGAGATATAATAACTGTGTCTATTGATTAATAGCTAGATGATAAAAAGTGCAACATCAAATATATATATATAGATAGATATTACAAATTCCTTCTCACTGTCCAGCCTTCTTGGTGTTCTTTAAATGAGGTAATTTTAAATTTAAATCTTCAGATGGAGTAAGTATTCAAATTGGCCCACTCCACTCCCGTCAGGCCAATTATTCTGGCTGGGAGGGTCCAAGAGAAGGGCCTTTTCCGCCCTCTGAAACACCTTGTGAGGTTGGCCCCAATCCTCCTATCTCTTTGTAAGGGCCTAAAGACGTGAGTTTGGGGCCCCCCATAGGGGAACAGTGCAACGGAGGTGGCTGACTGAGTAATAACAGATCCCACCTCACACACACCCCACTCCACCCCTGCCCTCCCCATGTGTCCTTGGTTTTAATGTCCGATTTTAACTTTTATGTGTTAACTGTATATGCAACTGTAAGCCACCCAGAGTTACCCTATGGTAAAACGGACGGCCAATAAATTTTATAAATAAATAAATGATAGACCTAGGCTGGGAGAATTGTGCAAAGAATTTATTTCAGCCTCTGGGTTTAATGGACAAATAGGGTGTAAATCCCTCTTAGCAATCTAAATGAGTCAGTGCCCCAGATCATTCTGTTCAATAGGTCCTTCTGATGACACAGTTGACAGGCTCAAGACATCTGACTTTCAACTCTATGAAAGAATGAACAGTCCCTGGTTTTGACCCCAAAACAGGAGCCACAGAGATCAAAACTAAGCCAATTGCTCAACATCTGTTTCCTGTTTTTGAGGGACCCACAGCCTCTACTTTCAACTACAGAAAAAAAATCCTTGTTACAATGGAGACTAATAAATAAAGTTGAGGATGGGCTGTTGTTTCTGTAAAACAGCAATCGTTCTATTGTTAAGCAATGTCTTACTTGGATTTACAATCTTAGGCTGGCATAATATGAATTGTCACCCAATGCATCTGAATAACACTATGGCTGGATTTATTTATTTTGGTCATCGGCCAGGGTACTTGACCCTGTTGTAGCCTAGTTATGTGAACCTGGACTGTGAATACCAGCTCTGTTGTTGGGTTCACAGACTTAATCTATGTTCACATAACATCTATCCAAGCAAATCAGATAATGCTATGACTGGTTGATGTTCTTTGCACATGTTAACACAATATTTGGTATCCTTCCATACACAAAAAACTGGATTGAATAAACTATGGTTCAGTTCATCATGAGAACTTAAGCACCATCTACTTAAGTAGAATATGCAAATGCTGGAATTTTATATCTGTATGAATCAAGTCCCAATGAATGGCACGGGAGTATTTTTTTAAAAAACTCTGCTTTTTTAACACCACACTCTTCCTAAGGTCTCTCTTCTTCACCCAAAGTAAAATATTATTTTGTGCAAATTTGCCTATAATAGGATTGGCTGGTTGGTTTTGAAGGGGTAACCATCCAGATGTAGCTTTTCTTCAAAGAAACCCAAAGGCATTCTGGTTATTTATTTCAATGGGTCCAAGTAGGAGGCTGATTGGAGGTTGGTAAAGGACACTATTTATATAGATCAACCATCACTTGATTGAAGGGAAATCATTTAGTTGGACAAGTAGCTTTCAATCAATTGCATTTGGCTGATTATTAAAAACTTTTGTGTCCCATTTCTCGTAAAATATTGGAAAGCGATAAGTGGAAAACAATGATAAAGCAGTAGCATCTTCTTTATGCTTGTCCACTGGGTTGCAGGTCTGATTGTTTCTCCAAAGTGTTTTCCTCATTCTTAGTTTATTAGCTGGCTTGTTACAGAGTCTGAGGCTGGTTTGCATTGGGTGGGAAGGACCAGCCCAAGGTCATCCAACTAGCATCCAAGTTTAAGGAGGACAAGGACTTGTTCCAAGGCCACCAATATTTCTCGCTGGCTCTCCAGTGATAACACAATAAGTTAAAGCAACACAGAAAATGTGCACTAAAAACAGATGGAATTTAAAAACAAAACAAAAGCTCTCCCATCATTCAGAGAGGGAAGTTCTAGCTGGAAACATGATACCTAAACTAATAATAGTCAACTCCTTAACTTGTTGGGATTATCCAGTTTTCTTTGGAATATTACAGAACTGGTTTGTGACTGCTTTCTTTGCAAGTGTCTTTCAGCTGCCCAGTCTAGCCAACAACAACCCTGGGATTTGCAGGAGATTCCTCATTATATTAATTACACTGGAAAGCCGACAGGCTGAGTTGGAGATCTGAGACCTTGTGTGATGGGGTGAGCTTCTGTCTTTGCCTGGCTTCTGCCCACGTAGCAAATGCGAGTAGATAAATAGGTACCACTTTTGCTGGCCACATGACCACACAATCATCTTCAGATCTTCAGGCAATGCTGACTCAACAGCCCTGGAAACGGAGATGAGCACCACCCCCATATAGTTGTTTAAGGACTAGCAGACTAAAATCTATAAGGATTTCTTTCCCTTCCTCTCCTTCCTCATTACACTTAGTTTCCAAGCCGGATTTGGCTAGATGCTGCAATCTGTTGCATCCTGATTCATTATTAAACAAGGACTGCTATTATGCACAGAGTAGGTACCACTAAAATAAACCAGCTTTGTTTTGGAGTGAACCTAAAAAGGGTTAGGAGACTGAGAGCTGAAACTAACCCCAGTTAAACTATGTAAAACTTCTGAGTGAACAAGGATTAGGCAAAATATATATTAGCAAGGTTTGGAAATACTGATTTCATAGTAAACACTATAACACTATATTGATATTTGCTATATCAACATTGCAGCCATGTTTCATAGTTTTACCCTTAAAATTTTCTGCTCTGCCTCTTTTTTTTGCTACCAATGTTTTTTCTTTCCTTAAAAGTGTGTGGTTTTTTTTTGTTGTTGTTAGAAGCTGTGGTGTCCTTGGTCCTGAAAACTCTTATTATTTTTTCGCAGACTTATATATTGCATTTAATTATTTATTGGCTCTCCCTTTGCAGTTTAAAAAACCTCTGAATTGCGAGCCTCCTCCTCACCAGATATTTGTTGTTTGATGTGGGACATGTGACCTCCCAGGATCCATTTTAATTTAATATACAGTTTGCTTTCACCACTGGGAGGAATTATTTTAAGAATCTCTGCAAAGAAAACAAAAGAAGGAAGACCAGTTAGAGTTTAATGCATTTCCTGATTTGCTTGTCTCTCAGAAGTCAAAGGACATAGGGGAAAAAAAACAGTTGCTCCCCAGTTCAGACACAAAAAGAAGTCTTTTGAGAAAGAGGGTTAAAAAGGGAGGTGAAATTGACAAGAAGGTCCCAGAAATTGACAAGACCTTTTCAGAATTCCAACCGTCTTTGAAATCAAGACTAGAAGCCCATGGAGCTAACCTCTGGCAGTTCAACCTAGTGAAGGACTCTGAGTTCCTTTAAAAAAAAACAAATTCCTGTGGTTTAGGCACCATGCAAGTATTAAACAGTGATTGCCAGAACAAGCATTATTGGGAATCCAGTTTTTTTTAACGGGACTTGCATCCGAGCATGGATAAAATTCCAAATAACAACACGCTCTCATTTCTGGAATATATTATAATGACAAAGATATGGAAATCCTAAATTCCGTCAGATGGAAAGAAAAAAACCACACACATTCGTAGGTGGGATTCACAGCAGCCAAGCCTTACCAGGTTGACAAAACATAATTGCTATTTTCACACAACCAACTGCCACAGTGGCTAGGCTTCCCCCAACATGATCACACCATGGTCTGTAGCATGGTATAAATCTAGTCTTGCAGTCCCTTAAAGACAATCAAAGTTGATTTCTACCTTTATCTCTAAGCTAACTTTATTATTTCCCAACCCCCTCTCTCTCCCTATGAATGGATAAGATGTGTTGTGGGAATAGGCAGGTATGAATGCAAAGAAGCAGGAAGGGCAGCAGTCTTTGCCCAAGCAAAGCATTTCAGGTTTCATCTTACCTCTCTTAGGAGCATAAACATAGTAAAGAAATTTATGCAATTTACTCATTGTTTTCTGTACCAGAGGTCAGCAACTTCTGGCTTCAGCGATCATGATGATGATGATGATGATGATGATGATAGCCATTCAGTTGTGTCCTATTCTTGGTGTCTCTGTGGGCCAGGTCTCGCCATGTCCTTCAAATGACATGTGTCATTTAGTCCTTAGTCTTAAATTCTGCAAAACCAGGACAGCCTAAGAGGATAAATGCATTTTTGTAATTGCCCAATGAATGAAAGAGAATGATTTCATTGGGGTGGGAGAAAAATAAACACACCACTTTCTTTTAATAATGGCATTTTAATAAAAAAAATATGTACCCATAAAACAGGGCTGTATTACGATTATTCTTCTCTTTCCTACTACTTTCTCCTTTTGGTATCTTATGTTTATATTACTTTGTTGTTTGTATGTACACTGGGAACATGCATTGGAGACAAATACCTTGTATGTCTAATTACACCTGGACAATAAAGAATATTCTGTCCATTCCATTCCATTCCATTTATTCTATCTTCTGTTCTATTTTATTCTATTCTACATTCTCTGTTCTATCCTATCCTATCCTATCCTATCCTATCCTATCCTATCCTATCCTATCCTATCCTATCCTATCCTATCTTGGTTCACTTCTGTTCTAAAGTAAAGGTAAAGGTTCCCCCGCACATGCGTGCTAGTCGTTTCCGACTCTAGGGGCCGGTGCTCATCTCCGTTTCAAAGCCAAAGAGCCAGCGCTTGTCCGAGGACGTCTCCATGGTCATGTGGCCGGCATGACTAGACGCCAAAGGCGCACGGAACGCTGTTACCTTCCCACCGTAGTGGTCCCTATTTTTCTACTTGCATTTTTACGTGCTTTCGAACTGCTAGGTTGGCAGAAGCTGGGACGAGTAACAGGCGCTCACTCTGTTACGCGGCACTCGGGATTCGACCCGCCAAACTGCCGACCTTCTGATCGACAAGCTCAGTGTCCTAACCCACTGAGCCACTATTCTGTATTCTGTATTCTATTCATTTTAATTCTAATTCTAATGCTGAAGCATAAGCCATGTTTTTGAAACAGCCATTCTTAACTTTCATTCTGCTCTTGTTCTGAACCAACATTTGTTCCTAACTGTAAAAAAAAAAATCCCTGACCTTGCTCTTGGCTGGTCCAGGCAGACCAGGAGGCCATTTTGGCATGGCTTCAACTTTCCATGTGAAAGTCCTTCTAAATAGGTGACCTCTTTAATTTGCTCATGAGCTTCCAGGGCTCTCTGACTCACAGTATAAGAATCTCTGACTTGGATTAATTTCAGGAAAAATTGCAGAACTGTGATTAGGCGGGCTAAGGAAGGGCTGGGGATCTGCAAGCGATCTACGGAGCCTCTGCAGCCTGATCAGAAGAAACAACAGTCTTGTCCATGGGCTCCTTGGTTTATTTATATCCTGTTGTGATTTGTCACGCACCCTTTCAAAATCAAGTTCTAGCAAGGATAGCTTCTACAGGTAGTCCCCGACTTACAAGAGTTCATTTAGTGACCATTCAAAGCTACAATGGCACTGAAAAAATGGACTCCTGGTCCGGTTTCACAGTTCTGACCTTTGCAGCAGCCCCATGATCATGTGATTAAAATTCAGATGCTTCATATTTGAGACCATGGTTGTGTCCTAAGATCATCTGATCACCTTTTGGGACCTGCTGATAGGCAGAGTCCATGGGGAAGCCAGATTCCCTTAACAATCTGGGTTACTAATTTATCCACTGCGGTGATTCACTTAACAACTATGGCAAGAAATGTCATAAAGTGGGGCAAAAGTCACTTAGCAAATATCTCACTTAACAACCCAAATTTGGACTCCATTGTGGTCGTAAGTGGAAGACTACCTGTAATGCCATAAAACCCTAGGGTGAACGTTTTGAGTAATAATGAAGATGCACCGTAAAGGAAATACATTCATTCTAATAAAGGGGGACATTTATAGCTCAGGGTTGAAATGAGAGATCCTTGGTGCTCTCTGCGCTTGGCTGTTTTCTTGCAGACGTTTCATTATCCAACTAGGTAACATCATCATTGCTAGAAGGAAATGGGGTTTGAGAAGAGGAGGAGGAGGAGCAGGAGGAGGAGAAGGAGGAGGACTATGAAGTCCTTCGTGCTCTCTGAGCTTGGCTGTTTTTTTGCAGACGTTTCATTATCCAACTAGGTAACATCATCAGTGCTAGTAAGGAATGAGCTTTGTTCTTAGTTTATATTCTAGTGGCTTACAATGGGGTGTCATAGAGGTTCTTTGGTTAGGAGAAACCAACCAGGGCAAGCCACTAGAACATAAACAGAGAGCAAAATCCCGCTCCTTACTAGCACTGATGATGTTACCTGGTTTGGGTAAGGAAACATCTGCAAGAAAACGACCAAGCTCAGAGAGCACCAAGGGCCCCTCAAACACATCCATTGAACTATTCAAAGATTTGGGAAAGTCTTCTACTGAAAAAGTCCTCGCTCACATTCCCACTGATGAAAGCGCAGCATGGAAAGATCTCTAAAGACCTAGGAACATGGTGTGAAGATCAATTTTTTTTTCCAGGTAAGTGGGTCCCAGATGTGAAGGTAATACTATTTTCTGAATTAGGACCAAAAATGAACTGGGAACCAGCAAAGGTCATATAAAACTGCTCCACTGAACTGGCAGAACCTCTGAATATTTTCACCTGTGGATTTTCATAATGAACTGGTGGTGCCTTGAAGATTTTCTCATCTATCACGGGGTCTTGCTCTTTTTCCCCCCCTTCCATCTCAGTTGATGTCCATCTGTGCAAAGTTTGCTCTCGGTGTGCATGAGGGGGAAAAAGAAAACTATTGCCTTTAAACCCTTGGCTTTGTGACACAATAGAGTCCTCAATCTCTAAAGTGTTGCAGCAAATTATATAAATATAGCTATATAATCTGGGTGTGCTACTCCTATTAAACATATAAAGGTAAAGGTAAAGGTTCCCCTGCACATGCGTGCTAGTCGTTTCCGACTCTAGGGGCCGATGCTCATCTCCGTTTCAAAGCCGAAGAGCCAGCGCTTGTCCGAGGACGTCTCCGTGGTCATGTGGCCGGCATGACTAGACGCCAAAGGCACACGGAACGCTGTTACCTTCCCACCGTAGCGGTCCCTATTTTTCTACTTGCATTTTTACGTGCTTTCGAACTGCTAGGTTGGCAGAAGCTGGGACGAGTAACAGGCGCTCACTCTGTTACGCGGCACTCAAGATTCGACCCGCCAAACTGCCGACCTTCTGATCGACAAGCTCAGCGTCCTAACCCACTGAGCCACCGCGTCCCTAATATAGCTCTCCCTAATTTTACCGGCTGATTATAGGAGCCTTTCAAATCTCCCTTCACAGTTAGAGTCTGTTGGCAAAGGCCCAGAAATTCATTAGGCAAACCCGAAATCATTATGGTTTTATTAGACTAGGTTAAGCAATCCACAAACTCAGCACGAATCAGAGAGCTATGAAGGGGGGCGGGGGGAAAGAGAACAAAGAGGAAGCAAATGTGGTAAATATCCCACACGATTGAAAGGGGAGGCTCCGAACACAAGAAACATTAATTTGTTATTGATCTCCATTTACAGCATACACATTTCCACTTCTGTACCTGATATTTTATAACCTGGATAAATTAGGAGGGAGTTAACTGTTCTTTGTCCTACAAAGCTTGAGGGCTGGGAAACACAGAATAACAAGTCAAGTGGAAGAGGAGGAAGAGGGCTGGAAGAATAGGAGGAGGAGGAGGAGGAGGAGGAGGAGGAGGAGGAGGAGGAGGAGGAGGAGGAGGAGGAGGAGGAGGAGAAGGAGAAGAAGAAGAAGAAGAAGAAGAAGAAGAAGAAGAAGAAGAAGAAGAAGAAGAAGAAGAAGAAGAAGAAGTAGTCATGAATTCTATAAAAAAGTGGAATTTTATATTTTATGCAGCACATTGGAAGCCAAGTTAAGTGCCCCCGGTTATTTGGGATTTCTGCTTGTAGGGCAGAGGAATCCATTGATGGAAATGATGTGTTCCTAATTCTCCTCCTATTTGTTCGGAAAACTACTACACTCTTCTTATTGTGTCCTGGGTGTTTATCAAGAGAGGCAAAAAAAGAGAACATTGCTCAGGTGTATTCCATTCACGCAACCCAAGCAAGGTACAAAACTTCAGCCAAAGGAAAAGCGAAGAAAGACTGGACTTGCTAATCCTGATCAGATCAGATCTGATCTGAAGGATGTTTTGCCTTCAACTCTGATAGCTCCCGTGCACATTCTTCCTCCATTTGAGCTGATTGTGTGCCTGAGTACATGGACACCCGTGTGCATTTCCAAGAAGATTTATTGGGGAAAGTTTGCTTGCTTTGAGCCTGGAAACACCCCCTCCCTTCCTCCCAGTTCATCCAACCACTATCTTTCACCGACCTTTAATTATGTTTCCTCTCCCTCTCCCAGCCTGGCCCAACTTGGTACGTGAATAATGTCTGGAACCATTAGTGTGTAGAGTTTGGGGGGTCTCTCTCTCTGCCTCTCTCTCCCTCCCCTCCCTTCTACTTTACACCCCAGGGAAAGTCTGTGCCTTCACGCAAATAAGCCTGTGGTAGAAGCCTGGGGAATTCGGTCTGCCATCTTGTTAATGGTAATGAGCAGCCTTGATTGATTTCTAATGTGAAGATAATGACTAAAAGGGAAGGGGCTTTTTTTTTAAAAAAACAAAAACAAAAACAAAACACCTTCGCTGAGCATTTTCAGGGAATGGGTAGGGTGGGCTAAGAAGTAAACCAGCTCTTCTTTGTTTGGGAGATCACGTCTGGCTGCAAAAAAATCAACAACCCCGAGATAAACATTTGAGGGGGGGGGGTAATTAGTCCCCCAGATGTGTGTGGTGGCTGTTGTAGAAAGCGTTTGAACCCTTTACAGCCTCTCCTTGGACCAATTGCTCTGGAGCTCCCCCCCACCCCCGCAGAGATGCTGCAAAGATGAGGGCCAAAGAACCCCGGAGACCAAGGTTGAGCTATGTCTATTCAGTGGATTGGCATGTTTGGGTTGCTCTTCAGAAGGATGTAGTGCACAAAGAAGAAGGGAGAGGGCAACATCCCTCTCCCTGGGACTAGCCACAGATGCGAGTCAGGTCCGATCCAGTAGCATGAGTCACATCCCCACCACACACAAAAAGGCAAAGAGATAATTCCCTTCCCTACCTCCCTACCTCCTATCTTTCTACCTCCATCTCCTTCCTTCCTTCCTTCCTTCCTTCCTTCCTTCCTTCCTTCCTTCCCTCCCTTCCCACCTGCCTCCCTCCCTCTTTCCTTCCTTCCCTCCCTTCTCTCATCCACCTACATCTCCTTCCTTTCTTCCCTCTCTCCCTCCCTCCCCTCTTTCCATCTCCCTCTCCTTCCTTCACTCCCTCCATCCCTCCCTTTCCATCTCCCTCTCTTTCCTTCCTTCCTTCCTTCCTTCCTTCCTTCCTTCCTTCCTTCCTTCCCTCCCTTCCCACCTGCCTCCCTCTTTCCTTCCTTCCTTCCTTTCCCTCACTTCTCTCATTCCACCTCCCTCTCCTTCCTTCACTCCCTCCATCCCTCCCTCTCCATCTCCCTCCCTTTCCATCTCCCTCTCCTTCCTTCCTTCCTTCCTTCCTTCCTTCCTTCCTTCCTTCCTTCCTCCCTCCCTCCCTCCCTCCCTCCGTTTATTGCATCAAGAGCAAAAATACAGCAAAAAATTTAAAGAGTCAACTCGGACCAGGATGAAATGGACTTTTCATTTCCTGTTGCCTGGTCTACCGGTGGTTTTGGATTTTTCCCTTTTTCCTCCGTAAAACCATATTTGAAGTCAACAGGATGACGGAGACCTCATGACATCATTCCACAAATGACCCAAGGATGTGTTGATCAGCGCAAATCTTTTGCCTCGTTGATATCGTGAGTTATGGGCCTTCGCCTGCAGCCTCTACTTTGCATCCAGATGAGTTGGGTAGCTCTGGGTACCATGTACAGTGTGAACAAAATCACCAGACCAGCAGCAGTTAACTCGTCAAAGAGGTCGTTACATTTTCAACTGAGAATTGGATTCTCAACAGCTTGCTAGCCATGAATAGGAACTGCATGGACAATCTCTCCAGGGTGTGATCCAAGCTTCTCCATATGGACAAAACCAAGCTCTTCTTTATTACTTGGCCTGATGGCTGAAAAATGAACGAGAGGCTGTTTTTTAATATGCTCTCTGCTCAGGACAGGAGCCAGGAGACCTGAACGCTACTTATAATCTTGCAAGGCCAATAACATTTTTTTTAAAAAAAATAATTCAAATAAAAGTCTCTTCGTCCAAAGTGATAACCCCAGAGACCTGGGCTCCTTCTTCACTTTTATTTAGGTTTCTGCTTCTCGGCTGGAGGCCAGCTCCACAAACAAACTCAGCCTTCCCCTGTTCTCAGGGTTCTTGTCAGGTTTTGTCAGACATCCCACTGTAAATGTTTCCAAAGCCCCAGGAAATGAAAAGATCTCGCCCTTAGGCATCTCTTCGCAATCCCATGCCTTGTATCCATGATGGAGGTCTACTCCCATATTCCCCAGCCAGAGAGAATGATGGGGCTACTCTTTCTACCATCTGCCCAGGAGGCTATCTACCATTTTAAGAGACTGTACCTGGTTTGTTTTAAGTTGGAAGAATAATACCTTCCTTTAAAAATAAACAAAAAATTGCTCTTAAACATTTTTGTAGGACATACGTTAACCTTGCAATGAAGGTTTGGCATATACAAATAGCCCTTGACTTAAGATCACAATTGATCCCCACATTTCTGTTGTTAAGTGAGACGCTTTTTAAAGCGGGCTTTGCTCCATTTTACGAGACTCCTTGCCCCAGTTGTCACTGCAGTTGTTAAGCTAGCAACCCGGTTGTTAAGTGAATCTGGCTTCCGCATTGATTTGGCTTCTCGGGAGATCGGAAAAGAGGATCATGTGACCCCCTGGGGACACAGCACCCATCATAAATACAAACCAGTGACCCTGGGGAATGCTGCAAAGGTGGTAACTGTGGGGAAATGATCACACATCACTTTATTCAGTGAAGCTTTGAACAGTCACTAAATGAATTGTTGTAAGTGGAGGGCTATTTGTAATGTAATAGCATAACAATGCAGTTCTAGGCTACACCTACAAAGAAGTAGCCTCAAGAATATGTGAAGTGATAGTATCACTCTATACCTACACTGGTAAGGGCCCAGTTGGAATACGATGTCTGGTTTTGGTCACCACAATACACAAAAGATGTTGAGTTCCTAGAAAGAGTGCAGAGAAGAGCGACAAAGAGGCTATACCGTATGATGAGCAACAGGTATGTCTAAACGAACAAAGAGAAGGACTAGGAGGTGACATGCTAACAGTCATTCAGTATTTGAGGGCTGTCACAGAGAAGAAAGGGTTGATCTATTCTCCAAAGCACTTCAGGGCAGGATAAGATGTAATGGATGGAAACTAATCAAGGAGAGAAGCCACCTAGAACTAAGGAAGGAACCTATTTATCTACTCGCATTTGCTACTGGTACCTATGTATCTACTCGCATTTGCTACGTGGGCAGAAGCCAGGCAAAGATAGGAGCTCACCCCATCACACAAGGTCTCAGATCTCCAACTCAGCCTATCGGCTTTCCAGTGTAATTAATATAATGAGGAATCTCCTGCAAATCCCAGGGTTGTTGTTGGCTAGACTGGGCAGCTGAAAGACACTTGCAAAGAAAGCAGTCACAAACCAGTTCTGTAATATTCCAAAGAAAACTGGATAATCCCAACAAGTTGAGGAGTTGTCCAGTCTCTTCTTAAAAACTTCCAGTGTTGGAGCATTCACAGCTTCTGGAGGCAGGTTGTTCCACTGGTTAATTGTTCTAACTGTCAGGTTGCTTCTCTCCTTGACTAGTTTCCATCTGTTGCTTCTTCTCCTGCCTTCAGGTGCTTTGGGGAATAGCTTGGCTCCCTCTTCTTTGGGGCAGCCCCTGAGACATTGGGACACGGCTATCATGTCCACCCTCATCCTTCTCTTCATTAAACTAGACATACCCAATTCCAGCAACCGTTTCTTGTATGTTTTAGCTTCCAGTCCCCTAATCATCTTTGCTACTCTTCTCTGCACTCTTTCTAGAATCTCAACATCCTTTTTGTACATCATGGTGACCAAAAGTAAATGCAGTATTCCAAGTGTGGCCTTACCAAGGTGTTATAAAGCGGTATTAACATTTCACGTGATGGTTGTCCAGTCTCTTCTGAAAAGCCTTCAGTAATGAGACCCCCTTCCAACTCTCCAATTCTGTACTCTGGCACCAAAAGCTTCAGCAAAGTGCATGCATTGCCTTGTCCCAGGTGTTCTTTTTATTCTTCTTCTTTTCCCCTCCCTTAATTTTGCTTTTCTGTTCACCTGGCATTTGGGAGGGATGGATCACAGAGCAGGAGAACATTAAATAAATGGAATGCAAGATCTTTTTGTCCTTAAGAGAACCATCCATTTGTACAACATTAGCAATGAGTGCTTTGTGGCAGAGCGATGGCGGCCTTACCATCCTAATAATTCTTTTGTCAGTTTAATGTCTGGGCTGGCTCTGCTACAAATCCCTGCAGTGTAAAATACTTTGGGGAGACCATTTCCCTTCCCTTCTACTTCCCCTCCATAGAAAATCTCAGCTTTGGGAGGGGGGTAGAACCACAGGTTTTATTGCAGACTTAAAATTCCCCTACAGATATCTCCCCTTGGAACATGGTTATTCTCATCTTGATTCTAGAAGAAACCGAATACTTAGTAGACAATCACTTCAATATGAGCCAGCAGTGTGCTGCAGCTGCCAAAAAAGCCAACACAGTGCTAGGCTGCATTAACAGAGGGATAGAATCAAGATCAAGTGAAGTACTAATACCACTTTACAATGCTTTGGTAAGGCCACAACTGGAATACTGCATCCAGTTTTGGTCACCACGATGTAAAAAAGATGTCAAGACTCTAGAAAGGGCACAGAGAAGAGCAACAAAGATGATTAGGGGGCTGGAGGCTAAAACATATAGGGAATGGTTGTTGGAATTGGGTATGTGTAGTTTAATGAAGAGAAGGGTGAGGGGTGACATGATAGCAGTGTTCCAATATCTCAGGGGCTACCACAAAGAAGAGGGAGTCAAGCTATTCTCCAAAGCACCACAAAGGCAAGACAAGAAGCAACGGATGGAAACTAGTCAAGGAGAGAAGCAACCTAGAACTAAGGAGGAATTTCCTGACAGTGAGAACAATTAACCAGTGGAACAACCTGCCTCCAGAAGCTGTGAATGCTCCAACACTGGAGGTTTTTAAGAAGAGACTGGACAGCCATTTGCCTGAAATGGTCTAGGGTTTCCTGCCTGAGCAGGGGGTTGGACTAGATGACCTCCAAGGTCCCTTCCAACTTCTTCTTCTTCTTCTTCTTCTTCTTCTTCTTCTTCTTCTTCTTCTTCTTCTTCTTCTTCTTCTTATTATTATTATTATTATTATTATTATTATTATTATTATTATTATTATTATTATTATTATTATTATTATTATTATTTAGGGCTGGAACACTGGAAATGATAGTAATAATTTGAACAACAGAAAGGTGGGTCGATTATTTGCATGGTTTAATCACAAGTGGTCCTTGACTTTAAAAAAAAGTTCATTTAGGGACCCTTCAACATTACAATGACACTGAGAAAACCGACTTATGACCATTTTTCACACTTTATGACCGTTGCAGCATCCCCATGATCAAAATTCAGACGCTTGGCAACGGACTCATATTTATGACGGTTGCAAAGTTCCGGGATCATGTGATTCCCCCTTTGCGAACATTTGATAAGCAAACTCAATGGGGAAGCTAGATTCAGCTAACAATTGTATTGCTAACTTAACAATACACTCACTCAGTGACCTAAATTTTGGACTCAATGTTGGTTGTAAGTTAAGGACTACCTGTATTGATCCCTATTGCCGTGATAGTCTTGGGAACCTTGGCAAGTGTGTCCGTTTTAAGACATTTGTCAGTAGCTGGAGAAGCTAAAATGATATGCAGGTTCTGAGGTTTTGCTTGATAAAAAAAATACAAGAAACCAGAAGTGGCCTTCAAGCTTTACGTTTTTATTCAGCTGAACAAAGACGGGCTTCTCTAAAAGTGAGAAAAAGCTCCAAATATCAGAAAAGCCTTATTTTTATACCTACTTTGATTATGTAAGCCATTCACCCAGCAAAGTTGACACTCATAAGATAAAGACTTCGCCCTTTAAGGCTGACACACTGGAGATAAGCAAGGAAGAAAGCAGAAATAGCTAAAATATTCCTTTTAGGTGTTTCCCCAAGACACCTTATGTTCCCTTTTGGGTGGTTTGGGTGTTTCTCCAAGACACTATATGTTCCCGGGTGGGTTAGGATATTTATTTATTTATTTATTTATTTATTTATTTATTTATTTATTTATTTATTTATTATTTAAACTTGTATACCGCCCTATTACCGTAGGACTCAGGGCGGTTTACAGGGAAAAATTAAAAATACATACATACAAAGTTAAAATTGATTAAAACTAAAATTAAATTAAGTCCCTGAATTTAAACTAAAACCCCATTAATAAATAATTAAAACCCCTCAGTCTGGGCCAGACAGCTCAAAAAGCCAAGTTTTCAAATCCCTGCGAAATGAGCGAAGGTCGGGGGCAGTCCTAAGCTCCATGGGAAGATGGTTCCAAAGGGCCGGCGCGCCCACAGAGAATGCCCTTCCCCTGGGGATAACCCGCCGGCATTCCTTGAACAGCAGTACCCTAAGAAGGCCCTCCCTGTGGGAGCGCATGGGACGATGGGAAGTTGATGCTGGCAGCAGGTGTTCCTTAGATAATCCGGACCCAAGCCATTGAGAGCTTTATAGGTCATTACCAGCACCTATTTATTTATTTAATTTGTATACCGCCCTTCTCCCGAAGGACTCAGGGCAGTGAACGGGGCAATAAATACTAAAATACAAAGTACAAAAATTAAAAAAGAGATTAAACCATAATGCCCAATAAAACAGATAAATACATAAAAACATAATATAATCCCAAAACCCATCAGACCAGGCCGGCTTCTTCAAATATTGGGTGTTTCCTTTAGATGTCCTTCTGTGACCTTGCATTCATGGTTCTGCAAGTGGCCAGAGAGAGCGGGGCCATCTGCAGTATTCACAATTGATACTGTCTCCTAAGTCCGGGTCATCAATAAATAACCCACTGAGTTCCCCTCAGTTTTTCTGAGTTACGTTCCAGTCAAACCCTACCATAGGTGCCTTTTGTGAGGCGACAAATGAGGCCATTTTCGGCAACGGAAGTGCAAATTGGTGCTGTGCAGCACAGTGTTGTTTCAACCAAGAAGAGCAAAGTAATTGTGATATATTGGAGGTTGATCTCATAATAAAAAAAAACAAGAGGCCATTAGCGAGGACTATTTATGACATTAGGACTTAGGAGCTGGGTCTTGCATGGCTCCCCATTTGCTTTGTTGGGCTTTCGTGCTCGTAAAAGTGGCTCAGTTCACAGCCAAATTGGAGCATTTCTATAAATTTTCACAATCAAACAATCCCAAAGTTGAGACAGCAAATGTGTGTGTGTGGGGGGGGCGGGCAACATTAAGGGAGAGCTCGCCCTGCCCTCTATTTATTGGACGTGCGATTGAGACATCTTTTCAGAAATTGCCATCGTAGGCTGAAAGTTGGGCCGGTTATTTTTAGGGGACAATAAAAAATAAAAATGGAAAAATGGGTGTGCGATGAGCACATCGTCTGAATGTGCACTCAGCTGCCTGGAAAAGATAAAGTAAGCTGGGGAGAGGAGGAACGCTGATGGCCCTTCATGCAACTTGAGGTCCAGAAGGCACAGCAAAGCTTATGATAGGGTTATGTTGATGGTGCCTTGTTTTATCTCGAGTGCCAATTATGTATTTATTGTTATGGTTATTGTTCTGTTGTGCTTTTTCATTGTTGATAGCCACTCCAAGGCACGGTCTTGAGCTGTCTAAATTGAAGTACATAAATAAATAGGAAGACAAGATAAGAAACAGTGGATGGAACCTAATCAAGGAGAGAAGCAACCTGGAATTAAGGAGAAATTTCCTGAGAACAATCAATCAGTGGGAAGACTTGCCTTTGCATGTTGTAGTAGGTGCTTCATCACTGGAGGCTTTTAAGAAGAGACTGGACAGCCACTTGTCTGAAATGGTATAGGGTCTCCTGCATGAGTAGGGGGTTGGACTAGAAGACCTCCAAGGTCCCTTCTAGCTCCATTCTGATTGAAATATGAGGGGAATTAGAGCACAAACATAGGAGTGTAGAATGGCAACAACAAAAGGCAACTGGACTTTGTTTTTCCTTGCTTCTCATCCAAGAAACTTCTTCAGTTCCAACTGAAAGGTAGAGGATGATAGAAGGATTGATGAAAGGATTGGGACAAGCATGACCTGGATGACTGAGAATCTCCACAGACAGCAACCAAAGTTCACCAAACGACTTCAGGATTGTATTTCAATGAACTTCATATTGTCAGTTTGATATGTTCTGAAATAATCTGAATTGTTGGCTGGAGACCATCTTGGGCTGAACTGTTCCGATTTCTGATCTTGCTGCCATTTAAACAACCCCTTTTTCCTCCACCCATGATACCTTATTAAGTCTAAATTGGAGAGATATCTGGGAATAATAATTTAGTGGGCTACACTTAGTCTGTCCCCTAGGATGGTGCTTAATGAAGTTCCAAAGAGTTACTAATTCATTCATAAATAAAACATTACAATGAGAAAGGGAGGAGGAGGAGGAGGAAGCCTGGCCCTCCAAACTACTCACATGAGGAAGACTTCAAAGAGCAGTAAATAACAATGCTTGGTCTTCAGAGGTTTCAATATGTTAATAGAGAGTATGACTTTCTCCTACAAGCCAGCGATGGTTGGCTGTAGCTTGCATGTTGTCAACCTACTTACATTTTAATGGTTATGGCTTTTGTTTCTCCTTATGCCTCTTCCTTCCCCATTAAATACTTTTGTGCTTTCTAGGAGAAGCTGATCTCGCAGGAAAACAGATTGGCCAGCCAGGCAGAATGACCTCAGGGGGTTTTTAATGGGTGAAACCATATACCTTAACTGTCCCCATTTGCTTGCCTTCAACCTGTTTTGAGCTCTCTCTCTCTCTCTCTCTCTCTCTCTCTCTCTCTCTCTCTCTCTCTCTCTCTCTCCCTCTCCCTCTCCCTCTCCCTCTCCCTCTCTCTCTCTCTCTCTCTCTCTCTCTCTCTCTCTCTCTCTCTCCCTCTCCCTCTCCCTCTCCCTCTCTCTCTCTCTCTCTCTCTCTCTCTCTCTCTCTCTCTCTCTCTCTCTCTCTCTCTCTCTCTCTCTCTCCCTCTCCCTCTCCCTCTCCCTCTCCCTCTCTCTCTCTCTCTCTCTCTCTCTCTCTCTCTCTCTCTCTCTCTCTCTCTCTCTCTCTCTCCCTCTCCCTCTCCCTCTCTCTCTCTCTCTCTCTCTCTCTCTCTCCCTCTCCCTCTCCCTCTCTCTCTCTCTCTCTCTCTCTCTCTCTCTCTCTCTCTCTCTCTCTCTCTCTCTCTGTCTCTCTGTCTCTGTCTCTCTCTCTCTCTCTCTTTCTCTCTCTCTCTCTGCTATGATGTTCTCCCCATGTTGTCCCTTTGTTTTAAAGTAGCTCCTGAAGATCTTTCTTAAAGGGCAAGTTCACCTACATCTCTGTCCTTCATTCCCGCTTCAGAAAGCTGGGAAGCTCTGCCTTTTCTGTTTGTCTTTCTTGGTGTGATCCACGAAACTAATGCCTGGGACTCCAACAAAGCAAGCCTGGATTACTTGATCATTCAATTTGCCCAAGCCAGGAGATTGTCTTTCTGCTCTTTTGATAACTCCCCAATCTCATCATTAATTTATTTGCTGTCTCATACATCAAGACACCTTTCTTTTGCTTTTGTTTGCCTTCCTTCCTTCCTTCCTTCCTTCCTTCCTTCCTTCCTTCCTTCCTTCCTTCCTTCCTTCCTTCCTTCCTTTTCCCCTTCTTCTCTTGGGTTTTTGAAAGAAGCAGATGAAGAACACAGAGAATTTGAAGCAGTCTCGCTCTTAACAAAATGAAAGAGCAGTTGCTGAGAAGCACGATGACCACCCATGGCTTCGTAGAGTTCAGACAGTGATTTGTCTTGCCCCTCCTGAAAAATGAGCTTACTTTAGAGATCAACACTGGGAGAACATTGTTGACCCAGGAAACAAGGAGAAAATATTGTAGACGTTTGTTGTTAATTGGAGTATCTGTTCAGGCTCAAAATCCAGAAGATTTTGGTTGGAGAATTCCACAGAGTGCTCACTTACATGCATCCATCCTTTTTTTACTTTACATGCCCTCAAGTGTTTGGCAATTAGTGATCAAAACATGCTGTATGTGGACATGATGTAGAGAGTAGGGTTTGAAAGTCTTCAAAGGGGTTGAATTAGCTGGCTTCATTCTTCCTCAGTTTGGTGCTTTCAGGATGTGTTTTCTTGCTTCTATTATTTCACAACTATATTGGACCACAGCATTGCTGTGGTCCAATATATCTGAAGGTCATCAAGACTGGTTAATTGCAGGAGTAGTTAAGCTGCAGCCCTATGGCCACAAGACATTGTGGGCTGTCCCCTGACACCACTGGATGACATCGCCAGGGCTCGTTGCCTTGGAAGAGTGAGGAAGATTCTCAGGGATGACTCACACCCTGGACGGTATCTCTTTACTCTCCTACCATCCGGTAGGAGATACAGGAATATAGCCAGCTGTACCAACAGGCTGAAAAATAGCTTTTATCCGTGGGCTGTTAGGCTTTTAAATGGGATGTAATCTTATGCAGAATTGACTTGGGAGGCCGGTGTGTGGTGTAGTTGGTTCACATAGTGTGGTGGGATGGAGGGTTTGTTGTCACTGGGTGTTGGGGGGAGAGAGCACGGGGGGGGGAGGCTCAGCTAATCTCAATGTACACATGTTGTACTTTGACAATAAAGGTTTATTTATTTATAGCCATCTCTGATTTCAAGAAACATGCACAATAAAGGTTTGAAAAGAAAAAGTATACACTTGGACACCTTCTTTATAGTAGGACCAATCTATTTATGATCCATACAGGAAATCTGTCCAATGATAATTTAAAAATTGCTGATTGAAATAAACAGATTCTGAAGACGCTATTCACTTTGAGAACACTTGAAGTAAAGGTTGAATATCTTACAGGTATTACAAGTGACCTAACCCATTTTGGTTGATATTTACTATTTTGGTTGTTGAGAACTGGGAAAAATAATTGGAAATTTATGCTCTATCTCATTATTTATACAGTCACCATAAAATGGTGCAAAGAACTTAGATGTGTTAGATATAAAAGCATGCCAAGGGGATCTTTTAGTTTTTCTGTTTTTCAAGGTTATAAACCCAGGAATTCTCTCTCTCTCTCTCTCTCTCTCTCTCTCTCTCTCTCTCTCTCTCTCTCTCTCTCTCTCTCTCTCTCTGTGTGTGTGTGTGTGTGTGTGTGTGTGTGTGTGTGTGTAAAAGACAAAAGATGAATTGGAAGAAATAAAGGCTAGGAAAATCCATGTACACTCCAATTCCAAAGCTAATTTTAGAACTTTTCCATGTTGAACCAGCAATCAGGTGAAATGGGAGACAGGTCACTGCAAATCCACAGAACAATAAAATCATTATACCGGAGAAATTTACTCATCTGTATGCATAAGACAGGAGGGGAAATACTTTACCAAGCTCTCCAAATGCGTTTCCTGAATTATCTCAATAAATGTGTGTTACCTCTCTATCTGCTCTTCTCTTAGCATGCTCTCCATTGATTGATGTCGCAGAGCCATAAACAAGTCAATATTAACACCCAGTGGTTGACAAAAGCAAATTGGTTCACTTAAGCAATTGGTGGCTCTCCAAATTTTGCAGCAGCGGACTGATTATTTTTTTTAACACTTATTGTCTGCTCTGTTTTAAAGCAAGTCACGATTGCCAATGTCCACTTTCTCCTGGCCATGATGTCTCTCCTAGTCAACTTCCCTACCCTTTCCCAACACATACAGTACATTGTTGTGTGTCTTTCTGCATGTGTTTGTGCTTTTTCCCATTTATAAACAACTCTCCCATTTTTCCAGGAATGCCATTTAAAAAAAGAAGAAGAACTCTTTGGAAATCTAAGGATGTCCCAGGTCATCCAGTATATATCTTAGGGACCAAGAAAGGAAACATTCACAGAATGATCACATAATGAAGTACAACCCATTCTTAGTAGTTTGCAGCTTACTGAAAATACGGTAATTGGGCTGAGACAGTGTAATGCCTCTGGCATTTCCTGAAGACTAGACTTAATTGCTTTGCTGATATTGGTAAGTAGTCGGTAGGGTGGTGAAGCAGTAAAGCTACCTACATCTGCAGACAATAGAACATGTGAAAATAGTGTCTTCTAAAGTCCTTAAAATGACCAGCTTTGGTAAACCTTTGAACAGAGGAAGCAGAGACAAAATAGAGGGATTTTGTTAAAGAGAAGCATACCTTCTCTTAAAGGAGACTCTGGAAAGAGTGCAGAGAAGAGCAACAAAGATGATTGGGGGAACTGAAGGCTAAAATATATGAAGAACAACGGCAGGAGTTTGGTATGACTTGTCTAGTGAAAAGAAGAACTAGGGGTGACATGAACGTAATCTTTCAATATTTGAGGGGCTGACACAATGAAGAGGGGGGTGTCAACCTATTTTCCAAAGCACCTGAAGGCAAGACAAGAAGTAATGGATGAAACTGAACAAAGAGAGAAGCAACCTAGAACTAAGGAGAAATTTCCTGACAGTAAGAACAATCAACTAGTGGAACAACTTGCCTTCAGAAGTTGTAGGTGGTCTAACACTGGAGGTTTTTAAGAAGGGACTGGACAACCATTTGTCTAAAATGGTATAGGGTGCTGCATGAGCAGGGGGTTGGACTAGAAGGCCTCCAAGGTCACTTCCAGCCCTATTCTTCTGTTAAAAATCTCTTTCCCCTCAATCCCATTTACCACCCTCAAGATATCAATTGATAGACTTCTTAAAGTTCTAAGCAGTAGCCAGATCCAACTTTGCATAGATCCAGATGAGGTTGGCATATCAGAACGTGGGTTAAATATATAAAATCCTAAATAAGAACCCTATAATACCAAGAAGCTGATTGGCAGTCTGCCTTCTCTGCCACTACAAAACAGCAGGTCTTGTCATGGCGTATGAACTTTCAAAGAAAGGTTTATACAGACTACCGTTGTTTCTGAAAATCCTGACCACACGTTCTTACTCACAAGCGTCCATCCCATCAAGCCAGCCAAAGGAATGAATACGCTAGTCTTGAAAGCATCCTAAAGTTCATCATCACTTTTATTTCTAAGGGACACCCAAGGAATCTTTTTCTTAGCACCCGCAAGGATATCTGAGAGACTTTTATTGCAATTATTTGTCACGGGGAACAATGATGCTAAGCGATCATTGCAACATGCAAGTTAAAGGGAATTCTCTGAGTTGGGTATTTTTGTTCTTGTTATTATTGTTTTGTGAAAGGAGAAAGAAGAGAAACAGGTTAGACTTTAAAATCTATGCTGAAACGTGCAGATAATTGGGCTAATTCAAGACAAAGCTGTTTTGAGAGGCTTCGTTGGACATCAAACCGCCGATGTGATGGAGTAAATTGGAGCTATGAAGGATCTTGAGTCCCATCTATTATGGTTGGGGGGAAAAGCTCAGCTTTCTGCAGAGTCCTTTCATTGGTTTTTCATCTTGTAGGCTAGACCTGGAGTCTAATTCAGACAAATAATCTCACTTTAAACTGCCTGCTGTGCCAAAATGTGATTTTTTTTTCAACCTTCATAGATCAGCCAACCCAAGTGAATGGCCAGCTCCTGTGGAGTAAAAAAAAAAACAAACAAAAAACTTTTCTGTAAAAAGTGGGAAATTGCACTCAGTGTTACCTTCAAGGTTAACAGCACAAGGCCAGTCTTCCAAACTTCTTCACAAACAATAAAGCTCTTCCGATTGGATCATACCACAAGGAAGAGTCCGGAGGAAATGCACCCACGCGTATGTGCAGAATATTCTGGATCTGGTAAATGGGCTCTTGGAAACTACAAGCTTGATCTGAGAAAATTCACCCTTTGAAGTGATGTCTGAAAAACCCAAAAATTAACCCTACATGAAGCGATGGTGGATTAATAGGATGTAAATGGAGGCTAATGGAACACAGTGGTCAAAGTGTTGGGTCACAATCGAGGATGTTTGGGTTCAGGTTCATTGGTTTAGTTGTCCATTTATTCAATTTGTATGGCCACCCATCTCAATAAGTGGCTCAGGGCAGCGAACAGCCATAAAATCAATTAATAGCAGAATTTTATTATTTATTTATTTTATTTATTTATTAATTTAATTTATATACCGCCCTTCTCCCAGGGGACTCAGGGCAGTGAACAGGGCAATACATAAAAACTAGATACAAAAATTAAAATTATTAAAACATGATTAAACAATGCCCATAAAATTAATACAAATTTAAAATTAAAGTTCATTTATAAAAATCCCACCCCGTCCCATCAGGCCAGGCCAGCTTGTTTAAAGAGATGGGTTTTAAGATCGTGCCGGAAGGAGCGGAGATCGGGCGCCATCCGGAGCTCAACCGGAAGATGGTTCCATAAATCCGGTGCACCCACAGAGAACGCCCTCCCCCTGGGGGCCACCAGTCGGCATTCTTTGACCGGTGGCACCCTGAGGAGGCCCTCTCTGTGGGAGCGTACTGGGCGGAGGGAAGTTGACGCCGGCTGCAGGTGCTCCCCAATGTATTCCGGACCCATGCCATGAAGGGCTTTGTAGGTCATTACCAACACCTTGAACCTCACCCGGAAGACAACTGGTAGCCAATGCAGCTCGCGGAGCAAAGGTGTGAATTTTCATGATAGTACCAAAGTTAGAATACATGCAGCTGTTCAGGATAATATTATGAGGCATGGATGTTATCACAACCAGGATATGGGACTCTTTGCACATTCAAGACTTCAGACTTGTCCATTTCACTGCCCTTACCACCACAAGGTGGGCTCTAACAGTGGTTCTAGATCATGTTTGGTTGCCTTTGCTTTTGGTTGTTCATCTAGGTGACCCTTGACTTTCTTCATCTCAACTCTTCCATAATCCCAGAGCGTTTTCAAATCCATGGGTGCAGAGAAGCCACAAAGGCGCAATCGATCCTATGCCTCAGCCACCCTCCCATTCCAGGTGGCTAGTAAGGTGTCAACACTGCTAACATCAGATGTTTTTGCATTGACAACAGATGGAGATGTAGCCATTTTCTCCCTTTCGCTTTTAGAGTTAGTTGATGCTGGGGAGGGGGGGATGTGAATGAGAGTCCAGCTAGACATAACAACACTAAACCTAGCGTGAGAATCAAGGTTACTGAGCACAGAGCTGATAAAGAATTGGCAGGCTGGAGAGCTGGAGAGGAAGCCTGGGCTTCAAGCTAATTGGGGAATGTGATTTATGACCATAAATTGGAGGAGGGCCCTAACTGGGCATCCCCCAGGCAATGGTGATATCACCAGCTAATTCTTTCAAGCCAGAAGTGCTTCTGACATGAGTGGGGGGGAAAATGGAACTAAGTTTGAATCCAGTTGTTGTCCTTATTGGATTTCCTGTGCTACACACATTTCATTTCCTCCCATTTAAAGTCCTCTCCGTGCTGCTGTGGCTTCTTCCCACCATGGATTCTTATTAAAAAATTCAAATAGTTAGACCTTCTAGAACTACTTTTATAACAACACAATTCTATCTTTTTTAAAGGCAGGGTTAAAGGCTGCCTGTTTTATTTGGTGTTATCACATTTTCAATCACAACATCTTCACAAGGTCAATGTTGAAGTCAACAAAGGCACCGGAGGTTGGATTTAAAATGCTTTTTTTTTTAACTTGCAATGTGTTTGGTCAAATATGCAGATTCAACGAGCAGACATGACATAAAAGCTGTGAAGGTGCCGAACTCTTGAATATGGAAAAGACGTAGCTAAGATGAACTGCAACCATATCTCTCACTCTGATAGGATCAGGAACGAGGCCAGTGTTAGGCCTTGTGGGAGAAGATATAGGTGGGCTACCAGCTGGAAGCCTTCATTAATTATACTGATTGCAATGGTTATTCTAAAAAGAAAAGTAACGGAGCTCAGAACCAGCGCACAGCATTCTAAGAGTTTGACACTGAAAAGATCTCGCCATATTAGTTCCATAGGCCATCTTTTTCGGTGGTGCAATGACTCAGTGGTTAAAGACACTGAGCTTATCAGCTGAAAGGCTGACAGCCGGGGTTCGAGAGCCAAGCGCCGCATGATGGGGTAAGCTCCCATTCCTTGCTCCAGCTCCTGTCCACCTAGCAGTTCGAAAGCATGCAAATGCGAGTAGATAAATAGGTACCACTTCGGTGGGAAGATCACAGTGCTCCATGCACCTCAGCATATAGTCTTACTGGCCAAGAGACCACGGAAATTTTCCTTGGACAATGCTGGCTCCCTTAGCTATCTAGGAAATGGAGATGAACACCACCCCCTAAAGTCAGATGTGAGTGGACAGGGGAAACCTTTACCATCTTTTCATGTTACATTTATTTGTACCTTGTTTTTATTATTTTTACAAATAACTCAAGGCAGCAGACACACCCATGGTAAATACAGGATGGTTACCAAACACCCACATTTTGATCATGTGACCATGGGGATGCTGCTGTGGTTGCAAGTGAATGGACTGAATTAGCTTTTCAGTGCTTTTGAATGGTCACTAGATGAATAATTGTAAGTTGAGGTGTGTTTATCAGTGTGTTTATGTGGGTGTTTGTATATACTTTTGCACCAGTAATTCTCCATCTCTGTTTTTAACCACCACCCCCCAACTCCTCATATTTTTATCCAATTTTTTTACAGTAATCAAAGTCTCCCTATGACATTTTCTTCTTTTTTTTAGAGTAATAACGGCCTCGGTTTCATTAAATGTTTTACCATGACTTCATACTTCTCTCCCACCTCCTCTCCACAATCTATATTTTAACCTTAGGGGAGATCCCTTGAATTGATTTCGCTTTCCAAGGCATCACTCCGATTATGAAGTATTGGATACCGCAGGAGAATTCTTCTCTCCTTCTCCCCACCCCTCCATTAAAAACATCTGCTCAGTAATCGTCTGGTATCATCTGACAATCCATGAGACTTTTGTTGCTCTTAGAAACAGACCAAAGAGAAAAAATATAACAGGTGCTCACATTGCTTTGGGTAACACCAACGGAAGGGACACATGTTTTGAGTATGAGGTTGATGCAGAAGATATTCTGCAGGAAAAAGAAATTTTCTGAGAGTAAGGCTAAGCATTCCCCGGGGGACAATTTTTGCTTTCAAAGCTTGGGTCACCAACCTGCAATCACTAATTAATCCAGGGAGGGCTTGAGTTACAACAGCTCCCTTAGTGACTGTTCGAAGGTACAACGGCACTGGAAAAAAGGGACTTATGGCTGTTTTTCACACTTATGACCGTTGCAGCCTCCCTATGGTCACACGGGGAAATGGTTCATATTTATGACGGTTGCAGCATCCCAGATCATGTGATCCCCTTTTGTGACCTTCTGACAAGGAAAGTCAAACGGAAAACCCCATTCATTTGACAACCGGGTTGCTAACTTCACAAGAGCAGTGATTTACTTAACACCTGTGGCAAGAAAGGTCATTGAATGGGGGGCAAAGTGGAATTTTCCTCCAATGAGATTTTCCCATGTATTTTACCAGGAAACATAAATAGGACAGGCTAGAAAAGTCAGTGTCCTCCTAACCATACCCAAGCACTCCGAGTTTGTTGGCAATGTCCATTTTGCTCACTGAGTTCATGGTGACCTAACCCTAATCCTAAGTGGAATTTTCCTCCAATGGGAAAAGTCAGTGCCCTCCTAACTATACCCAAGCGATGTCCATTTTGCTCTAACCTAACCCTAACTCTATAGTGTTTCCTGCCTGAGCAGTGGGTGGACTATATTACCTCCAAGGTCGCTTCCAACATTGCTGCTATTATTATTATTATTATTATTATTATTATTATTATTATTATTATTATTATTATTATTATTCACATGCAGTTAATAATATTTCCCCCCTCTTTCATCTAAGTGATTGAAAGCCCTATAATTGGGAATATTAAGAATTAGATTTTAAGAAAGACTGTCAAATGTGAATATGCCATTCACTTCAAGTCCATCTTCAAATATCAATTTTGGAAAAATAGATGAAAAAATCAAAATAGCACTCATCATGTTGCAATGCAGATTATGCCTCTTTAGAATTCCTGCCTTTCCATCCTTCCTCTCCCTGTAATTACGGAGCTTGTAACATGCTCAGTCTTCAAGTATTTGTTCTTGGCTCCCATTTTGACAGTGACAAGGTTCCCCAATGTCTAGCTGTAGACTTTCGTGCAAGATTCTTGTGGAAGGATGGTGTTACTTTGGCTACCTAAAAAGTCACACTTGACAAACAAGGAAAGGAAAGGAAAGGAAAGGAAAGGAAAGGAAAGGAAAGGAAAGGAAAGGAAAGGAAAGGAAAGGAAAGGAAAGGAAAGGAAAGGAAAGGAAAGGAAAGGAAAGGAAGGAAAGGAAAGGAAAGGAAAGGAAAGGAAAGGAAAGGAAAGGAAGAGGAAAGGAAGAGGGAAGGGAAGGGAAGGGAAGGGAAGGGAAGGAAAGGAAAGGAAAGGAAAGGAAAGGAAAGGAAAGGAAAGGAAAGGAAAGGAAAGGAAAGGAAAGGAAAGGAAAGGAAAGGAAAGGAAAGGAAAGGAAAGGAAGAGGGAAGGGAAGGGAAGGGAAGGGAAGGGAAGGGAAGGGAAGGAAAGGAAAGGAAAGGAAAGGAAAGGAAAGGAAAGGAAAGGAAAGGAAAGGAAAGGAAAGGAAAGGAAAGGAAAGGAAAGGAAAGGAAAGGAAAGGAAAGGAAAGGACCAGATATTTTCTTTCACTGGTTTGGCCCATGTGTAAAGAGAAGCAACAGGTTGCACATCCACATCCAAAATCTGGGGAAGTTTTTCAGAAAAGTGTACATCTAAAACTTCCAATCAGCTTGTGTGCGTTGCACATAGCTAAATTCCCGAGATGATGACAGAAGTGGATGTTTACTTTGTAGCAGGCCAGCTTCCCATTGAATTTTTCTAACACTGAAATATTTGACCTGAATCCTGCTCATACAGTCATACAGTCAGCAAAACAGGGAGATGGGAGGTCATGAGGACTAGCACCCACAGGCTTATTGATACTCATGGATATTTACTTGTTTCCCTGCTGCTCCAGTCCAGAGGGATTCTGAGCATCTTGCATTCCCTTCTTTCAGGAAAAAGCTTAAAATAGCCAAGCAATACAGGTAGTCCTTGGCTTATGGCCACAAGTGAGCCCAAATTTTCTGTTGCTAAGCAGAACAATTGGTAAGTAAGTTTTGCCCCATTGGACAACCTTGCTTGCCACAGTTGCTAAGTGAACCCCTACAATTGTTAAGTTACTAACACAGTCGTTAAGTGAATCTGGCTTTCCCCCTTGACTTTGCTGGTCAGAAGGTCGCAAAAGGGGATCACGTGACACCCCCCCCAGGATGCTGCAACCATAATAAATATGAGCCAGTTGCCAAGCGTCCGAGTTTAGATCACGTGACCAGGGGGTTGCTGCAATGTCACAAGCGTGAAAACTGATCATAAACCACTTTTTTTTCCTGAGAACTTTGAGCGGTCATTAAATGAACTGCTGTAAGTTACGGACTACCTGTATACCCAAATGACAATTAACAATTAACCCTTTGCAAGCCAAATTTCTATCCATTTCCCAAAACCTGTTCTGTCCCAGCCCACGTGAGTGAGTCCTTGTTATGCTCCCAAGGAGAAGCCCCTCTTCCAATCTAGCAGGCAGGAACCGCAGGAAAACCCCAAAGCCCTTTTATTATTCACAGACCTGAGTCAATGTCCAAGGCAAACAAACACAGTCCACAGAAACTCGATCCTCAACCGGAACGTTTGCCTTCGGCAACCAGCACCTCCCACACCTTCTCTTTTCTAATTCAGCCAAGGCGTGGCTTCCTAATGCCTTCTCCTTTGCCTTTGGAGCTGCCCCATTGCATTCCTCTGTCTTGCTCTCTTTTCTTGCTGTTGCTGTCGTGCATCCTGGATATTTCCCAGCTGCGTTTCGTCACTGTTCAACTGAGACTCCCAGCATAGCTGTGTCTCAGCCTGAGCGCGAGTAGAGGGCCCAGGCTCTTCATCCAACTGTATGTCTTGGAGCTCATCAGAGCCTTCCTCTGATTCTAATGTCACTTCAGCTCTCTCCTCCTCCTCTGAGTCCTCAGATTCAGCTGGTGGATCCATGGGCTGGTGAGGAATCACAAAAACTCCTGATAGGCTAAAGGTAAAGGTAAAGGTTCCCCCGCACACGCGTGCTAGTCGTTTCCGACTCTAGGGGCCGGTGCTCATCTCCGTTTCGAAGCCGAAGAGCCAGCGCTTGTCCGAGGACGTCTCCATGGTCATGTGGCCAGCATGACTAGACACCAAAGGCGCACAGAACGCTGTTACCTTCCCACCGTAGTGGTCCCCCTATTTTTCTACTTGCATTTTTTATGTGCTTTCGAACTGCTAGGTTGGCAGAAGCTGGGATGAGTAACAGGCGCTCACTCTGTTATGCGGCACTCGGGATTCGACCCACCAAACTGCTGACCTTCTGATCGACAAGCTCAGCATCCTAACCCACTGAGCCACCGCGTCCCTATCCTGATAAGCCATCACTAAGTAAGTAGCCATCCTTAAGTAAGCCATGGGTTTGATCCAGCCGGGCTCGGATTATGTTCTTAGAGTTCAAGGACAATCAGTTCAAAGAGATAATGTAGAAGGAAGGGAGATTATGGTCACCAAAGCCTCTGGAATGCCAATGGCACTAAAACGAATGTGAAGGAATGAAAATGCACCTGAAAGATTAGATGGGGAAAAAAAAAAGAATTAGGAAAGGCCCGTTCAATGCTAGACTAATGGAGATGTGAGATAAATAATCCATTGCCTACATTGTTATCCAGCAATAGTTTGGCACTTTGCTAAACTGATGAAGCCAAGGTTCAGCAGATAATAGCAGCCTGTAAAGAAAAGAAAAAGAAAAGAATTGCCTTTTTATTTTCCTCTCTAGAAAAATGCTGCTGTATACGATGTGCTTCAAAGGTGCAGTTGACATAAATAACTACAAAATGACCTCACCCATCGGTCCCAAACTATAAATACAATTTAAAGAATTGCAATAGCTTATTTTACAGGAATGGCCTTGGGACACTATTGGGGGTGGGGGGGTGGGGTGGGGGAAGATTAGGGATTGTTTGCAAGCAGATCTATATTTCTTTGGGGAGAGGATCCACAGTGTTACACAAGCTTCCTTAAAAGATGTTTTTGCTCTCTTTGAATTTTTTTTTTGGGGGGGAGCCCTGGTTTTAAACACATAAAAGAAATCTCCACAAATCTTTATGGGAATGAATTTGCCAAAAGCATCAAAAGAAACGCTTTCACTGCAGATCCAGCAGGATGGAGAAGAGTTCATCTTTTTTTTTCTAGGAAAAAAGAAAAATCTAACCCTAACACCTAAATGGAATGAATGGGCTTGAATGTCACATGCAGAAACTGGAGATGTTCATGTTTCAAACATGGATATTAGATATCTCTCTAATGTAAAATCTGACTGTACGCTCAGTGAGTTTCTTGATTAATATCAGATTTGAACCAACGGTGCTTTTTCAAAAGGCATCTGGACTGTGTTCTTCCTTGAAGACATTTCACTCCTCACTGAAGAAGCTTCTTCTTCTTCTTCAGCTTCTTCCAAACTGGCTAAATGTTATTTATGTATATCTAAATAGCTATACATACAGAACCCTTTCTTGCAGCTAGGACCCACCCTTTCCTATTTCATATGTTGTGGAGAACTTGTCCAGAGAAGAGCAACAAAGATGACCAGGGGACTGGAGGCTAAAACATATAAGGAATGGTTGCTGGAATTGGGTATGTCTAGTTTAATGAAGAGAAGGACGAGGGTTGATATGATAGCAGTGTTCCAATATCTCAGGGGCTGCCCCAAAGAGGAGGAAGTCAAGCTAGTCTCCAAAGCACCTGAAGGCAGGAGAAGAAGCAACTGATGGAAACTAATCAAGGAGAGAAGCAACCTAGAACTAAGGAGGCATTTCCTGACAGTTAGAACAATTAACCAGTGAAACAACCTGCCTCCAGAAACTGTGAATGCTCCAACACTGGAAGTTTTTAAGAAGAGACTGGACAGCCATTTGTCTGAAATGGTCTAGGGTTTCCTGCCTGAGCAGGGGATTGGACTAATGACCTCCAAAGTCCCTTCCAACTACTCTACTTTACTCTACTCTACTCTACTCTACTCTACTCTACTCTACTCTACTCTACTCTACTCTACTCTACTCTACTCAAATCTACTCTACTTCTATTCTATTCTATTCTATTCTATTCTATTCTATTCTATTCTATTCTATTCTATTCTATTCTATTCTATTCTATTCTATTCTATTCTATTATTCTATTCTATTCTATTCTATTCTATTCTATTCTATTCTATTCTATTCTATTCTATTCTATTCTATTCTATTCTATTCTATTCTATTCTTTACCTGAGGATTTGCCCAGTGACCTGGTCATCTCAAGGAATGTTTCTCCAATCTGAAATGCTTTATTTTGGGCTTGTCCATGTATTGCCTTTTACTGGCATTAGGAGGAGGCTGCTTTGTATGAATGGGTAAAACGGAGATGGGAGTTTAGGGATGTTTAGCACACCTACTTCTTCCCCACCCTGACTCTTACCCTAGAAAGGTGAAATGTCAGCAGATCATCTTTGGGAGGGTCTCTTGAGCTGCCAAAATGTGTCCTCCTACAGTCCATAGGCAGACTCCTAAACATACAGGTAGTTCTTGACTTACGATGAGAATAGAGCCTGGAATTTCTGTGATTAAGTGAAACATTTGTTAAGTGAGTTTTGGTCCACTTTATGACTTTTCTTGCCAGCGTTTGTTAAGGGAATCACTGCAGTCAGTAAATGAGGTACACGGTTGTTAAGTGAAACTGGTTTCCTTGTTGACCTTGCTTGTCAGAAGGTCGCAAAAAGGGATCATGTGAGCTCCCCCCCCCAGGGACACTGCAACAGTCATAAATGAGTCAGTTGCCTAGCGTCTGAATTCTGATCACCTGACCATAGGGATTATTGTAAGTGTGGAAAACAGTCGTAAGTCCCTTTTTTCAGTGATGTTGTAACTATGAGTGGTGACTAAATGAACTGTTGTAAGTCAAGGACTACCTGTATTTGGCTCCCAATGCCCTGAGACTATTCCTTCTCCATCAACTGCCCACTTCTGGAGACAAGAGACGGACATGAGAAATGGTCTTCTTTTAAATTCTGGGTCAACTCACATTGATCAGGAAGAAGAATGAAGGCGAATTTCCCTCGTCCTGGGAAAGCGGTGAGCTGAAGTGATGCTCTGTCACCTGGCCCCAGGTGAGATGGTCGTATTTCTCCTTCGTAATGATTTTATCTTTTTTTTGGGGGGGAACTCATTTCTGAAAGCGGCGGAGAAAACCGTGGGGTTGCCGGTGTCCAAAAAGAAGTGGCGAGAATTCCTGGCCTTCTTCTTGGCGAATCTATCACTTGGCCCGCCAAGCAGTCTGCGGGAAACCTTCCCTTGCTCCCTCTTCCATCAATCTCTGTTTGATTGCTAGTTTATTGAGTTGCTTGTACCTTGAGAGATTAAAAACACAGCTAGGTGTGAGTGAGAAACGGAGGGGATGCAGGCTGCTCGGAATAGAAGTCAGACATCAAAATGGCTTTTGAAGTTCAGGACAACTGAGCTCTCGCTTTGTCACCCCAGCAGATATTGCTAGAGGCAAGGAAGCAGAAGGAAAAGCAATATTTGCACTGTGCAAAGGCCACATCTTCTTACCTGAAGTAAGTCTGTTCCGAGGAATCGTGGGTTCGACGCGTTTCAAGCCAGATGGCTGCCTAAGGGCTATCTGATGGGTGGTTGAAGGGACAAGTCCACTTTTTCTTCCTCCCCTGGTCTCAGATATTTTGTAGACAAGGCGCCTGCTGCTTTCTGCTACTAACTAAATGACTAGCTCAGGACAATGACGAATTAATGGAGGAATCAGAATGGCCTTCTGTTCTGTGTGGCACAAGAAGGACGCCTGCGAAATGGAAGCCCCTCTGTCTGCCTTGCAAGTTCTCATGTTGGAATAAGTAGAGAAGAGCAACAAAGATGATCGGGGGACTGGAGGCTAAAACAGACGAAGAACGGTTGCAGGAACTGGGTGGTCTAGTTTAATGAAGAGAAGGACGAGGGATGAGACGATAGTAGTCTTTGAATATCTGAGGGGCTCCTGCAAAGAAGAGGGAGGGGGGGGTCAACCAATTCTCCAAAGCACCAGAAGGCAGGGCAAGAAGCCATGGATGGAGACTAATCAAGAAAACCAACCAACCAACCTAGTACTAAGGATAAATTTCCTGGCAGTGAAAACAATGAATCGGTGGAACGACTTGCCTCTAGCAGTTGCGGGTTCTCCATCACTGGAGGTTTTTAAGAAGAGATTGGACAAGAGGATGGTCTCAAATGGTATAGGGTTTCCTGCTTGAGCAGGGGGTTGGACTAGAAGACCTCCAAGGTCCCTTCCAACTCTGTCATTCTGTTATTGGCAAGATAGGCTTCACTGCAATGAGAAAGATTCCCTTTAGGACCCCCTCCTTTGCTTTCTCTTTCCCTCCATCTGGGCTGCTGTCATTGATTGGTGTCTGGGCGCAAATCGTCCCATTGGCCCTCCTGAAGCCATGGCAATGCAATTTCTTGCAGAGGATTCACAACCCGACTTAATTGTCAAAGAAAATAAAAAAGGCAGCCAGGCAAAATTCTGGACTGGGGGGGAAAAAAGGAAAGGTAAATATTTGCACGGTCTCGATGGCTCGGAAGGGGGACTTTCTTTTTCTCTCAGTTGCAAATTTCTACCCCAAATCCTGAGTCAGGGAATATGCAACCCAATCCCAGAAAGCAGAGGATTTGTGCTGCCGCAGCCACAGCATAATCTTCCAGGTGTTTCATAAAACGTCTCCACTGTTCAGCCTTGATCTTGAGCCCTTCATGAGCTCTAGAGCTCAAGTGCAGGAGATGTCTTCATGCAAGCAAACAACACTTAATGTTCAGAGGACAGCACGCCAAGGCCCAGAGCTGAATCAGGATTGGAGGGGATTGAAGGATGAAAGGTCTTTACTTTTCCTCCTGGGAAGAGGAGAGGCGCATATAAAATATTCATAGGATGGCTGAATAACAGAATAACAGAGTTGGAAGGGGCCTTGGAGGTCTTCTAGTCCAACCCCCTGCTGAAAGCAGGAAACCCTATGCCATTTCTTTTTCAAAACCTCCTGTTGTCCCCTATTTGCATCATTTTTTTTTCTTCTTTTATTGAAGCGCTCCAAGAAAAGGGATCCTGGCCAAAATGCCATGGAACCTCGAACCGTAGAATTAAGAAAGCTTTATACATTTTCACTAAAGCAAAAGGCGGGATATATAAGAAATATCATCTAACAAACATTTCAATAACAATCTAAACTTTTATCAGCTTTCTCCCCACCCAGAATTGTTACCAGATTTACACACGCATATTCCCAGTGAATAAGCATTCTTTGTTCTTGCCACACAAACTCAGTTACAGAATTCCTAGTCTCCTTTCAAGCCTATGCTATAATCCTGTTTTGTTTTGGCAGCCAGCCCATCGTTCCAGGGTTGGAGCACCCACGATGTAAAAAAAGAAGTTGAGACTCTGGAAAGAATGCAGAGAAGAGCAACAAAGATGATTGGGGGACTGGAGGCTAAAACATATAAGGAACGGTTGCTGGAATTAGGTATGTCTAGTTTAATGAAGAGAAGGACGAGGGGGGACATGATAGCAGTGTTCCAATATCTCAGGGGTTGCCCCAAAGAAGAGGGAGTCAACCTATTCTCCAAAGCACCTGAGGGCAGGAGAAGAAGCAACAGATGGAAACTAGTCAAGGAGAGAAGCAACCTAAAACTAAGGAGAAATTTCCTGACAGAACAATTAATCAGTGGAACAACCTGCCTCCAGAAGCGGCGGGTGCTCTGTCACTGGAGGTTTTTAAAGAGAGACTGGACAGCCGTTTCTCTGAAATGGTATAGGGTTTCCTGCCTGAGCAGGGGGTTGGACTAGATGACCTCCAAGGTCCCTTCCAAGTTGTTGTTGTTGTTATTATTTATTGTTATTATTATCTTCTGGAGGCAAGTCGTTCCACCGATTAATTGTTGGTGGATTGTTTCTACCCATTGGGACGGAAGCAAACCGATATTTGTGCATCACTTCTGGGAACCGATATAAAATTTGGACCAGACTTGGCAGGTGCCTCTGTTTTACTGGGCTCATGACCGCCATTCCCTGGCTAGCCTTGATTCCGTTTTCATTTTCACTGAAGCCAAGTTTCCAAGGAAACGGTAGGATTTCCCTAACATATCAGCTGAACATCCAACAGGGAGGTTTTGCAAAAACAACAACAAAAAAAAAAACACAATCAAACACACCACCTAGATACCAGATTGCGAAAAAGGAAGAAGGCAACTCTGCTTGCATTCAGTGGGATACCTGAAGCTAATTAATATTCATGGGCAGCCATCAGAATTGAGAATCACCGACCCTCTTCACCTCAGTTTTTAATTACAACGTCAGTGTTGGGAGAATCCCTTCTGGAGTTTCCCCACCTCTCCGCCAGCCGATTTCTGACTTACACTCCCTCACCTCCGCACCCTGGCTGCGGCATTCTCAATTCATGATCTGCTGTCATTATCTTCTAATTACTCTAATGCATCTTCACTCTGCAACTCTTCCCAGTGCTCGGGGTTGAGGGCGGAGGAGAAGGGAAAGGAAAGGGAAATGAAACACCAATCAAACCAGGCAATTAGAGAACAGAGATGTTAACATAAGCAGTGAATTTACTTCATCTCATCGTAATTGATCGAGCACAGGTTTGCTTGGGTGTGTGTCTGCGTGTCAAACAGATGCTGGTAGCCCTCAGGCAGACCTGTGGGAGTTGAACAAGACGCTTGAAAATGAACTATTCATCCAGAATGGGCCTACGACAGGGGTGTCCAAGCTTGGCAACTCCTAGAATTATTATTTTTAAATCCCATTTATATCCCGCCCTTCTCCGAAGACTCAGGGCGGCTTACAATCTAAGCACAAATCAATGTGCTTAGCAATAGCCTTCATTCTATGTATATGCCTGCTTATTAGGGCTTTCGCCCCCCCCCCAGCGGCATTATTACAAAGTCAGCTTAATTGCCCCCAACAATCTGGGTCCTCATTTTACCTACCTCGGAAGGATGGAAGGCTGAGTCAACCTTGAGCCTGGTGGGATGCGAACCTGCACTAATTGCAGGCAGCTGGTGTTACTTAAGGAGGCATTAGCCCACTGCTCCACCAAGGCTCCAGCCAGTGTGTATTTTGGGAGAATCTCAAACAGCCTTACCATTTTTGAAGATAGATGGAGAAAAACTCATCTTCCTTTCTCTTAAATATAGTCTCTTTACGACACCCCGATGGGACAAGTTAGCTTGAAGAAGCTGCTGCCAGGAACTGTTAACTGTCCATGTATCTTTACCGCCCGATAAGCCACTTAAATTCTGGGGAATTTGCAGAACATATTAAAATAGATTAATGCACTTTATGTTGGAATGTACTGTGCTGTCCCAGTCATTTTTAGCATGCTGTCTAAACTAGGTCTTCATGTGCAGCCAACATGCAACATATTGCTTTGGACATCGCTTTGTGTATGAATGCAAGCAAGATTCCAGTTCCAATGTATTGGGTAAATCAGGGGTCTCTAAACCTAGCAACTTTAAGACTTGTGAACTTCAACTCCCAGAATTCCTCAGCCAGTCATGACAACTTCAGACTTGTGGACTTCAACTCCCAGAATTAATTCCCAGAATTCCTCAGCCAGCCAAGACAACCTTAAGACTTGTGGACTTTACTTCCCAGAATCCCTGTCATGGCTGGCTGAGGAATTCTGGGAATTGAAGTAAAGCACTATGAGGTGGTATATAAGTCTAAAGCAGGGGTGTCAAACTCGCAACGTGACATATCGCAACTTTTTCCCCATTGCCAGAGCTGGGGTGGGCACGGTTTTGGTATGATACATCCGGCCCGTGGGCCGGCAGTTTGACACCCCTGGTCTAAATCAGGGCTCCTCAACATTGGCAACTTTAAGACTTGTGGACTACAACTCCCAGAATTACCCATAAAACCTAAATGATATTGCTGTTGAATCTCTTCTTTGCTACTTCTTAGGACCAATTTCTTTGCTGGTTCCAAGACTTCAGTCTAATCCTAGAAATCAATGCATGTTCAGGAACAGGGCTGGGTGGGTGTTGTAGCTGATATTTTCCTGTTGCTAGATCATTGACTGTTTATCAAAGCCATCGACTGATTTAGAGGAACTCATTCTTTTTTGCTTTCCAGTAGACTGGGCTTAGCTTGATAGTTGTTTCTCTGTTCAAGATTTGTGGTTTTCAAGTTCAGAGAAAAGTGATGGAAATAGCAAACAGAATATGATTTATCGAACTGGTGCAAATGTCACCTGTGGAAAAACCAGTTTCCGATGTTCTTGTATCCTCCTTTCTAGCTTTCTTTCAACCCTGAGCTGGCTTGCTTCTCCTTTGCACTTCCTGACTTAGACTTCAGTTTTTGTAACTTTCCCAAATAGGCGGGGATACCTAGCCAACTTTGCATGAACTCAAACAACTAATCAGCCTTCGAATGTATTATTATTTGGAGCACACACCATAGAGGAGGAGGAGGAGGAGGAGGAGGAGGAGGAGGAGGAGGAGGAGGAGGAGGAGGAGGAGGAGGAGGAGGAGGAGGAAGCAATCATGGCAAACCAATTCTGTGATGCTGGGGAAAAAATTACACAACTTGGAAGTCACTAGGACTTGATCTAAATTTACACACCTTTGATCTGAAAGGGATGTATAAAGCATTCTTCTGATCACGTGAATCTTGAGAATGGAAGTTCTGAATGTAGGAATGTTGGGATAAACAAACACTAGGAGCAATTCAAAGTGGTAACAATGACCGAGGAAAGCATCTAAGCTGGATGTTTCCAGCAAAAGCTGGATGAGATATCTTAAATCAGATTTCTGCTGAGAACTGGACTTTGACAACATATAGTTTGTTTGGAAAAAACACATACCCCCCCCCCTAGTTTGGTCCTTTAGTCTATTCATGAAAAGATATGCCTCCTTTAGTTGTGGATCCTGAGATTATAAAGCAACTGTGATACTTACAACTCTGGTCTGCTGTAATCTGAGCTATAGGACTGGCTAAGACAGGGCTTTTCAAACGTGGCCCTTTTATGACTTGTGGACTTCAACTCCCAGAATTCCTCAGCCAAGCTGAGGAATTCTGGGAGTTGAAGTCCACAAGTCACAAAAGGGCCAAGTTTGAAGACCCCTGGGCTAAGAAATAAGAGACCTTTTTCGTTATGATTCTCCTGATGTGGAATGTGTTACCCAAAGAGACTCATGCAGGATCTATTTCCTCCATTTAAAAAAAAAACAAAAAACATTTATTTGCATTATCAGCATCTCTGATAAGTTTCAAGTCTTTTTGAAGCACTTCTAGACACTCTAGACCACATCACGTTTCAAGAGTTTCATTTTGCCCCTCTTGTCATAGCGGAAAAGTGCATACCAATTCTTACATTTCTGCATAATAATTCCTACATTTATTTATTTATTAGAATTTATTTATATTAATATTTAAGAAGAGTCGGTTTTGCGTTGGGGTGAAGGCACCAGGCGAGAAACCAGGCGACGGTGAGTTCTAGTCCTGCCTTGAGCACAAAGCCAGCTAGGCGATTTTGGACTGGTCATTTTCTCTCAGCCCTGGGAAGAAGGGAGAAGGGCGGTATATAAATAAATATAAATAATTTTTTTTAAAAAAAACCACTTCAGAAAAACCTTGCCAAGAAAACTGCTGGAACAATTGTGTCCAAGAATGGACCCAATTGAATAGGAGAAAAATGTTTGCATTTACTTTTGCATCTGACTGCAATAATACGGATCTCGTGCTACCTTTCCTCAAACAATGCTTTGTTTTTCCTTGAATAGGAACTACTGAACTACTGAAAAAACCTTCTTTCCAGAATTTATGCAGCGTAAATGAGCACGGAGCCCGTGTTAAGGTGCCAGCCACGTTTTGCAGCCGAGCGTTTCTCTGAGCCCCGGCAGCATCGTAGAGAACTTAATGGCTTTGATGGTCCCGCACCTTCCCATTTATCATAAGATTAACACTTTTATTATTATTTGGGGGAAACGACAGCAACAGCCCCTTGCCAGGAGTGCAATCACCGTGGCTGGAAAAGAAAGAGAGAGAGAGAGAGAGAGAGAGAGAACGCTCTTCACTTTTCAAAACATGCTAAAAATACAGTTGGACACCTTGAGTCTCAAGCTGAGTGATAAAATAGACCATGTCGACTGATGCGGTTCTGCAGCTGCCATCCGCGCTCATTCATCCTGGCACCCCTTGTCTTTCTTTCCCCATCAAATTTAGCAAACAAAGTCAGCGCTGTCAAACCCCAGGAACTGGAGGGGCAGGAGCAAAAGCAGAGGAGAAACCCAAAAATAGTACCACCCGTTTCAGGCTCTATTTGCAGCAGAGCAAGGCCGTCTGACCCTGTGGTGTCAGAAGGAAATGTATGAATGGAGAGCCGTATTGAGAAAAACAAGAGATGCACCTGTCCCCCACTTGCCAGGTGTCTCTCTTTCACCTGCAAGCAGAAGGGCGTATGTCGAGGCAGAGAAGAGCAAACAAAGGAAGGCTACAGTGGATTGGGTTTGAGTGAACTCTAGGAAAACAGTTGCTCTTTGGTGTAGAAAAAAAAAGAACTGATGTTGCCATTAAAGAAAGGGGAGGGGAGGGGGAGGGGGGAGGGGAAGGGGAGGGGAGGGAAGGAAAGGGAAGGGAAGGGAAGGGAAGGAAAAGAAAGGGAAGGGAAGGGAAGGGAAGGAAAGGGAAGGAAAAGAAAGGAAAGGGAAGGAAGGGAAAGGGAAGGGAAGGAAAGGAAAGGGAAGGAAAAGAAAGAAAGGAAGGAAAGGGAAAGGAAGGGAAGGGAAGGGAAGGAAGGAAAGGAAAGGAAAGGGAAGGGAAGGGAAGGGAAGGGAAGGGAAGGGAAGGAAAAGGGAAGGGAAGGAAAGGAAAGGGAAGGGAAGGGAAGGGAAGGAAAGGGAAGGGAAGGGAAGGGAAGGGAAGGAAAAGAAAGGGACAGGGAAGGGAAGGGAAGGAAGGAAAGGGAAGGGAAGGGAAGGGAAGGAAAAGAAAGGGAAGGGAAGGGAAGGGAAGGGAAGGGGAAGGGAAGGGAAGGGAAGGAAAAGAAAGGAAAGGGAAGGGAATGGAAGGAAAAGAAAGGGAGGGAAGGGAAGGGAAGGGAAGGGAAGGGAAGGGAAGGGAAGGAAAAGAAAGGAAAGAGGAAGGGAAGGGAAGGGAAGGGA
>NC_139520.1:17201875-17330339 GCF_947247035.1 Vipera ursinii | reverse complement strand
AAAGGAAAGGAAAGGAAAGGAAAGGAAGGGAAGGAAGGGAAGGGAAGGAAGTGAAGTGAAGGAGAGATAGAAGGGAAGAGGAGAGGAGAGGAGAGAGGGAAGGGAAGGAGAGAGAGAAAGGCAGAAAGACAGGAAGGAAGGGAGGGAAGATTTATTAGTCTGTCCCTAGCAGAGTACTCCCTAGCAGTATAATGTTTATAGAAAGGAGTAAAGCAGTAGAAGTGGGGAAAAGAGCTTAAAGTTTGATCTAGACATGGAAGAAGAAGAAGAAGAAGAAGAAGAAGAAGAAGAAGAAGAAGAAGAAGAAGAAGAAGAAGAAGAAGAAGAAGAAGAAGAAGAAGAAGGAGAAGGAGAAGAAGAAGAAGAAGGAGGAGGAGGAGGAGGAGGAGGAGGAGGAGGAGGAGGAGAAAGAAAGAAAGAAAGAAAGAAAGAAAGAAAGAAAGAAAGAAAGAAAGAAAGAAACATGCTAATATAAAAACTTACGATGAAAAATTTGAATTTACTTAATCTCTGAGAATATTCTACAATATCTGATAACGAAGTGTAACACCTACAGAGGAGTTTAATGCAAACACTACTTGAGCTGGCACCTGGGTATTTGCTTGGTGCTAATGGAGACATCAGTTGAGTTAATTGAACAATTACACACACTTGGAGCATCATCATAATGTGTAAGAAACACTCCCACCAAGAATGGAAAAGGAAGGAGCTGCGTGCTCCAATTCCACGATAGTTGGCACTGCAAATATTAACACAGCAAGTTGATTACAATTGCATCTTTTCAGATGTGCACAAAAGACTTTTTGTCCTTAGAAAAATGGTACACATCTCTTAACTACACATTGTACTTTCACTGGACTCCAGAAATCATAGAGGATAAGTTGGGTGGAAGCTTTCTTCTGGAGGATAGACCCTGAAATTTCAATTTTAATTTTTGTTCTGAGATATGGGAATAATTCATTTTTGGAGCTTTTTCTGTAAGAGGCAACTCAGCCCAGACATCAATTGTATAAGGAAGAGAGTGAAGACAGCCCCTCCCTAATAGTTCACAGAGTACAGAGTAGAATGCAGATAGTAGAGTCCTCCATCTGGCAAGATTTTGTCTACAGGTTTTGTCTATAATTCAGTTTGTATCATTCATGGTTTGGGACCAGACAGTTCCAGAAAGACAGGAAGCCTGTCAACAGCTTCACTTATCAAAGAGAATGAAGGGTCTAGAATTCATGTTAAATTCTCTCACTGAATTATATACCTCTAGTAAGTTAAAAGGGACGCGGTGGCTCAGTGGGCTAGGACGCTGAGCTTGTCGATCAGAATGTCGGCAGTTTGGTGGGTTGAATCCTGAGTGCCGCGTAGCAGAGTGAGCGCCTGTTACTCGTCCCAGCTTCTGCCAACCCTTGCAGTTCAAAAGCACGTAAAAATGCAAGTAGAAAAACAGGGACCACTACGGTGGGAAGGTAACAGCGTTCCGTGCGCCTTTGGCATCTAGTCATGCCGGCCACATGACCACAGAGACGTCCTCGGACAAGCGCTGGCTCTTCGGCTTTGAAACGGAGATGAGCACCGGCCCCTAGAGTCAGAAACGACTAGCACCCATGTGCGGGGGAACCTTTACCCTTACCTAGTAAGTTAAAGAGTGCAGAGAAGAGCAACAACAATGATTAGGAGACTGGAGGCTAAAACATATGAAAAATGGTTGCAAGAGTTGTCTAGTTTAATGAAAAGAAGGACTAAGGGTGATGTGATAGCACTGTTCTTAGATTTGATGAGCTGCCACAAAGAAGAAGGGGTCAAGCTATTCTCCAAAGCACCAGGACAAGAAGCAATGGATGGAAACTAATCAAGAAGGGAACCAACCTAGAACTAAGGAGACATTTCCTGAACAATTGGAACAATTAGTTAGTAGAATGACTTGCTTCCAGAAATTGTGGGTGCTCCAACACTGGAGGTTTTTAAGAAGAGATTGAATAGCCATTTGTTAGAAATGGCATTGGATTTCTTGCTTCCACAGGGTGTTGAATAGAAGACCTCCATGTCCCTCCCAAATTTGTTATTCTGTTATTCTATTAAATTCAAATGTGCATGTAGTTAATGGGATATTCCCATCACTTTCAGGCAAGTGGAAATTGAACAAAGACTTTTAGGGTTCATGCATTCATCAGTCATAGGACCAGCTCCTGGATGTAGGGTTCTAGTTAGCTAAGAAGTACATTAAGCTTTTGCTTTCCTATCTCCCATACGCATATGGTGTAACATGTGAAGTCTCCACAAAATATATATATGAGGATGGGTTTACAGAATCAGTTTCACCCAGCAGAGCTGCAGTCAAATGCTTAAATGAAAAAGGATGGATAGACTCAGATTCTCCAGAAAGGACGAGTTTGCTTCACTGAGTCCCATCAGTCAATGGAGCTCATTCCCTTCCCTTTGCCACCTCGGCTGCTCGCTCCCTTCTAAGTGATCGATTGTGAGGATAAGACTCTGATGCTATGGAAATTGCTTCATTGTGACAGAGCTCTCAGCTGAAAAATATGATGGGCAGCTAGAATGAGCAGCACAAACTTGCAAGGGCCAAAGAAGCAGCCTTGAGGAGAGAAAAAAAATCTTGCCTTGCTATGCATGGAAGTCATCTTTCTCGAACCATCCACAATAGTGGCAGAATTTCGGGAAGCTGTAATCCCCCCCGCCAAAAAAAAAAAGTTGAAGAGCAGCAATTGACCTACTATGGGTTTACTAGCACTAGTAAATACTACCACTTGTAAGTTACACTGTTATATATTCTGCTTGTACCCTTGGTGGTTGCTAGCTCCATATTTGCTGTTCTGTTTACAATGATAGCTTAAAATGTACCTAGGCTGACTCCTTACTTGTTGCTTCTACCTTTCTCAGAGGGGACCTCTTCTGAGATGGAATGTGCAGTGGAGAAGAAGTGGGAGGAAGTGTTGGCAGCACAGAGCTTTCCAAAAAGAAGTCCAGATTAAGAGACTGCCAGTCCCAAGCTGGATGGGGAGCAAGGAAGAAGTCCAGGGAGCTACACCCTATAATCTCTCAGGATATACTGTATCTAGTAAGTTAGAAGTTTATAGGTTTAGTCTGGCAAGATTCTGTCCATTAGGTATAAGCAAATAAAGGATTGGATTTCATTCATTCCTTTTCCCAACAAACATTTCCAAATTACGTGTTACTAGCATACAAACAAGAATAGCTGAGTAATCTCTTGGTGGCCATTTTTATTTATTTGCCTCCCACCATATTTTTACAAATAACCCATGCTGGCAAACCTGTCCTTCAAATATGCATACACACCTTCCTCTTCCTACATCCCCAAAATGACAGTCCTGTGAGGTGAGCCGGGCTGAGACAGAGGGTCTGGCCCAAAGTCATCCAGCTGTCTTTCATGGCCAAGGTGGGACTAGAATTCACCATCTCCCACTTTCTAGTCTGGTGCTCTAACCACTAGACCAAACTGCTTCTCATTAGTACAGTTCTTCCAGTTGCTGCCAAGGGGATTCAATACAAAACAAAAATCCACAGTGGATTAACACCCCTAAGGAAAGATTTTGGAGGGTCTCAATTCTCAGTCTCAAGGAGGCAGGGGTCCTCAGTGTCAGAGCTGACAAAACAATGAAACACATAGTTAAATAATCAAAGGCTAGATGATAGAATGACTTAGATGAAGAAAACTGCCACCAACACTAGACCAATCTGATATCTCACTGTTTAATATCTGCTGCAATCCCTTGCCTTGTTCCCACATCTATTTGTTGCTGCTGCACAGAATGTGAAACTGACAACTACTAATTTCACATAAAGTTAAATAGGCATGTTACAACTAAATACCAATACGGTATTGGCCCAGAGCTACACTCGTGTCTGCTCAGATATTGTCGGCATGCAGAGAGCTAGGAAAGAAGGAACGGAAGGATAAGACACTGGTGGTGAATGGCAGCCACTTATGGACCTGTTTGTTCTGTCAGAAGCAGCGATGGCAGTTTAAGTGTTGTTCTCTGCAGGTTGCATCTGAATTTTAGCTAAGAAGGAGCGTGAAGCGTAATGTGAAGTAAGCAACAAAGAACATGTTCCCTGCTGCTGTTCAACAAAGCTGGAGGCCATGTAAGCTGATGACACCAGCTTTCTCCAAGCTGGCAGGCTCCAGATGTATCAGTTCTTCAAGTAGTTCCAAGCAAAATGTCTATTCACATCTGGGATGGCACATCATGTGACATCCCAAACTTAAATTAACAAAACACATGTGCTGTGTTCACAGAACACATGGTACCCTAACACAGAGGCCCCCACAGCACCAGGGACCAGTTCTGTGGAGAAAGGTTTTTCCATGGACCGAAGAGTGTGTGGGTTTGTGTGCTGCCCACATCCCACAGATGGGGTTTCGCTTGTTTGTGCGGACCAGTTGCTGGCATGCAGTGGCCTGGTACTGGTTCGTGGACCAGGGGCTGGGGAACCCTGCCCTAACAAGTAAACTATTTGATGATTTAACATGATGGCCCAATTTGCACAGATAAGCGTTCTCCCCTCATGCTGAACCCCAAGTGATTTTACTCCATTTTAGCCTAGTGTACTGTGCCATGTGAATCTATCCCTCTGAAGTGTCCTTGCTGTTGGCTAATCTTGTTCCACATTCTGCCTCTCAATGTGATCATTCAAAGGGAAGATCACATGCAAATCTTGAGGCCAATCACCATGTTTAAGATTTGCCTACAGCCTCTAATAGTACATGAGCTTAGAAGAAAATCCAGAAGCCTCCAGCACAGTGCTTCAATTTTGAGAACATAAGAAGAACTCTATTGAGTCAGGCCAAAGACTATCTTAGGGAACAACATTGATCCTCTCAATATTTTTGAACTATAGGTAAAGGTAAAGGTAAAGTTTCCCCCGCACATGCGTGCTAGTTGTTTTCAACTCTAGGGGCCGGTGCTCATCTCCGTTTCAAAGCCGAAGAGCCAGCGCTTGTCCGAGGACGTCTCTGTGGTCATGTGGCCGGCATGACTGGACGCCAAAGGTGCACGGAACACTGTTACCTTCCCACCGTAGTGGTCCCTATTTTTCTACTTGCATTTTTTACGTGCTTTCAAACTGCTATATTCCCCATCAATTGTAGACAGCATCGACATACAAGGGGGTGGTGAGAACTGAAGTCCAAAAATATTTGATCGGACATTTTCTTTCTTACTGCGGCTGATCAGATACATCTGGAAAGTTCACAAGACAAGGATCAGGAGCCATACCTCTTTTCTAAGCATCATTCTGGATTTTTGCTTTATTTACCTGATTGCCAAAAAATCCAGAGAAGAAAGAGAAACTGACAGAGTTACGTATCCTTAACCTTGAGAAAAGTTGACTCAATGAAGTATTCTTCAAACATTTGAAAGGATATCCTACAAAGGTAGGTTAAGATCTATTTACTCTTATACAGGGCAGGGCATAGAATAGATGTTTTAAGCTACAGGAAGACAGGTTCTGACCAAATGTTAGTAAAAATTTTGACACTTAAAGGCACATCAACAGTAGAACCTATGATCTAGTTAAATGGTGGATTCTCTTTCACTGAATGTATTCGAAGAAGGTTAGCTTATTTAAATTCCTACTATGGGCATAAGAATGAGGTGGCTGGATGGAGTCACTGAAGCAGTAGGCGTGAGCCTAAATGGACTCCAGAAGATGGTAGAGGACAGGAAGGCCTCAAAAATTCTTTCATGGCCGTATTATTTTATTCCACCTTACTACAAAGTTGATGAAGCTAAGTGAAGGAGGAACATCTGCTGTACTTTCTCGGAGGTTTTGTATGTCTTAACTCTCTAGTTATTTTCATCTATTTCTATACAAATCTCTTTATAATTGTTTATAAACTAAGATCTTGATGAATCAACCGAGCCAGTGAAGAGGAAATAATGGAAATGACTAACATTCTCTGCGTGATCCTTACAGGTGCTAATCTTTCTGACTCTAGAGGTACACGAAGAGCGAAGCTAGAATAAAAGATATCCCTTCTGATACTTACATTTAGCAAAATAGGCATTACTGATATTAGAGAGAGGAACTTTAAGGATGCTTCCAGTAAGCTGCAAACGTTATGACCAATTAACAATTAGCCATAAATCAGGATGTTCCATCAAGTATCAACTTTCAGATTTATGGTGAAGGATGCTTTCTAGAATTACTGCAGTCCTAGCCTCATGGGATCATAAAACCTTAAATTAGGGGTTGGAAATAAACAAACCATGTGAAGGGCTGCCAAAATTCTCCGTGGCCGTAAATGGCAACAAAGATCCGGAAAACTGTAATCAGATGTTCATTATAGAAGTGTCTGTGGTAACGATGGTGGGTATCAAATAAGCCAAGATGGCCTCTGAGCAATTGATCCACTCCATTTCATATACTTCTCAAAAAGGGTGGTGGCTGCCATCTTGATTTTTTTTTTACCTCCTCTGCAGACTCTCTCTGCTCCCTGACGCTCTCCAGCAGCCAAGCGCTAATCTGAATCTGCTTAGTTTTTTGGGGTGTGAGGAGGTGTGCATATGAAGGAGAGGTGATTGAGATGGGGGATCTTGGCAGTAGCACCACAGCTTCTCAGGGACATTCCAGAAAGCACATTCCAGAGACAGCCCAAGCCGAGCGACTGCACAGCTTGTCTATTAGGTGTAAGCCAGGGGTAGGCAACCTTGGGTCTTTTATGACTCGTGGACTTGCCGTGAAGAAAACAGGAAAGACTACAGGTAGTCCTCGAATTATTGAGCCCAGAATTTATGTTGCTCAGTGAGACATTTGTTAAGTGAGTTTTGCCCCGTTTTATGACTTTTCTTGCCACATTTGTTAAGTGAATCCCTGCAGTTGTTAAATTAGTAACATGCTTGTTCAGAGAATCGGGATTTCCCCGTTGACTTTGCTTGTCAGAGGGTCGCATCACGTGACCCCCACCCTACCCCCGGGATGCTGCAACTATCACAAATACATGCCAGTTGCCCAGCATCTGAATTTTAACACATGACCCATAGGGAAGACTACAACGGTCATAAGTGTGAAAAATGGCTATAAGTCACCTTGTACCTTTCAGCTGTCACTCAATGAAGTGTGGTTAGTTTGGGATGACTTGTATTGGGCATGTTTGCCACCTGGAATTTATAAAAAAATAAAATTTAAAAAGTGGGATAAAAATCTAAAACCATAACTTCCAGCCTGGCAGTTCCGGAATTGCAATTTACTCACTCCGCTTCCCTTTTTCCTTCCCCAAAAGGTCACCCTATTGACTTAACTAAATTGAGATATCTTGTACAATACAGTAATAGCAGTGACAGTGGAGGAGTTGAGGGGAGGGAAGCTGTGAGTTAATAATCTGATAATCTGCTTGCCTGATCAAAAAGCAATAAAGTCATTAGTTTAATTAAGGGGCAGGAAGATTTAATGAAACATTGGTGGCAAAACAAAATTAAACATTTAGGAGATATTAAAAAATACCATATTAACTCATCGTGCACTATTGATTCAAATAAGGGCTTGCAGGAGCCAGGAGATGCAGGAAGGAGCGGATCCAGTTTTCCCATTTATAATAAAAGCATTTAGGAGATCCGGCATTGGGCAAGCTTTGCAGAAAGAGATTTTTTTCTTCTTCTCCAACGGAAGAGAAGGATACAGTTCAAGGTACTCTTTTTTTTTTCTCAAAATATTTTTGCTAATTCTCTCGCTGGAGTGCCAGGCAAAATGCCCTGCGTATTATGGAATGATATTAGTTCTTTTCTCCAAGGTAAGCCACAGAAAAGAATTGTTTTAATCTGGTTGCCTTCATTGCATTGTCTAAGAAATACACACACACACACACACACACACAGACATATATACACACATACACACAGACATATATACACACATACACACACACACACACACACACACACACACACACACACACACACACACATATATATATATATATATATATATATATATATATATATATATATATATATATATATATATACATACATACATATATGTATGTATATATATATATAAGGGACGCAGTGGCTCAAGTGGGTTAGGACGCTGAGCTTGTCGATCAGATGGTCGGCAGTTTGGTGGGTCGCGTAACAGAGTGAGTGCCTGTTACTCGTCCCAGCTTCTGCCAACCTAGCAGTTCAAAAGCATGTACAAATGCAAGTAGAAAAATAGGGACCACTACGGTGGGAAGGTAACAGCGCTCCGTGCGCCTTTGACGTCTAATCATGCTGGCCACCTGACCACGGAGACGTCTTCGGACAAGCGCTGGCTCTTTGGCTTTGAAACGGAGATGAGCACCGGCCCCTAGAGTTGGAAACGACTAGCACGCATGTGCGGGGGAACCTTTACCTTTACACACACACACACATATATATCCACGTCATATTTCACATTTCATACAAAGCACTGAAAATGCATATTGAATTTAAATGCTTTTTTTTAAAAAAAAAAACCTCTCTTTCACACGGAGTGTGTTCTCAATGGGGCAGTAAGGACTCTACCCGCTTTCAAGTAACAATTTCTGCCACTTCAGATCTGGCGAATCAGCGGCCAAAGTTGCAAACTAGGAAAGGTGTGCTAAAGTTCTATGTTCCCCTCAGGTTTCCCCCACATCCATTGCCCTCATGTGTTCTGGCACCTGCGAAGGACTACCAGATGTGCTTCAACTTACAACAGTTCATTTAGTGACCTGCTCAAAGTTACAATGGCGCTGAAAAAAAGTGAGTTATGACCGTTTTTCAGACATATGACCATTTCAGCATCCTCAGGGTCACAAGATCAAAATTCAGACACTTGGCAACTGACTCACATTTATGACGGTCGCAGCCTCCCAGGGTCATGGGATCAACTTTTACGACCTTCTTATAAGCAAGATCAATGGGGAAGCCAGATTCACTTAACAACCGTGTTGCTAATTTAACCACTGCAGTGATTCCCTGACCAATTGGGGCAAGAAAGGTTGTAAAAATAGAGCAAAATTCACTTAACAACTTTCTCACTTAACAACAGAACAGCTGGGCTTGACTCTGGTCCTAAGTGAAGGACTGTTTGTACTTTTCATTCTGTTTCTTGTCCTCCTTCAATTCCTCGCTACGGTAGGTCTGCTCTCAGGGAGATATAAAACACGGTTCCAGCCAACTAGTCCTGATTGTCATTGGAGACAAGGGGCTCGTTAGAAAGGGATGGGAACGGATAAATCATGTTTAAGATGAACGTGCTGTTAATTTCCCTGATAATGGCAAGAGCATTACTGTTAAGTCATGTTCAAACATGTTTGGAGAGACACCGTTTAGTGGGCTCCGTGAGAGGAAATTAACTGCATAAATGTTTTTATTTCAGTTAATAGGCCAAGCAAAATGATTTGAGGGGAGGGAAAAGAAAGGGAAGGAAAGATGACCAGAAGATGTGTCCAGTGGAACTCTCTTCCGTCAAAAAATGAAACCCCTTAATCTTCACACACAGAAAGCTAAGCGAACAAGGTGTAATCTTCTTCCTATGTCACTTTTAACTAAAACATCCGTTGGTTGATCATTGTTTCATTCCGTGGACAAGCATTTTGTCATGTGAAGTCCTACCTCTCTGACAGAGTACAGAAACACTGCCGGTTTATTACACTCAGACTGTGACTTCTGGAATTAACTTAGCAGGTCATCTGACTCAAAACTGTCCTGGTTTTTAAGGCAGAGTTTGCCTGTTGAAGGAAGCCAGGCAGTTATGGATGATTCAGTTAAAAAAGCCCAGGACTTAATCTGAGGCATAGGCTGGGAGACGAGGAAAAGCTGCAGGCTCCCCATGTTGCATGTGAAACTTTCCAAGTTTGATTCTTGACAACTTTAGACAGGGAGGTTGGAAATATCTCAGCGGAAAGTTTGGACTGACATTGCTATTAAAGAAAGCTGAGCTTTAGATTTTTTTTTCCTCTTGTCGTTATGTAGAAGTCTTTTCCAGTTCCAAAAACAGAAGAGCCAAAACTTGGGATCAAAACATGTGGTTCACACAAACAAGGTCTCAGATTCAATTCTCACCTCTCCAGAGTTTATGCACTCATGTCAGAAGTACCCAGGTGCTTCTGGGCTGAAAGGATTACCTGGAGACTTCACCATTGCCCTGGGGACACTCCGTTGGGGGCTCCTTTCATTCCCAGGAGGAGCTGGAGTGAAGGACCCCGCCCCATGGCATATCTTGGGTATCAAACATGGGCTTGCTAACTTCCTGCCCAGCGTTCCAACCATTTGCGCCACCGTGCTCCACCATCTGTTGTTATAGTATAGTATAGTATAGTATAGTATAGTATAGTATAGTATAGTATATAGTATATAGTATCATGTTGAATATAGTATGTTTTAAATGTGTGTTATGTATGTGTACACTTTGAGAGCAAGCAACTAAATTTCATTTTTAATGTGTGCTGTTGTGCCCACAGGAAAAAAATGACAATAAAGGTTATCTAATCTATCTAATCTAATCTAATCTAATCTCCAGATAGAACCAAGGAACAGAGTCCTATCTGAACCTTAGTAAGCTGATGTGAACATCAAGCATCAAACTTGATGTGAACTGGCCTTCACCCACCTCATCTGTTGGGATCACAGTTCCTACAATTTCTATGGGTTGCATTAGCTGGCATTTTGGAATTAGTACTTCCACCATCCATGATGTCTATGAAGGTTCTCAATCATCCAGATCATGGTTGTCACAAAGGTGCTTTTTTTAAAAAAAAGCAACTGGACTTCCTTGGGGTTTTTTTTTCCCTTTGAAAACATCTCACTTCTCATTTTTCAGTTCCTGATGGGGGTCCCAGATTGGGGAAAGCTTGACGGTTCAGTTTGAGAAGCTTGCTGAATTGGAGCTGGTGGACTGATGCTCAAACTTAGGAGAAAGCAAACCCCCAGGTTTGCTATCTTAGTGAAATGTAGGTCTTCATTTCCACCTCACCTATAGATGTTACTATATTAAAGAATAAACACTGAGGCCGATATTCCTGTGACACACATAAGTGTGCTACTTTGTCCTTTATTCTCTGCACCTTGCAAATCTATGTCAACCCATGTGGGATCCATAGAAGCGGAAGGACATAATCTTATAAAGCATAATTTTATTTTTCTGCCAGCCTATAACTTTTTATGTAGCATGTAGGAACACACCTAATGAAATCTACCATAATAAATGGTAGGGAAATTGTGTAGTAACCAAAGGGAAGAATCCTTCGGTACAATAAAAACTTGTAGATCCATGGCTAGGATTTACCCAGGTCTCAAATTATGTCTTTCTCGTCATCCCAGTGAGTTTCTTCCAATACTTTCCATTAACTATAGCTTATGAAATAATACATCTATGTCTGTTTTTATTTCATTTTCTGATGCACTCCAAACCTTGGGGAAATTAGCCCATTTTCATATCCTCCCCTCCCTGGAAATTAACACCCACCTCTTCAATCAGAATATTGTAATCAGATGTGCATTATTGCTCCATAACCAAACTTTGCATTAAGATTCAGTTTCCAGGTGGAACTTAATCTGGGGTTTGGACAGTGCCCGGTGGCTGATCAGTAAAACACCAGGAATAAAAGAAGCCTCACCAACCATCATCCTCTTGCTTGTTGGAGAAAGGTTGCGTGTCAGCTGTTTATCTCTAAAGAGTTAAGAAGCATTGGAAGTTGGAACCAAAAGACCCCAGAGACAAACAGAAAAATCCCAAACAGGTAAAGGTCAAGTTACAAAGCATTGGGGATCAGAAGATCTAGAGGCAAAGGAAAGAGTAACAGAAAAAGGAAGAGAGAAAGAAAGAGAAGGGAAAGTTGATGGGAGGGAGGGAGGGAGGGAGGGAAGAAGGGAGCGAGGGAGGAAGGAAGAGAGGGAGGAAGGAAAAGGACAAGAAAAAAGAGATGAAGGAAGGTAAAGGAAAAGAAAGGAGGGAGGAACAAAGGAACAAAGGAATGGAGGAAGGAAGGAAAAGGAAAAGAAGAAAGGGAGGGAGGGAGGAAGGAAGGAAGGAGGGAAAGAAGGAGGGAATGAGAAGAAGAGAGAGAGGGAGGGAAGGAGGGAGGAGATGGGAATGGGAGGAAGGAAGGGAGGGAGGAATGAAGGAAGGAGGGAATGAGAAGAGGAAGGGAGGGAGGGAAGAAGGGAGGGAGAGAGGGAGGAGGAAGGGAGGGAGGGAGGGAGGGAGGGAGGGAGGGAGGGAGGAAGGAAGCCTGGATCTTCTTGGTTTTCAGGACTGCCATCAACACAAGCAAACAGCAGTGGATTCAAAAAAATGGATAGCAATCTCATATCTAGAATTTGCACAGCCCCCTTTCAATAACCCAAAGTCTGCCGCCCTTGTAACACAATCCTCTTGAGCTTTAGAGTCTTTCAAGTGGAATAAAGATGTTTCTGTAATGACAGTGAATGTAATGAGATTAAATGTACTTGGGAGTGAAGGTAAATGGCTTTACATGAGAACACAGGTTCCGTATAATGAAGACAAATGAGATTAATGTGGCTTTTGGGCTGCACTTCCTCAAGTGAATGGTGGTCACCGCAGGGGGGAAGCGCCTCACAACAGGATTGCAAGGATCAATAAGATTTTTCATGGGGAAGATATGAAAAGTGCCTTGCGGTAAAGAAATACAGGGAAATTGGCTGGGAAGGGCATAATTGTGTCCTCGTTCACCCATTGCACTGACTAAAACCATCCTTCCTCATCTTGCGAATGTCAGCTCTCTGACTGATCAGGAATGACCATGTTTGTTGTGGGTCTCTGGTTCTTGAAGTTCACACATCCAAAGGATACTCAGATTTGGGAAGGTTGCGTTAAGAAATTGGTTCCCTCAATTATCATTTAGGAAAAACCCAACAGTTGGTTGACTCTCCATAATACGTTCCATAAATTCCTATTATGATTATTCTGGTGACTGAATTTTATCTTGCTGATGGTGTATTGGGCTTTTGACTCCCTGATTCTTATTATCAATAGTTTGCGATTTTGTTTATGGACATATTAATATGATTGCTATAGCTGTCTTATTGTGTCTTTTGTGGATATTTTACCCTTACAACTTTATAGGATAGCCTCATTGCAACCTACCGTGACTTCAAATGGAGTTGGCAAAATATAAATTGAATTAATATGTATATAATAAACTACTGGACTCACTGGAGAAGAGCCTAATGCTGGGAAAGATTGAGGGCAATAGAAGAAGGGGACGACAGAGAATGAGGTGGCTGGACGGAGTCACTGAAGCAGGAGACGTGAGTGTAAATGGACTCCAGAAGATGGTAGAGGACAGGAAGGCCTGGAGGAACATTGTCCATAGGGTCACGATGGGTCGGACACGACTTCACAGCTAACAACAACAACAATAAAATACATTTAGAACTAAGGAGAAATCTCCTGACAGTAAGAGCAATTAGCCAGTGGAACAGCTCGCCTCCAGAAGTTGTAGGTGCTCCATCATTGGAGGTTTTTAGAGAAGAGATTGGACAGCCATTTGTCTGAAATGGTATAGAGTCTCCTGCTTGAGCAGGGGGCTGGACTAGAAGACCTCCAAGGTCCCTTCCGACTCTGTTATTCTGTTAAAAGTAACTAAGTATCTCGGTCTCTCTTTCTGTTGATTCTTGAGCAAAGAATGGAAAAAATGGACACGTGGCTGATATTTTTTGAGTATACCCTGGCAATATTCCTGACCCTTGGCACATATTCTTAGCTGGTTCTAAGACGACTGGAGGAAAGCTGTGAAAAATGGAAAGAACTTTCTTTATAGGGACTTGGCTTTTGGGGTGTTCAAGCCAAAGTTTATGAAGCATATTCCCTGAAACATACAACAAAGCAAATTTAGCCACCTGTGTGCCTTGTAGGGTCTTACGTACAGTATCCTCTTTGCCATTGAGATGCTCTTGGTCAACCTTCCCTAGTGAGATTCGGTGCATCCAAACAAATGTTCCAAAAGGACTAGGTTTGCTTACTCTCACTTTCAATCTGGAGAACTTCCTAACTTTTATTTGATTGGATTTGTGGTCTCAAAGTTAAGAAAGGCTTCTCTGAGCTGAAGCTTGTATGCCATTTGTTATCTATCCGGGTGATTCATTTCAATCCACCTGCATCCCTTTTCAACGATTCAAGGTAATCTGTTGTGAAGCCTCAGTGTTGCCATGGTTTCATGTCTTTGTTTATACATACACACACACGCATGAGTGTATGTTTGTATATCTGGAAGATGCCCTGTTTCACACCTTCAGAAGACAGAATTTTTTAATTATCTATTTGTTCACAAAGCAAGGAGTGCAGTCTTCCTTCCTTCCTTCCTTCCTTCCTTCCTTCCTTCCTTCCTTCCTTCCTCCCTGTTTCCTTCCTTCCTTCCTTCCTCCCTCCCTCCCTCCTTCCCTCTGTTTCCTTCCTTCCTTCCTTCCTTCCTTCCTTCCTTCCTTCCTTCCTTCCTTCCTTCCTTCCTTCCTTACTTCCTTCCTTACTTACTTCCCTCTTCTTCCTTCTTCTTCCCTCCTTTCTCTTATTTTCCTTCATTTCATCTGCCTTGCCTTGCCTTGCCTCGCCTCGCCTCGCCTCCCCTCCTTCCTGGATTTCAAAAGCATGTTGCTTTTTCTCCAACCTAGGGGATCTTCCAGAAAACTTGAGATCCATCATGCTCATTCTAAAAGTGCTAGTCCCAACCTGCCCCAATAAAGGACAGGAGATTAGGGAAAACTGATTAATCCTAATCAATGGGTGTTTCAGATCATCGCAGTTAGGAACAGGCTGTCCATCTTATGAGTCAGAGCTGTATTATTTTCTACCTTTGGCCCACCCATTACCGTTGCCACCACCGAAGGCAGCCTCGGTGAAATGCTGTCTGGTAGTTTTTTTATTATTATTATTATTATTCTCTGTGATTCACTTTGAATTTCATATTCAGAAGATTTTATGATTATGATCAGGATTGTATGTACACCGAGAGCTTATGCACTGGAGGCAAATTCCTTCTGGGTCCAGTCACCCCTGGCCAATAAAGAATTCTATTCTATTCATTGCGGAGTTGGAGAACTATTGCTTTAAAAGAGTATCATAAAAAGCAACTTGCAGGAAGAATATTCATTTACTTAACTGCTGGCCGTATGATCTTATGCAAATTATTTGTCAGTAAATATTCCTTACCACTCCACAACAGCTTTTGAGGGGGAAAAAACCCCCTCCAAAAGTCACTTTTCCCCCTTTCTTTTTTAATTAAAGATTAGAGTAGGTTTGGCTTTCTTTTTCCCTTTGAAGTAGCAGGATCTATTTATCTCTTGTCATTTCCCTGCTGAGATAAATTGATTTAGCTTCTTCAGAGAGTCTTTTCCAGATTGTGGAATAAGTACTCTATCTCCTAATATTTGTTGTCTGCAATTAAAAAAAACGGGGGGGGGGGGAGAAATCTGATCGCCCAAAATATGGTTTTCCTCTATCCCTGGCAAAGACTTGCTATACTTAAAGTGACTTCCCTGCTTAACTGGTTAGAAGATTAAGATACTGAAACTCAATAAGACAATTTATTTCAAGAAATAGAATCTGTGAAATTTTCCATGGGTCTGCTGGATTTCTGACTCTTTGATAGTTTTCAATATGCTTTAATTCAGTGGACGATAATCTTAGTTATGCTTGCTTATTAAATTATTCTTGGACTTAAACGCTTTGACAACTCTGAATAAGCAAGATAAGGCCTTCTTTAGTTGTACTGGAGTAAATTTTCAAGCGCTGAAAATGAACAAAAACAGGGGGTTTTTTTCCCCCTTCTTTTGTTTTTTCTGTTTTTTAATCTATTTATATAAAGGAGCTGGAACAGATAACAGGAAAAAAATTACTGTTGGAAGAAATATCTGAGCATTCTGTTTATGCCTAATTATAGTGTCTCTCTTGGACTCTAAATATTGACAGACATAGCATCTGTTTCCAGGCACAATCAGAAGTCCTGTCTCACCTCAGACTGTCAAGTTTATAGAATTCCTGAATTGAAAAGTGTAGGTCTCCATTCTACACTCACAACAGTAAAAATAGCAGTGGTCAAATATTTTAGGGGGGCTCCTACAAAGACGAGGGGGTCAAACTGCTTTCCAAAGGACCCAAAGGCAAGACAAGAAACAATGGATGGAAACTTACCAAGGAGAGAAGCAACCTAGACCTAAGAAGAAAATTCCTAGTGGTTAGAGCAATCAACCAATGGAATAGCTTGCCTTCAGAAGTTGGGGGAGCTCCATCGCTGGAGGCTTTCAAAAAGAGACTGGTCAACCATTTGTCTGAAATGTTACAGTGTCCCCTGCTTGGAAGACCTCCAAGGTCCCTTCCAATTCTATTATTCTATATTATATGACATCCTCAACAGCTGTTCAGCTGGTGGAATTTCAAACGTTTCTGTATACAAGCTTGCTATTTCAATCTTCCTGTTGTTGAATGTAGTATTTCTGTGAATCATACAATTAAGTATAGTCTATATTTCAGCTATGGACTCCAGAAGATGGTAGAGGACAGGAAGGCCTGGAGGAACATTGTCCATAGGGTCGCGATGGGTCGGACACGACTTCGCAACTAACAACAACAACAACAACAACAACAAATATTTCAGCTGAACTTTGCCATAAAAGAAATGGACTATCTAATCTCATCATATTAAAGATACCAAACTCCAATGCAGGGAAACATGACAGTTAAGATTTAATAAAACAGTAACTTAGAGACATATAAAGCTGAGAGACAAATATTTTGGTTTTTTTTCTAATGCTTTAAGTGTGCCATGTTTATGTTGCTTGAGACAGAATAGGGCACGAGATACAGTATGGAACATGTCTATTCCTAATCCATTTAATTATGTGAAACTAGTTGCTATTATTACCATAATAATAAAACAGGAGGAACAACTGTATTTTACAGGAGAAAAAGTAGATTTTAAGTGCTGCTTCATTTTGTTTACTTATTTTTACAGAAGTAATAATACTCATACTGAAACGGAGTCTTAAGGTCAACTTGTATAATATATATATTATACGTCGCCCCTACACCTTTAGATCTACGCAGGGAAAAACCCGAATAACCATATATATATATATATATATATATATATATATATATATATATATATATATATATATATTGTATTCGATTTATATACCGCCCTTCTCCCATAGGACTCTCTCCCGTAGATTGTGCGGATTCCTTTATGGTTAGTCGGTTCAGGGGAGATTAAAATAATTACTTAAGTAGATAGGAAAATCTACACTGTTTTCTCTCTTTAGGGGTTTGTTTTTTTAAGTTTTACAATCAAACCAAAAGAAATGGAAGTTTTTCAATTAATACTTAGCCTCACTAGGCAGAAAGTTCATTTCACCACCTCAAACACAAAAGCATCTTGAACTGTTTTTCAGTCTGTAAGCAAACGTGAGCTACCTTGACAACAAGATACCAATAAACCTGTAATTTCTATTGCTCACACTTTTTTTCCTCTGTGTTATGAGTCTTAGCAAATGCTCACTGCCGTAGGCTAATAGTCTGTAACCAACCTTACCTTCAAAAATGTCAAATAAAATGAAAAAAAAGCATCCAAGAGGAGAACGTTGGCCTTCGTCAAATCCTATGGGGTCATCTCGTAGATTCTTTGGTTTCCATGAGTTTCTTCTTCTACAAAAATTAAATTAGAAACCAGCTCTAACTAAGACTACTTCAATTTCCTGTCCTTCGTTACTCATTGCTCCTGGAAAAGGCTGGCGGAAACTGCTCACGCGTGGTGAAACTGAATCATCTCTCGTTATGCTACTTTCAAGTTGGCTGCTTAAGTCCAATGATAACTTATCCTCACTTTTCCATACAAGATCCACACCATTCTTCCTCTCAGTCATTTTTTTTTTCAACAAAACATTAATGTAGGTTACATCACGGATACCAACTGGTTAAACTGTAGCTTAGATGGGAGACTGACATTCCATAAGTTCTGCCTCAAAATTCGATTTTGTTGGCTGGAGATTACGTCTGGTACAATCCACACGGAAGAAATTTCGTACCAGAGCACTGAACTTTGATTGAAGTCTACCACTTCAAAAGGCTGATCGAACACAGGCACCACATAAACAGCTGGAACAGTCAGATAATGATGACATAAGACCTCTCAGCCATCACAGCCAGTGAATAGAGCAAAGACGTTCTCTGGGTCTCCTTGCCAAGCAAAGGAATACATCCCTTGATGAAAGGCAGCCGGCTGCAACCTGATTTAAAAGGCAGCCCATTTCTTGTCTGGTCACCGGCTCTGACTTGATGTTCGTATGGATTCTGCTTGTGAAATACTAACCTCTCGACCAGCTGATAACCCTGAACTGGCTCTTGCAACTCTGGGCGGTATTTTGACAATTCTTCTGCACGGTGCTAGTAAAAGCAAAACCACTCAGGCAAGCTTGTTTCAGAGACTGTTTCGGTTTGCAATCCTGGTCAGCTTGTCCTCTCTGCGATCTTTGCCGACCTAGTGGGGGCTAAGATCAGCTTTGCAAATCGGGTTGTGTTCTTCCTTCGTCCCTTCGGTGAATTAAGGAAGCCTGTCTGATGCTCTTCCCAATGTTGTCTTATTACTCCATACTTAAAAAGAAAAGCCTGGCCCTTTTAGTTAGGGCAAAAAGAAACCGTATCTGCTGCAAACTCAGCATAGGCATCAGGAAGGGCATCCCGCCAGTAAATGCGCAGATCCATTCAATCGCCCCGACTCTAACTTAAATGATGAAGGGATCACAGGGTCGTAGAAAGGGAGTTTTTATTAGGGGGAAAAAAACTTTTGTGAAGATCAGAGCATTGATTTTTTATAATTATAATTATAATTATAATTATAATAATAATCCAAAGATAAGAAGCTTTCTTCTTAATTTGCTTTCATCCAGAATTGAAACAAAGCATCCCTTTGGGATTTTGGATGCTACTCTCTGGTTTGCCCATACTATTCAAGGAAATACAGAAAAATTATATTTGATGGCCTTGATTCCTTCTCCTGAAACTGCTACGATTCCACTGGTTTCTTTGTGATGGATGAACACGCCAGCCAAGAATGTTTTCTCTGTTTTGCTTTCCTTCCAGCAAAACCGTGGCTTCCCAGTTGGTTTCCCTAAAGCAAAAGTCAGGCCTTGATGTCTCCCTTCCCTTCTGCCCATTTTTTAAATAAAGCCTTCTAATATCCTGTGGGTATTCTATATATTTGAGGCAGAAATGTGTGGAGAACTAGGCTTAATTAATGGGAAGGGGAGGGGGGAAAATCCATACTGTAGATATTGCTTTTTAGTTCTTTACTCGCTGGTTTTATAAGGACAAAGCAGGCCTGTCTTTCTTCTGATGGCCACCCTTTCTTTCATCGCAAGGCAGAAGGAGGTTTTTTTTTACATTCTTTGCACTAAATCAGGGATAGGCAACCTTGGCTCAGGAATTCTGGGAGTTGAAGTCCACCAGTCATAAAAGAGCCAAGGTTGGCTTCCCCTGCCCTAAATCAAACCTCTCAATCCAGCTGAAGACTACCCCTTGTCAAAAGCTCTCTCAAAATACACACATGTATAAATACACAGTTAGTCCTCAATTTACAATGGTTCATTTAGTGACCGAAGCTAGGGCAGCACTGCAAAAAGTGACTTATGGCCGTTTTTCACACTGACGACCTTGGCAGCGTCCGCCACAGTCACCTGATAAAAATTCAGATGCTTCGCCACGGCTTCCTATTTATGACTGTTGCCGCGTCCTGGGGGGGGTCACGTGATCCCCTTTTGCGGCCTTCTGACAAGCAAAGTCAATGGGGGAGCCAGGTTCATTTAATAGTCGTGTCGCTAAATTAAGAACTGCGGTGATTGTCGTAACCACCGTGGCAAGAGAGGTCGTCAAATGGGGCAAAATTCACTTAGCAACTGTCTTGCTTTGCAACAGAAATTTTGGTCGTAAACTGTGGTCGTAAGTTGAGGATTAGCCGTTACCTATAAAAGGGGCAAATCTTGTGGTACAAGGTCACAACACTGCTTTCATTATTCTGGCCACAGCAATAAGCTGTGGGAAGAGACAGTAGTGGGAAATTTACAGTCCGTGGTTTTGATGTGCCCAAGAGTCCATGGTTACGTCAAGCCATTTCTTTGGGCAAGGAACTCCAATCATTCACAGCCCAAATTAATATATTTTAGGAGTCACTCAGTAGTCTGCTTACATCTTGGGCTAACAAGGGATTCTCTGCTTGCTACAAGATGAATCCAATTATATGCAGGGATCCCCCCACACATCAAAGCTATTGCAGTTTTTCTTTTGCTAGTCCTTCAAAAATGAAGCCCAAGGTGAGTGGGCAGAAATCTTTGTAAACTAAATTAATGTGTAACAGCATTGCTTATGGACAGAAGATAATGCCACAGAACGCTGATGGGCTGATTACTTAGTGTCCACTGGAGATATGAGCTCCATAAATTGCATAAGCAGAGGCGATTCACCATGGAAAGCAGAATAATTTAGCTATTGATTTAGAATCGTGATAAACTACCCATTCTGGTCTCGGGACTATAAAATATACCAGAAGAATGTCCACTTATTGCTTTCGGAGTGAAAACCAGGTGGAAGAAGATAAATGTTTCAGAAAAACAGAGCAAACATGAATTGAAGGGCACCAGATCAATATTCTGGCATTACATTGAAATCAACTCATTTGTCATATACAAGAGATTCCACAAATTTTAATTTTCCTGATGATAAAGCCAGATAATTTGAATCAATCAGAATAGAGCTGGAAGACCTTGGGAGGTCTTCTAGTCCAGCCCCCTGCTCAAGCAGTAGACGCTCTACCATATCAGATAGGTGATTGTCCAGTCTCTTCTTAAAAACCTCCAGTGATGGAGCACCCACAATTTCTGAAGGCAAAGCTGTTCCACTGGAAAATTGTTCTCACTGTTAGGAAGTTTCTCCTTAATTCCAGGTTGCTTCTCTCTTTGATTAGTTTCCATCCATTGCTTCTTGTCCTGCCTTCAGGTGCTTTGGAAAATTTATTTGACCCCCTCCTCCTTGTGGCAGCCTCTCAGATACTGGAATACTGCTATCATGTCCCCCCCCCCCTAGTCCTTCTTTTCTCTAGAACGGCCATAGACTAGTTAGTGAAATGGGACTAAAGAGTTACATTTTTCTCTCCCTCCCTCCCCCTCCCCCCACCAATAAAAGAAAATCAATACAGTTTAGCAATTTTTCATGTCTTCTCTAGTATTTGAATCCAGTATTTGCTAGGGGAGTCCATGTTCCATTAGGAATTATTAGATCATTGGCATTGGATTTTGCACAGCACAAATGTTATTTAAGTAAGTCTCTCTCTGATTAGCCCACTTCTTGCAACACACAAGGAAATGAGGGACAAAGGTAATATACTTGTTTCTGTTTCACTTTCATTCATCTTATTTGATCAGTCCTGAGGCAAAGTGACATCTCAGCAGACCCAGAAGTCTATTTCAGCAGTTGATTCATCAGAAGGTGGCATTTAAAACAAAGACATTATGGGAACAAATGCATTTGCTGGACTTGTCCATAGGTGCAAAGCTGACCTTTATCCTGTACATTTATTGACATTCTGGTGCTTTGTATCATATTTCCTTCTTGGGTTTAAAAAATAAAAATAAAAAAAGAAGGAAGGGCTATCTTTGCAAAAAATTCCAATTGTCTTCTCCTGATTGGCCAAAAACTCAAAATTTAAAGGACAAAATAGCATCTATGGATTTATTGTGAGAAGCCCTGTGGTAAATTTAATACTAGAGTAAGGGTGGGTATCATTTCAAGCCTAGCAGGGTCTCTTAGATGAATGTGGTCTGTCTGAGCCAAACTGAAGCAGACAACCATTCCTTCATTGTCCCTGTCCACACATTCTCAAATTGTCTTCTGCATGAGGAAACCTCTTGAGAAGTCTCTTGAAATGAGACTTGGGCTACCTTAAAATTAGCTCAAGGACCTGAGTTTGCCCACCCTGATATGTACAAACTCAATAATTACTTTATCAGGCTTGTTAAGAAGACTCCATTTACCCCTCTCCCCCCCCCCCCACTTCATTGGCAGAGATTAACAAACTTTATGCCTTTTATGGTGTCGGAACAATCCAGAGAAAGATATATTTGGGGGAATATTAAAAAGGTAAAATATGTTTCCCCAAAGGCAGAAACCAACACACACACACACATCCAAGTCTCTCTACCCCAAACAGAAACCAGGTCTGCAGAAATGCAGATGTGATAATCTTGTCAGAAAGATTGGAGTCAGGAAACTGGGATTAGGAAGAAAGAATCAACAATCCCTCACACCAAAAATCCAACAGTCATCAGCCATAGCCCCAGGGAAGCAGGATATGACCTTTGGGACATAATAGGATTAACCCACCACCATCACAATACCAGAAGGGCACACTCACACTCAGGGCAAAGTTCATGCCACAGGAACAACTCCAAACAAAAGCTCAAGAAGGTATAAAAACCCACTCCCTACTACATGTGGTCAATTTTTTTTCCAGAGCCATCTTTCTGTCTGGCTCTGCTCTTCAATAAACTACAACCTTCTTTCTAAAGCAGTCTCCATGTTTGTTTATTCCCAGCTTGGACTGGACCCTGGTGAAGATTTTTCCTTCAACAACGGAATACAAGGATGAGATGTGAACAGCTCAACAGTGACACTGAAACCAGCTCTCACAATTTGCCTTGCTTCCAAACATCAGGAGTTTCTTCTTTCATCCCCTCCACCAAAGACCTTCTGAAGTTAGTTTATGAATCCCCCATTTATTCTCAATGTCCTTCTAATTGACATATATCCATATTAATGGCAGATGAGGGGGACTGTGCTTCTACATTATCTTTGGTCTGGAGAAAGTTTGATGAGGATAAATAAAAAATAACAACACTGTTTCACTGCACAGAAGAGAAAACAACCCCCTCCCCATTTTCCTAATTGGCTAAGTGATACTTTCTGGGATTTGACTGCAGCCCTTAAAGGAGAAAATAATAATAACAACTGGAAGTTTTCCAGCAGTTCAGAATGCAGCTGGCCCATGCTGGGAGTTTTGCGGTGAATCACAGCTGTGCTATTGTTTCCAAACTTCCAGGTGTCGACATATTGAAACAGTGGATGTTTGGCAGCTAATCAAATGGGATGGGAGCTGGTTGGGCAGAAATCAACAACAAAATCATATCTTTTTTTTAAAAGTTACCCTAGCCTAAAAGATAAAAGAGTGAGCGTATTAAATATAAATGTAATTCTCAAATGAACCAGCATATTAGCTTTTCAGCCCCAGAATGCTAATGGAAGCATTTATGGATATGAATTTGTAGCTTAGTGTGGAAAACAGAGTCACAGACTTGGAAGGGACCTTGGAAGTCTTCTTGTCCAAACCCCTGTTCGAACAGGAGTTGCTATAGCATTCTGGATAAATGGCTCTAGCAGGCAAAATGGCGACTGTCATGGTTCCGATAGATGAAACCAATTAAAAGGACTTCAAGGAAAACATTTCTTCCTCAAAGAACACTTTATTCAGGAAACAAAGTATCGGCACTTACATAGTTGAACCCAAGACTGAGATTCCCTCCCCCCCCAAGATACATAGTAACAGGTTGCAATTCCAACCCCACAAAAGCCGTCTTAAATCACATATCTCCAGCTCCTCAGCCCACCAAAAGCTTATCAGACAATGTCCTTGAGTTCCCACACTTCTGCATTGTTATGGCTGGCTAAACCCCCATGCATTTACCCCCTCTTCTACATCTGAACTCTAAAAGAACAGAAAAGGCACATTAAAAACAAAGGTAAAATGGCTGCTGAATCTCAGTTGTCAGAGTGTGGACATCCATTGTCACAGAGTTGACAGCGATCATCTCTTCTAATGGTGGATTTAGGAGATGGCTAATCCCTGCTGGGATTTTAGTGCAGGTTGCATTCAGGTTTGGCTAATTACCAGAGGACGGTAGGATTTACATGATTTTGAGTATGTGATTATAACTCTTAACATGAACAGACCAAATGGTTTTAAGGGAGATAAGATTAAAAGTAATTTAGGCAGGGAAACATAGCATCAGGGCAGAATTGGTAACCATAACGTTGCCTTTTCAAAATCACAATCATCAATTGCTTGCTTTATAAATGTCCTGCTGGCCAACAATGCAATGAGCCTGCCAATTCAGTTTTGGTTTGGAAATTAACTGTTCTCTTTTCTGAGAAAGATTTAAATTAACCTACCGGTCTAATCACATCATTTGTTACAACGGTTGTCGGGAATCTACCAGGACTGAGATCAACTAGAAACAAAGAGCCAATTAACAACAGAGTATTTAATCTCTTGGTTTTTATATCCGAATGACAACAAGGAAAGGAATAAACATTGCTTAGGTGGGCTCCCAGGAATTCATCCTTGATTGCTATGGCAATAATAGAAATGAGTTGTTTGTTACCCTGGATCAAGGAGAAGCAGGAGTTGGTAGAAAGTTTATATGCCGAAATGGAATTAAGGAGAAACTTCCTCACAGTGAGGACAATTAACCAGTGGAATAGAAGTTGCCTTCAGAAGTTGTGGGCATTTCATCACTGGAGGTTTTTAAGAAGAGACTGGACAGCAACTTGTCTGAGATGGTATAGGTCTTCCTGCTTGAGCAGGGGGCTGGACTAGAAGACCTCCAAGGTCCCTTCCAACTCTATTCCAATTGTACTGATTGTATATAGACGACAGATGGTAGATGGTAGATTATAGATTAAAAACAGACTGGACAATCACCTGTCTGAGATGTTATAGGTCCTCCTGCTTGAGCAGGGGGTGGACTAGAAGACCTCCAAGGTCCCTTCCAGCTCTATTTTATTCTAGATTCCATTTACCTGGAAGGAAGTCTTCCCTGGGCCTTTCTGCTAAGCAAACTTATCTATGGTTGCTGTTTTAGAAACAAAATGGCAGAGACGTGCTTTTCCAAATCTCTGCTAGATAGTGTTCCAGTTGCATTGATCTTGGTGTGAGGATCTACTCAAAAGGAAAGAAGTCAGACTAGAAAGAAAAAGGTCCCTCACCTTATTCATTAATAATGATCAGAATTAGAGCAGTGAAATTCCAGAGGTTATTCATCAGCTCCAATGAGTGTGCTGTCATGCATTCTGTCTATGGCACGCGTGCACCACGCCAGCCATTTGATGTATATTTTACAGTGTTGGCATCTATATATTTTATTTTCCCATGCCTATTGACTCTGAGGTGATGTTCCAAAAAGTGGATTGTTTTATGTGTTGCTTCCAAACCCTAGACGAAGAGAGAGGAAAAAGTGCCAAGAAAATGAAGAGAATGAAATACCAATTGTGTCTTGTTTCATCCAAACTAAGGCAACATGGCTTCATCATGATACTTACGTGCTGTTGGTCTGGTTAAGGGTTCATGTTTTGAAAACATGAAGCAGCCACAGAAGTTGTGGGTGCTCCACCTCTGGAGATTTTTAAGAAAAGATTGGACAGCCATTTGTCAAAAATGGTATAAGATTTCCTGCCTGAGCAAGGGGTTGAACTAGAAGACCTCCAAGGTCCCTTCCAACTCTGTTATTCTGTTAAAAGATTCACCAGCCACTATATGTTTCTTTGTCTAGTTGTTGGTTCTCTTGCCTAAAATGAAATACAAGATGGTGCAACCCTGGTCAATTGGGACCGTTCCTGGAGACTAAATTGTTAATGGCATATTGTCAACATCACAGTAAGGGATTCAATCTAAACTGCACAGTCAGACTTCAGATGGAACGTTATGTCCAAATTTAGTTGAGTTGCCACAATACAAGAAGGCTTTTGGAAGAAGACAAAGAAGACTGGAAGAAGACAAAGAAAAAACAATAAACAATGGCAAGAAGCTTGGAGGATAACATATATGAAGAAGAGTGAAAAGAACAGGACATGTTTAGCCTAAAGAACAGACGTTCAAGGGGACATAATAGCAGTCTTCTAATACTTGAAGAGCTATCATAAACAAGAGGTCGGGATTTATTCATTGTAGGGGACAAAGATGGCAAGAATTAACCAGGGAAGCTTTTCAGGTCAAAACTCAAAGAGGACTTTCCTGCCCAGGAGGGCTATTCAATGGAAGATCTGGCCTCTTCAACTCTGGGACACTCCTTCACTGAAGGTTTTCAAAAGCAGTCTAGACAACCATTTGATGAGATGGTAAAAGTGGAATTTTCCTCCAATGGGATTTTCCCATGTATTTTACCAGGAAACATAGATAGGGCAGGCTAGAAAAGTCAGTGCCCTCCTAACCATTCCCAAGTATTCCGAGTTTGTTGGCAATGTCCATTTTGCTCTCCGAGTTCATGGTGACCTAACCCTAACCCTAAGTGGAATTTTCCTCCCAGGGGATTTTCCCATGTATTTTACCAGGAAAGATAGATAGGGCAGGCTAGAAAAGTCAATGCCTTTCTAACCATACCCAAGCACTCCTAATTTGCTGGCAACGTCCATTTTGCTTTCCGAGTTCATGGGGAACTAACCCTAACTATATGGTATCCTCCTTGAGCAGTGGGGTGGACTAAAAAAACTCTGGGGTCCCTTCCAGCCTTATTATTCTATGTTCAATGTTATTAAGCATTGGAACTGCCTGCCTTGTGGGATTGTGAGTGTCCATCATTGGAGTCTTTCAGAAAAAAATTAGACAAATATTTACTGAGGATTCCTGCTGGTCAAAAAATTTATGTCCTGGTTAAATTGTCCTAGAAGATCTCTCTGGTTCCTTCCAGTCCTAAGATTCTATAATACCATGATTCCATGTGATTATATAATAACCAGCTTTCTGCTACTAAAAGCATAAAGTGTGTGTGGAGGAGAAATTAAGTGCACAAAACGATTGCAATCTGATCTTTAAAATCCCTCAACAAATCCACAAATGAGTGGCCGCAATTCATTAAAACCTAATTACAAAAAAAATCAATAAGGCAATTTAACCCCGGTGAATGTTTATCATAACATCTCACACATTTGTGGTTTTTTTTCAGAAGGAGGGGTGAAAACAAGGGTTTTATGAGCAAGACTTGAACATCACTGTTCTAAGGATTTCAGCCCCAAAGCACCTCACTGTGGCAATTAACAAGGGCAATTCATTTCTAATGACTCCAAAGGGATTCAACAAGGAACAAATTCACTATTTGCACAATTGTGACCAGTAGTATAAATAGTTGTTTGTTGATTGCATATATAACCTGTCGTGGCTGGTTATACAACACCTGTCGTGCAACATCATAAAGATGTTCAAAGGGTAGAATTTAAGGCTGAGCGAACACCTTTTTTGTGAGTTGAGCTATACCTTCATTTTAATTTTCACAATATTTGGTAGGCAAGGGACTTCAAGGACTGCACAACACTGCCAATTATGCGCTAACATCTCAGAGTGGGAACTGAAAGCCCTTCGGGAGGTTAAGCTGCAGAAGAGATGCTTTAGGAGCTATTTGTGCATCCTTTGGAGCTTAGGAAAGGGTGGACAACCTGCTTCAGAATTTCAGAAGGCCAAATTGAGAGTGCTCTGTCAGTTGCAACTTGATTCTCAGATAGCCTATTCTTAATGTAAGGAGATACAGGAAGGTGGACGTCATCTCTGAAGAGCGTGAAAGGTTTTCACAACTATGTTGAGCAATCTTTCCCAAACTAATTTCCTCCAGGTATGTTGTACAGGTGAACAAAACATTTGTCACTATTAGAGCCTAACTCCAAGTTAGGCAGTTCCAACCTTACAGTAGCCCATTCCATGTTTTCCAGAAGTCATCTAACTTCCAAACGGACGTCTGCATTTTAAGCCTTTCAGAATGAAGTGATCAGCTGCATTTTGTGTCACACGCTTGAACTACTGAGACTACAAGGCAGTTGTAAGAAGAAGGAGAAGGATTCTGAAAGTCTATCCTCTTTGAACAGTCCCTCTAGGATGCAATAACACACAGGCATCTCTCCTACCGCACAAATTATTTTTCCATCAAGCTCGATAGGTCTTTTGCTGGGTTGTGTTTGCATCCAGTTCTCTGGGATTCTTCCACAAGGCTTCCAAAGCTTAATTTAGAGCAGGTTGAGCTATATTTTCCCTTCTATGGACAGGTCTCTAATCAACAGACCTGACTCAGCCTATGAAATATCAAATGTCCGTACGGACATCAGCTGGCTCACTGGTGCTTCTCATAGGCAGATTTTTTTTATATCCCCCTAATCAATCAAGTTAATTTCAATTAAGCTTAATTGTTCTGTGGGGGTTCTTAGTTGCAGTCAACAGAGCAGGTAAACCACCCAGAAGCTCAGTGGCTTAATCAGCTCTTTAATAATATCTCTTGAGCTTTCAGGAAAATGTATTCTCTATTGACTTTCCGCCTGTTGCTCCAAAGAGGGAGAACAGAATACCCATTGTTGTTGTTTTCCCCTCCTTTTTTTAATTACTCAGTTTGCCTTATAATCTAGGCTGCTACACAGCATTCTTCTTGGTTGATTGATGAATCAAACTATCCCTTCCGTTTGAGCCTTAACGAGCCAGAATACATAATTCACTTTTCCTGAAAGAAAAGGCAATGTCGTCAGTTAAGAGTGACCAACGTTCTCAAATCTCTAATTAGAGAGAATGGTCAGTAAACGAACTGTTGTAAGTCGAGGACTATTGCAGTTGCCTTCCAAAGAAAACCATAAAAACGGTGAGAATTCTGACATAAGCATTGATCGCCTCGCGTGAAACCGGACAAAGCCATCGATTTCCAGGCTGTCCGTTAGAAAATGCCAACGGTATAAAAGCATCACAACAAACTTCCAACGAGGATCTAAGGATCTAAGCATGATTCGTGTGGCCAAGGTGTTGTAAGCCGTATGGAAATCTCCCTGCACCGATTTAGAATTAGAAGACACAGATTCTAGATCAATAGTAACTAACCGATGCATTGAAAAGGAAGTTACAAGGGCAAGGATAACAAAAACAGCATTAGCAAAGCTCTGTAGGGGTTTTGTCTGCATATCCTCCTAGATTCACGACTCAATTTTGAAGACCATATAGGAGCCGTGACCAGGGGGGCTTTTGCCCAGGTTCGCCTGGTGCGCCAGTTGCGACCCTATCTGGACCGAGATGCCCTACGCACAGTCACTCATGCGCTCGTGACCTCCCGTTTGCACTACTGCAACGCTCTCTACATGGGGCTGCCCTTGAGGACCACTCGGAGGCTTCAACTGGTGCAGAATGCGGTCGCGCGAGTTGTGATGGGGACCTCCCGATACTCCCATGTAACACCTCTACTCCGCGAGCTGCATTGGCTTCCGGTTGCCCTCCGGGTGAAATTCAAGGTGCTGGTGATGACCTATAAAGCCCTACATGGCTTGGGTCCGGGATATCTGAGGGAACACCTGCTGCCGGCATCAAGTTCCCTTCATCCAGTGCGCTCCCACAGGGAGGGTCTCCTCAGGGTGCCACCGGTAAGAGATTGCTGGCGGGTAACACCCAGGGATAGGGCCTTCTCAGTGGGGGCGCCTGCTTTTTGGAACCAGCTGCCAGTGGAGCTGAGGACTGCCCCCGACCTCTGTTCATTCCGCTGGGGCCTGAAGACCTGGCTCTTCGAGCTCTCTGGCCCAGGCTGAGGATTAATTTATTTTAATTGGGGTTTTATTTATACAGGGATAAATTTATTCTTTTTTAAACTTGGTTTTTTAACTTTTGTATTTTTGGTTTTTAATTACCCTGTAAACCGCCCTGAGTCCTCCGGGAAAGGGCGGTATATAAATGTAATAAAATAAATAAATAAATATCCTAGAAGGACAGGGTTTTCAGTAATTCTGGCTGAATAGCTGAGCCAGTTTTTTTAGCAACACACTGACGTCAGCGGTGGAAATGTATCACTACACTATTATCTTTTCTGGGCTGGAATCATCGCCACCCCCAGATATTATTTCAAGAACGCTCTTGGCTTAAGGTATGCTGAAGTGTCATTTAAAACATATCACTTTGGCTCCACTTTTTTCCTTCCCAGAAAACAAAATTGGAAGGGATGTTAGCATGGGAGGAGTCCAAAGACTTGAGAGGAAGCCTGGTGGGGTATCAACTCTGTTCCTAGTCTGTTGGTCTGTTCTGTTATTACTGAGTTGAAGAAACAGCCTTGGAAACCAGAATCCTGTCTAAGGTTTTAGGATGAATGAATTGTAGATGTATCCCGGAAACTAATCAAGGAGAAGAGCAACCTGGAATTAAGGAAAAACTTCCTGACAGTGAGAACAATCAACCAGTGGAAAGCTTATTCCCAGAAATTGTGGGCACTCCATCACTGGAGATTTTTAAGAAGAGGCTAGCCCAGGGGTAGGCAACCTCGGCTCTTTTATGGCTCATGGACTTCAACTCCCAGAATTCCTGAGTCAGCATAGCTGACTCAGGAATTCTGGGAGTTGAAGTCCATGAGTCATAAAAGAGCCGAGGTTGCCTACCCCTGGGCTAGACAGTCACTTGTCCAAGATGGTATAGTTTCTCCTGCTTGAGCAGTGAGGTGGACTAGAAGACCTCCAAGGTCCCTTCCAGCTCCATTCTCTTCCTATTCCTTAATTCAGTGTTTCTCGACCTTGGCAAGCTTAAGTTGGGTGGACTTCAACTCCCAGAATTCCCTAGCAAACATGGCTGACTGGGGAATTCTGGGAGACGAAGCTCATACATCTCAAACCTGCCAAGGTTGAGAAACTCTGCCCTAATCCCTATACAGGTAGTCCTCGACTTACAAAAGTTCATGTAGTGACCATTCAAAGTTACAACAGCACTGGAAAAAGTGACTTACGACCGTTTGTCACGCTTAGGACCATTGCAGCATGCTGTGGTCACATGATCAAAATGCAGACACTTGGCAATTGACTCATATTTATGACGGCTGCACTGTCGTGGGGGTCACGTGATCCCCTTTTGCAACCAACTGTCAAGCCAAGTCAATGGGGAAGCCAGGTTCACTTAACAACCAGGTTGCTAACTTAACAATCGCAGTGATTCCCTTAACAACTGTGGCAAGAAAGGTTGTACAATGGGGCAAATCTCACTTAACAACTGTCTCAATTTGCAACTGAAATTTTGGGCTCAAATCTGAAATTCAGAAAACATTGCTAGGAATGAGTAAATTTATCCCCTTCTGTTCTTCCCTTGTTCTCTTCAGTTGCTTCTGCCCAATTTCTCTGGTTTCCAGCTGAATAGCACAAATTCTAAAATTATTCCCGACCTGAAATATGCTCCATCTTTAAACATTTTCTTCCATTCATTTCCATAGGTCCTCAATGTTATATACTTGCACAGCAATAAAAGATGCTTTTCTGCCTGTGACTACATTATTATTTCTTTTGTGCGATGTACTATTGTTACACCACGGACAAAAATCTTATGATTGAACAAATTGCTTTTGTGCATTGGATCACTGATGTGCCGTGTGAACAAACTGTGTTACCCTTTTGTAGATAAAGATCTCTGTCTCTTTTGCAGGGGTATTTTAACGGCAGGGACCCAAATACAGGTCAATAAACAGTGCGGGAAAATATCATGATAAATTGCTTTTTTTGCAATAGTTTATCAATATGTTGCACATACCAATATTATGTGCAATAAGGGAGAACACTCTATGAATGATCTAGCAAAGCTTTCTTCTTAGCCTACTGTTGCAGAGTTCTTTCATCTATTAACTCAGGACTAATAATGACCTTGACTAAGATTAATATTGTTATGAAATTTGCATGCATAACCAAGTATAACACCAAGGAATTTATTGTCCACATTGTGATTATTAATCACAATTATGCTCTGACCATCCTCTAAGGAACTCAAGGCTGGCTCGAAAATAATAATTGTTCCAAGGCCATCCAAACATATTCATGGTTGAATAGGAAAAAGGAAAAAGTTTGGTGACATCTTAACAGTTACCAACTTTATCATTCCACAAGCTTTGGTGGAGAGTGACGATGTGGTCATCAAACTGATCATCCCCTAAGATACCATAAATTCATAAAGAGGGAGAGACCTTGGGTTCCTAGAGGACAATCGCCTAGATATGAGCCAACAGTGTGCAGCAAAGATGCCAATGCAATCTTAGGCAACATTAACAGAGGGATAGAACTCTGTGAAGCTCTAGTACCGTGTTACAATGCGATAGAAAGACCACACTTGGAACACTGCATCCAGTTTTGGTCACCATGATATAAAAAGATGTTGAAACTCTATAAAGGAGAAGACCAACAAAAATGATCAGAGAGCTGGTGGCTAAAACTTATGAACAATACTTATAGGAAATAGGTATGTCTAGTCTAGGGGAGACATGATAGCAATGTTCCAATATTTGAGGGGCTGCCACAAAGAAGAAGGAGTCAACCTATTATCCAAAGCACCAGATGGCAAGACAAGGAACAATGGATGGAAACTAACCAATGAGAGAACCAGCCTAGAATTAAGGAGAAAATTCCTAATGGTGAAAGCAATCAGTCAACGGAATAGCTCGCCTTCAGACGCTGGGGGGCGCTCCATCACTGGAGGCTTTCAAAAAGAGACTGGACAACCTTTTGTCTGAAAGGGTATAGGATCTCCTGCTCAAGCAGAGGGTTGGACTAGAAGACCTCCATGGTCCTTTCCAACTCTATTATTTTATGTTCTATGTTCCCTTTCTTTCCTGCAAAAGCCAAACGTCAGTGCAGTACTTCTTGACAACTTTTTCAAAAGTTGATCAGGACGCCAGTAATGTAGATATCAACAGCCTTCTACGCACAGATATACACACGCCACAAGGTTTAAAGAGTTAAGTGAGAAATGTAGCCATGATGGATGGTTATAATAGTGTCAATGTAATGGGTTTCCTATTTAAATTTTGTGAGGATATAATCAACTGGGCACAGCTGTTGAGGATGCACCATAAACAATGTTGAAAAACATGGGCGACATGTACATTTGTCTGCTACAAATTAGGCTCACTTAGAGGTGCTCCTAATGGACCATGCAACAATCATTATCAGCATAAATTCTAAACTGCCTGTTTCTGGCAAATTTGCTTTTTTGGGGGGGAGGGATGATAGTAGATGAATGTCCTTAGTGAAACAGACTACTAATATCCTTAATTGGCTTAACAGTAATATCTCAGCAATTGTTCGTAATAAACCCCATGCTAGATAACATATGCCAGTGATGGCTTTTTAGGTGATCGCTACCTTACCTTCAAAAAAAAGTATAATTTTTACCGTCAGCTGTTCCAGATGTTTGTGTGGTGATGTTGCAAAGCTCTGGATTCGTTTGTGTTTGTCCAAGTCCAGGGAAAATAGAACATTGGACTTAGGATACAGGTAATCAGTCTTAGGACTTACAACTCAGATGCTTCTAAGCATTTACTGGCTACAGGAGGGTCGATGACAATTTGCACGGGTAAATCAATATGGCCAACTCACCATGGGATAACTCACTGTGGGATAAGAATTATACTAATATATATATATATATATATATATATATATATATATATATATATATATATAAAATGGTGGACTTAAAGCAAGGGTGCAAAAGGGGGGACAAAATGAAATGTGAGTGACAAAAATTAAAATATTTTTTTTTAAAAAATTATCTTCAATAGTTAAATTGAATTGTTAAATTGTCCTGCAGCTTGCTGTCTCACGGCCAGTTGTCCATGATGAGTTGTCCGTGGTGAGTTGTCCTTTCTGCTGCAGGAAATCTAAGGTAAAGGTAAAGGTTCCCCCGCACATGTGTGCTAGTCGTTTCCGACTCTAGGGGCCGGGGCTCATCTCCGTTTCAAAGCCGAAGAGCCAGCGCTTGTCCGAGGACGTCTCCGTGGTCATGTGGCCGGCATGACTGGACGCCAAAGGCGCACTCTCTTAATTAGACACAGTTCAGGATCAGTTCCAATTCATCCAGAACTGCAGCTCAGCACTTCAAATAGTGGGAAATCAGCTTATGCATCTGTAACTGCATTTATTTGCTCACTGCCTCAAATCCTGGTTGAGTTACCAATATTACAAATACGTACTGTAAACAGAATCATAAACCACAGTACACGATAGCCTACATTCACAAAAAATACTAAGCTGAAACAAACCAGGCACCTTGTGCCTTACTGTGACGTCCCTCTTTCACACAGCACACTATGATCTGGTCTGCTTTGTTTGATTTTTGGAGTGGTTATTGAGATGTGTAAATGAGCATCTTCTGCTAACATCGCCTCTACCTTTACCTGCAGCTTATTTCATGACTAGTCCTGTTTTTCACGCTAGGTTGCCAGAGCAGGTAAAATTTCTTTCAAGACGAAATCCTGAAACGGTACCTCTTTGTTCACAAAAGCTCACAGCAGGCGGTCTCTCCCTGCTTTGTTCGTGGTCCGGAAAGAGGAACAATAGCAAAAGGTTTTTAACTTTTTAATGCTCTCTGAGCTTCCCCCTGAAGCTGCTCTTTCTTATCCAGCTTCCTAATAAAGAAAAGAGTAGGCAATGCTGTACGGGGAGATTTTCGCAGGAAGGATTCTTGATGAAAGACGGCAGCTGGTGTTCAGATCCCATTCCTTTCTTTAGAAATATCAAAAAAGATTCAAATCAGCGGCAAGAATGCCATCTCACGACTCAGATTTAGACGAGAGCTCTGGACAACCCCGGCATTTCAATCGTGGAGTAGAGATAGTTCTCAGCTTATGACCAAAACTGAGCCCCAAATTTCTGTTGTTAAGTGAGACACTTGTTCAGTGAGTTTTGCCTCAATTTACAACCATTCTTCCTATAGTTTGTTAAGTGAACCACTGCAGTTGTTCAATTAGTGACACGGTTCTTAAGTGAAACTAGCTCCCCCCCATCGACTTCACTTGTCAGAAGGTCACAAAAGAGGATCACATGACCCCGGGACATTGCGACCGTCATAAGTAGGAACCAGTTGCCAAGCATCCGAATTTTCATCACCTGACCATGGGGATGCTGCCATGGTCGTAAGTGTGAAAAACGGTCATAAGTCACTTTTTTCAGTGCTGTCATAACTTCTTTTCGTTCCTGTGTCACTAAATAAAGTTACAACTCAAGGACTACTTGCAGAAAGACTATACTGGGGTAGTGAAGACATGGATGTCTTATTGTCATGAGATGAAAAACTGATCAAGAAACTCTACAAATTTTTGTTAAACCTGAAGATGGAAGACGAACAAGTTAAAGAAACAATGATAAATTGGGCAAAAACAATTTGGGCACAATGTAGAATTAGAAAAATGGCAAAACTTGTGGGAAAGAAACTATAAAGTAACAAGGGCAGCTAATTATAAAGAAAATCTATATAAAATGTTTTATAGAGGGCATTTACCACTAGCAAGATTAGGAAAAATGTTTAAAAACGTGTCTTAGTAATTGTTGGAAATGTAGGCAAAAGCCAGGCACGTATTACCATCTTTGGTGGACGTGCCCTAAAGGGAGAAAAAATGGTCAAAAAAAGACATGGATGTCTTTAGATGGTAAGCAAAAAAATGTGGGTATTTGATATAGTTATCTTTTGTGTGGCAGACTAGATCTTTTGGTGGCCCTTAGATCTTCAATGTTTGCACATCTACAGCCATAAAAACACTAATAATAATCATTCAAGGCCATTCCTGCCTTTTATTACCTAAACTCAACCATATAAAGAGCCTTGGTGGAGCAGTGGGCTGATGCCTCCTTAAGTAACACCAGCTGCCTGCAATTAGTGCAGGTTCGAGTCCCACCAGGCTCAAGGTTGACTCAGCCTTCCATCCTTCCCAGGTAGGTAAAATGAGGACCCAGATTGTTGGGGGCAATTAAGCTGACTTTGTAATAATGCCGCTTGGGGGGGGGGGGCGAAAGCCCTAATAAGCAGGCATATACATAGAATGAAGGCTACTGCTAAGCTTGTAAGCCGCCCTGAGTCTTCCGAGAAGGGCGGGATATAAATGGAATTTAAAAAAAATAAAAATAAAAAATATAAGCATTGCATGTGATGTGAGGGACGGTCGTGCCAGCCAACTAACAGCAATTTCTCCCTTTTTAATTAGTCTCACTCATTAGTCTATTCATGTCCATTTTCAAGAAGGAAGGAAGGAAGGAAGGGGAAGTAGAAAGAGGAGGGAGGGAGGGAGGGGAAATATTTCTTTGCCTTTTTGTTGGAGATTGTGTAGGTAGCTGGCGGTGTTCATAAACAACATCTTCCTGAGTTTTAAAAGCCCCATCAACTCTGGAAATCAACACAACTCAACCATCTCATCACAAATAAACATAGGTAACTTCTGTAATAGCTTTTTAAAATATATATGTGTGTGTGTGTAATTTATCAACATTTACATTTTTCAGGATTTACACGTCCTGATACTTCGTGGGAGGCAGAAAATGCATGCATTAATGGAACATATATAACAGCGGAGGAGGAGGTTAAATGGGAAGGGGTATTTTTTTCTGCATTACAGTCTGGTAGTATTTGTACATCAGGTTAATTAGGCATTACGTATGCTAAACTTCTCTTTCAAGAAATTTAGCACTTTACCCTAGGATGGCCCCTAGAACTTTGATATTTTTCTAAGAAAATAAAGCAGGGAAATTGTGCTGGGGGGAAAAAATGGCAATTAGACCGTTTAATTTCGAACTGTTGGATTTCATTGCAAGTTTATTAACTTCATCACCTCGGTTTGCTCAGTTATAATTAAGAAGGTATCTTTCTTTCCAAAAATAGATTTAATTTCTAAGAGGTGTGTATGTGTATGTGTCTATGTGTGTGTATAAGACAGAGGGGAGAAAGAAAGAAAGAAAGAAAGAAAGAAAGAAAGAAAGAAAGAAAGAAAGAAAGAGAGAGAGAGAGAGAGAGAGAGAGAGAGAGAGAGAGAGAAGAAAGAAAGAAAGAAAGAAAGAAAGAAAGAAAGAAAGAAAGAAAGAAAGAAAGAAAGAAAGAAAGAGAGGGGGAGGGAAGGAAGGAAGGAAGGAAGAAAGAAAGAAAGAAAGAAAGAAAGAAAGAAAGAAAGAAAGAAAGAAAGAAAGAAAGAAAGAAAGAAAGAGAGGGGGGAGGGAAGGAAGGAAGGAAGAAAGAAAGAAAGAAAGAAAGAGAGAGAGAGAGAGGGGGGGGGAGGGAGGGAGGGAGAGGGAGGAAAGAAAGAAAGAAAGAAAGAAAGAAAGAAAGAAAGAAAGAAAGAAAGAAAGAAAGAAAGAAAAGCTTTGTATCTGTGCTACATTTAACTTATAGCTAATATTAACTACCCCATAAAAGGATAAGCTGCTTTGCCTCCTCTAAGTATTTTGGATTACAGTTCAATGAACTACAATGGCAGGAGATGATGGGCTTTGTTGTCCAAATCCCTAGCAGGACCTTGATTGCAGCCATGACACTCTTGTGCTTTTCCTCAAATCCTGCAAGTGTCCTCCCACCATGGATGGCTAGAAGGGAGGAACAATTTTATCACTTGACCTGTTGGACAATGAGGATTTTGAGGAGTGGGGGGGCATGGGTATTTTCAAATAAGGAAGTCATTAGATGATGCCTGAAACATGGCAGCAAAATTCCAATATCCCAAAGAGTGTCTAGGGTGCCCATCAGTGGAGGGATTCAAATATGGGAACAACCGGTTCTCTGTGTGGACGCCGCTTCCAGAAGTCCATTCTGGGCCTGGGCATTTGTTTAACAGCCCCCCACATATGGATGGTCTTGGCTCTTTCCGAGCTAGAGATGCCGGCTGGGGGGCGGGTATCTTTTTGCTATTTTAGCAATGTTTCAAAATGAGATGGTGGCAACCCTGTTGTTTCCAACTGTCTGGTTCTTTTTTTTTCCCTGCTTCAATTACGAAGCAATCCCAGAATGAGGAAGTCTTGGATATGCCTGTGAAGGGGTCAGTTCCTGCCATTTTGCATGAAGAAAGTGGGTAGGATTTAACTCTGCAAATGGACATCAGTAAGATGGCTTAATTATGTCACCAGCTATGGGGAGATTTCCCTTGTGCAATTCCCTCCTGAATTATTGATATTTGCTCTTTGATATTAGCAGGTCCCGGGGAGGCATGACTGACACTCAGAGATATTTATTCAGCTCAGACACGAGGATTTGCTTTATTTTATTTATTTTATATTTTATTTTATTTTATTTTATCTTATTTATTTTATTTTATTTTTATTTTAATTCCATTTATATCCCGCCTTTCTCCGAAGACTCAGGGCGGCTTACAAGCTTAGCAGTATCTTATTATTTATTATTTTATTTTATTATTTATTATTTTATTTTATTTTGTTTTATTATTTTATTATTTTCTATTTTATTTTATTATTTTTATTATTTTATTTTATTATTTTATTTTATTATTCTACTTTTGAAAGGTGTGAGTTCAAAAAACCCTCTCATTGCCATTCTGCATCACCTTTGAGACCCAAATGCTCTTTCCCAGTTTCACCTGCAGGAAGTCCTTGACTTACGTCCACAACTGAGTCCAAAATGTATGTTGCTTAGCAAGACGGCTAGGTGCCCCGTTTAATCACCTTTCTTGCCACAGTTCTTGAATGAATCAGTGCTCAGTTAGTGAAATGGGGATCACATGATCCCGGGACACTGCAACCGTCATAAATATGAATCGGTTGCCAAGCCTCTGAATTCTGATCACGTGACCGTGGGGAGGCTGCAACATTTGTTAAGTGTGAAAAATGGTCTTAAGTCACTTTTTTTCATTGTGAAGTTAGATGGTCACTAAATGAACTGCTGTAAGTCGAGGATTACCTGTATCCATGGAGCTGTTTTGGAAGATGTTGTCCAGGATAAAAGGGCTAACATTACTACGTTAGCAACGTTAGTCCTAGCCACAGGAAAGACTTAGAGATACTTCGAAAAAGTTCCAGATGATTAGATTCCTGTTTCAGGCAGGCATTTTGCTTTGAGGTGCCTGGGACCAAACCTGGCATATTTTGCGTAGACAACCCTTTCGACCTTTTGACAATATTTGACCATTTATAAACTTAAATTCAAGCATCCAAAAAGCAAGGCACACTTGCAGGGTGCGACTTTGAACTGCCAATAAATGAACATGTAGATTTTAAACCTGAACTTTTCTTACTAGGTATAATACCAGAAAGATCTGATAAGCAAAGTGTATACTTAACATTGCATGTATGAACATCAGCGAGGATTGTATTTGCTCGGCACTGGAAGAGTGAAGAAATGCTACAAGACGAAGAGATAATAAAGAAGATACTAAACTGCATTGAAAAGGATTACCTGTATTTCTAAAAGCCCACAACATGCCCGCATTTGAACATTAGAATGCAGGCACTGAGACACTCGGTGAGATGACCACACTAGGATGAGATGAGCATATTTAGAAATCCCTGGATAGAATAGGACTTTTTTTTCCCCAAAGTGCAAAGGTTTTTTGATGATTCTTCCCATATAAAATCTACTTAACCCTGCATCCTTGTTTTCAATTTATTGCATCTTCTTTTCTGTTATTCTGCAAAAGCTCATGTGCTGCAGCAGATAATACAAAAGATAGTGCCATGCTAGGAAGCTTGTAGTTAATTGCCATTTGAGATTTATTGATGAATGGATAAGCCTAGGTTTTTTTTTTCCTTTTTCAGAATCATTCCCATGTTTAATGGAAGCCTGCATTTTGACAGAAACTCAAGAGCCCACAAATTCCACCGTGAAGGGCCGAGACTTTATCTATAATTCATACATTGTTGTGTGCAAACAGCAGGAGTTTTAAAGATTAAGGATGAACTTTTTGCTTTCACTCTAGGCTAACTCTGTTTGTTGCATATCTATGTTTTGTTCCCTTTGTTTAACAGAAAACTACGTACCCCTTCTTGTGGCTCATGGTGGCAATGAGGAACAATTGTCAAACACTGGCAACAAAAAAATTCTGTCTAGCTAGCAATGATGGCTCTGCTTTTAGGATCATCTACTCAGTAATTTTCTCAGCTGTCTTGCCTGCCTCTTTCTAGTCTAGGAGAAGCAGCCTGCTCAAAATCCTTGTGACACACACACACACACACACACACACACACGTTAGTTTGTGTCAGGCATAAAGGACCGACACCTTACGTTCGTTAAGTTGTAATGGAGAAGATTTATTGGTCAAGCCTATGCACAAGAGTCTAGTCAACTAAAGTTCAGCACTAAATTGGTACCTGATAAGGGTCAATGGAATTCAAGAGGGGCTGGATCGTTTGTGGCAATGTCGTGACTCTAAGCTAATGACTGCCTTAACTCCACCGCCACCACCCCAGATCTGTCTGCTCTTCTCCTATAGTTTGTCACTGAAAGTTGGCTGCATAGTTTACCATAGAAAATATAATGTAAGGTTTAACTTAACCACTCTAATGGTTTGTGTTTTCATTTAAAACATGTAACACTTTTTTCCCCTCTCCTGGAAGATTGGGGAACGGGGTATTTTTAAGTGACCTGAACTGGAGAGAATGGGGTTTTTTTCAGCTTTTTAACTTTAATACACCCAAAGAAGCCCACCTACCTTGCTGATAGTTGTATTAGATAGTTTTCATGCAAACAGGGGCACTTGGCTTAATAAAGCTACCCACCTCCCTTTTTAACTAAGGAAAGGTCAGGGCTTGATCTGGAGACTTAACACATACAAGGCTGAACTATGAAGGAATAGAATTCAGTAGACATACGCAAGGACTATTGTTCTGTTGGAGCCTTCAGATCAGTGTTGATTTCTGACAACAGTCTTGGACAAGTCCCTGTGGTTTTCTTGGCAACGTTTTCAGAAGTGTTTGCCATTGCCTTTTTCCTGAAAGAATGGCTAGCTGGTTTTGTGCCTAAATAAGGCTAGAACATATGGGTTTCCTTGTTTCTAGCCTAGGGCCTTAACCACCACACAAAAATCGCTCTCAGATAAGTCAAAAATGATATTCCGTTCCACTTTAAGTTGCATCTGTCCCCAACTGCTCTTCTATAAATGTCCTTCTATTGCAGGGGTCTTCAAACTTGGCCACTTTATGACTTGTGGACTTCAACTCCCAGAATTCCTCAGCCAGTGTGACTTACTATGAGGTTGAAAGAAAAAGAAGAAACAGAAGGCTATCAGACTTGGGACTTGTTTTATCAATGGCTGGAGAAAAGAATAAAGGATTAGGAATTAAATTTGTATTAGTGAATGATAAACTCAGACAACACGTTGTTGAATACGTACTATTGAATTGTGTGGAAAAAATTAATACAAAAAATACAAAAAAAGAGGAACTATTGTGTCTCTCAAAAGGACAGCGTCGATTCATCCTCCAAAGCAGCAAAAGTGACATCCTGAACCAAAATGGTGGCCATCGCTGAGGTAACTGCTTTAACCAGCCAAAGCAGGCCAGCCTGAAGGGCAGAAATGGTTCCTCATGCCTTTCTAAGCTCCTTTTGGGAGGTGTTCTATCCAAAACCTGCAGAAGGTTTTCCTTGTTAATATTCTCAAAAGGCTAAACTGGAAGACTGACAATCCTCTCCGATGGCGCCCAGCTTCTCTGAGCAAATGTATCCGTGCGCATTTTAAGAGGCCTTTAAAAATGTTATGGAAAGGTACATGATTGTGCCAAGTCTTTGTGCCGCAGACGGTGTATGTGGCAGATTCTATGGCATTTAAGGCTCATTAAATTTTGAATTTCATGTCATCTGCCCCTGGCTTAAAATAGTTCCGTGTCCTTCTTATCTTTAAAAGGTCCTTGTTATCAGATATGAATTTTTCTCTGCTTATTTCTTTCCTTGTCACCAGAGTCCTCTGCAATCCAGCCGGAGTCCTTCTAATTAATTAATAAGTTCAGATTCCTAGTCCGTGCTGATCTTAAAGGCTCAAACTTTCTCAGCTTATACAAGTGGTCCTCAGATTACAACGGTTCATTTAGTGACCATTCAAAGTTACAACGGCACCAAAAAAAAGTGGCTCATGACCCGTTTTTCACACTTACGACTGTTGCAGCATCCCCGGGGTCACCTGATCAAAATCCAGACAATTGGCAACTGACTCACAGTTATGACAATCGCAATGGCCCGGCATCAGGTGATCCCCTTTTGCGACGTTCTGACAAGCAGAGTCAATGGGGGAAGCCAGATTCACTTAACAACCAAGTTACTAACTTGAAAACTGTGGTGATTCACTTAACAACTGTGGCAAGAAAGGTCGTAAAATGGGGCAAAACTCACATAGCAACTGTCTCGCTTAGCAACAGAAATTTTGGGCTCCAATTTTGTAGTTTTAAGCCGAGGACTACCTGTATATTCTCCAAAAGGCTCAGACATTGAAGACTTTCATCATTTTTGTTTTCCAGATCTTGCTGGACCAGTTTTAGTGTTAAAGGCTAATGGGCACGATATTCAAGTAACATCTGAGAAGCCACCAGCTTTGGATGGATTTTATTTTTGCACATGGACTCTTTGCGCAACATGCATTGTGCCTATCTGCTCCTCCAGTTAAATCACCTACTCTTGCCATAACCGTTCATTAGGGAAAATGTTCTCCTAAGATTCTGGGAAAAGATTATGCTGCAAATGACGGTGAAAAGAAGGGGAAATTTACAGTTGTGGCAAATGAGCAGCATCCAATGCTTAGCAGCATAAATGATACCCAGAAGAATTCATTTACATCCTATTAGAGTTGACATGTTAATATCAAAGCATTAAAATATGTAAATAGCAGAAGGATGGAGCAGATCCTAATTACTGCTTTGCATTATCAACTCATTTTGCTCTTTATGATATTTTATGAATAGGGAGCGGGGTTGCCAAACAATTATGGGAACCTCCTACAAAACTGCACACACCTACACCTACACACACACACACACACACACACTCACACACTCACACACACACACACACACACACACAGAGAGAGAGAGAGAGAGAGAGAGAGAGAGAGAGAGAGAGAGAGAGAGAGAAACACATGACAAAACCCAAACTGGACTTTCTTGATGGTTTTTTTTCCCCTTGAAAATGTTTCACTTCTGAAGAAGTGAAGAAGCTTCTGGGATGCAAAGCAAAACATTTTCAAGGTAAAACCAAAACAACCCCAAGAAAATCCAGTTGTCTTTTGGAAAAGCACCTTTGCGACAACCGTGACCTGACAGACTAAGAATTTCCATAGATATCAAGCGTCATCTCTGAGATAAAAGAATTTTGGGGTTACTTCTTTCTAGGTAAGTCTAGGTGAGGGTACAGCCAAATTCTCAACCTCACAGAGATAGGTCAAAATGAGATCTTGGCAAGATTTAGGCGATGCTTAGCTGAAAAAAAAATGAGACAGGCCCAAATTTTTGTCCTTTCCAAAAACGGTCACCTTGGATAATAACGACATAGGCAGAAAGTCAACCGTTCCATAATTCTGGCTTGTAAAGCCACGTTGTTCTGGCTTATGCAAAGAGGCATTATGAAAGCATTGGTTTTTAAAACATTAGGTTGATTCATTTGCATGCCGGAATATTTTATAGTTGTGATGTAGCTCCAGTTGCAATAGGTCTTATTTCATTTCTCCCTTAATGGATTCAGGAAGGTGAGACATTATTCTGATACATATATCAGGTCACTTACATATATGTGACTTTCTCACCCACCCACCCACCCCAAAAAATCAGAGCATGGTTCCTAATTCCCCACCTCATTATACATCATATTTATGCAAAAAACATTGGGAGAAAATTGTTGTAAAACACAGGAATATATAATGAGTGTAGCAAATTATGCTTAGGTTTAATTGCAGTGGAGGTGACATAACAGAAGGTATTATTGGCTGTGAACAATGAACATCAAGCAATTAACATAGAGGGGGGGATATACTTCCCTTTGTAAAGCCTTCTTCTCTTTAAGTCCTAAAGTCTATGAGCAGTTTTATATCAAAATATATTTTATTCTTTATACTGTTTCCATCTTCCCTTAAAATATTAACAGAATCGACAATGGACCGAGAATCAGTGTCTCCACTAGTTAACTGATGGTCAAGCTGAAACTAATGTTTTACTCAGATTTCCTCTTGTCCCCAAAGAAGGTTACTCAGATGCACCCATAGCATTGATGGTGTTACCTAGTTTGGTAATGAAACATCTGCAAGAAAAGCACCAAGCTCAGAGACCACCAAGGACCCTACAGAAATGAACTTGCAGACACAACATTGTCCACTTTTCCTGATGTCCACCCAGTCAGCTTAGGAGATCTGGAGAACTGCTGTGCTCTCTCCACTTTATCTCAGATCCATATACCTAGCAGGGTCTTGTACAGCACAAAAGATCTCTGCTCCTGTTCAAGGAAATGTAAATACTTCTCTGTATCAGGACTCCCCATGTAGAGTTAGGGACCATTAGGGTGTGACTGATTCTCCTATCCCACCCTGCATCAAGTTTGAAGCCACCATGCTTTCAAATAAACTCCGGAAGAAAAGGAACGCGTAGATCTAAACGAGTTATCCATCAAACTGGCGTTTCCTTGGATGCAGCTCTCAGTAAGAAAAATAAAACATCAAGATCCATTACCCTTATGAATATGCATTTGGAGGGAAAATTCTACCCTGGGACAAAGTAGGAAAATGGAATTGTAGAGAGGAACAAGGGTGGAGACTGGGAAGTACTTTGTTGTCCTACTTATCATTGCAACTTTCTTTTTTATTACATAGTAGGCCTGGGGATTCATAACTGAGTCTATTGGAGCCCGCCAACCATTACTGGAAGAAATCTGGATCATCTTCAGAAAAAAGGTTGCAGGACTCAGGAGACCTTTGAGGACAAGCCTTTCAACCCAGGAGGTTGTTGAGGCAACGTTGGGCATACGCTGCCATGAGATCATGTTCCTGAGCAGATGGCTTCAAAGGTATTGGCTCCAACGGGAACGCGGCTGTGCCAATAATATCGAAGTGAGCTGCATCTACCTGGAGAGAGGACCAGATAGAGATGAATGAAGTTCTATGCTCCCTGCCCATGTCATCTGCTGCTCCCAGGGTTTTTCATTTCCTTCTGCGCCATTTGCTTCATTGCATGACTCAGTGGACAAGCAGCTGATGCCTTTGGATGAAGAGGACTTGGAGAGAGAGAGGGGGAGAGAGAGAGAGAAAGTGAGGGAGGGAGGGAGGGAGGGAGGGAGGGAGGGAGGAAGAGTCTTTACATTACAGCATCTCATTTATCCATAAATACACATAGGTTTCTTTCTTACAGGCAAACTCTCAGTGAACAACCAAGGCAAGTACAGTAAGTGGCTGCATTGTAGAGGATTGTAGGGAGTCGACTTATTCTTCAAAGCACCTGAAGGCAGGACAAGAAGCAAGGGATGGAAACTAAACAAGGAGAAAACCAACCTGAAACTAAGGGGATATTTCCTGACAGTTAGAACAATTCACCAGTGGAACGACCTGCCTCCAGAAGTTGTGGGTGCTCCATCACTGGAGGTTTTTAAGAAGAGACTGGACAGCCATTTGTCTGAAACAGTATAGGGCAGTGATGGCGAACCTTTCAGGGACTGAGTGCCCAAACTGCAACCCCAAACCCACTTATGTATCATCGGGTGCTGGGTGGGTGTGGTCCATTGGGTGGGTGTGGCCAATTGGGTGGGCGTGGCCTATTGGGTGGGCGTGGCTGCGGTGGTAATGGCAGACTGGGTGGGACTAAAAAGTTCAATCAATCAATTCCAACTTTGCGAGATCTTTTTTTTCCCCATGAGAAGTTGAAATTGATTGATTGAAACTTTTTTTTTTGCTCATGGCGGCGGAGGCCTAAAGTGAAAAGGTTTTATAAAAGCCAGCTGAAGGCCTAGGACTGGGGTGACAGCATGCATGCCCACAGAGAGGGCTCTGCGTGCCACCTGTGGCATGCTTCTGATAAGTTCGCCACCATGGGGTTAGGGTTTCCTGCTTGAGCCCGGGGTTACTTGAGCAGGAGGATGGGCTAGAAGACCTCCAAGGTCCCTTCCCATGTTACACATGTGGGGAGAACAAATACACTTGTTGAGGTTAACCTCAGCTAAAGAATGCAGAGTTTGAGGATTTAACTCAACCTACTGTCAGGCTTACATGGGCCAGGATGATAACTGCCAGAATTGCCAGCTAGCTTGGTAATAGGCCAGAGAGTTTTGACTTATCTGATCAAATGGCAAGGATCATTTGGCATGTTCAAAGTTCTTGGACTCTACAGTCCCAAAACAACAGAAATAAAAACTAACACGTAAATCATGAGACCTGAGAAGGTGGTGTGGGTGGATGTTGGGCTGTTGTTGTTTTTTTGCCACCATGTTTTCTGTAGCCGTCGTTATGCCTGTCATGCCAATTGGAGGTGAGTCTCCTGATGTTCCACCTGGGCCATTGTTGATGATAGATTGATGGAAACCGATGACTTATTATTGCATAATAGCATTACCCATCAAGCATGGGCTCCATTAAGGAAATGTGATAGAGCAGCATGGATGTTGTGACTGTTGAGGTGATCATGCTGTGGAAATTTCATCATGTAGAAAATGACCTCATTAGCGAGGTGGCGGGCAATTTCAAGACAGGCTCTAGAGACAAAGGGAAGCTGCAAAAGCTTTGCACAAATTTTTGTGAAACTTCAGGAGGTTGATTTCAGTCAGCCAGCTTTCAATACCTGGCAATAATGGCAGGTGAACAAAAGTGGCAGAAGAGATGGCAATGGGCCTAAAGAAGCTGGCTGCCCTGATAATTTTGTCTAAATACCTCCCCCCCACACAAAAAAATGAGACCACAAAATGATACTATGCTAGAAACTCTAGGACAATGTGGGATATTTTATACAGTTGGTAGTTCCTTAATTTCATAGGTATATGCTTGTACAACCTTTGTGGATAGGATAGGATAGGATAGGATAGGATAGGATAGGATAGGATAGGATAGGATAGGATAGGATAGGATAGGATAGGATAGGATAGGATAGGATAGGGTAGGGTAGGGTAGGGTAGGGTAGGGTAGGGTAGGGTAGGGTAGGGTAAGGTAAGGTAAGGTAGGGTAGGAAGGACAGGATAAGATAGGAGGAGGATAAGAAGAAGAAGAAGAAGAAGAAGAAGAAGAAGAAGAAGAAGAAGAAGAAGAAGAAGAAGAAGAAGAAGAAGAAGAAGAGGAGGAGGAGGAGGAGGAGGAGGAGGAGGAGGAGGAGGAGGAGGAGGAGCCAGTATGTTTATACATAGATGCCTGATAAAACACATTCCAATTCAGGAGTTTTCAAACTTTGCAATACCGTGAGCTCCTTAAAGGATAAAAATAGCCTACAGCTCTCCTTCATTAAATGTGTATGCTGCCCAACACTCGGCAACTACAGTAGTAGAATATGTTGCGTAGTTGCGAAGGCACCCGAGTCACAGGAAAATACAAGGAGGATGTGTTGGATATGTTCTCCACATTAGGTTATTTATAAAAGCAATATATACCGCTGCACAGTGCTTTACAGCCCTCTCTAAGCAGTTTACAGAGTCAGCATATTTGCCCCCAACAATCTGGGTCCTCGTTTTAACCGACCTCGGAAGGATAAGAAGGCTGAGTCAACCTTGAGCCAGTCAGGACCAAACTCCTGGCAGTGGGAATGTAGAATTAGCCTGCAATGCTGCTTTCTAACCACTGCACCACCACAGCTCTATAATAAAGGCAGATGCAAATAAATAAGCCAAATGAATTTCTCCTCCTCGCTTTCTCTTTGCCTTAATTCCTTCAGCAAAATCGGCATCAGGTCAGGTAGTCAGAGCTCAGCAAAGAAATCTTGTTTAACTCTAGAGATGATTAATTCTTTATCAAAAGAAAAACATAGTATGGAGAGATGGGGGGGGAGAACAATGGCTTCATAAAAGGCACTGGAATTAATAATAATAATAATAATAATAATAATAATAATAATAATAATAATAATAATAATAATAATAATAATAATAATAATAATATAATTTCTATTGAATTCCTGGGTTGCTTCTCATTTTGCACACTTCTAGATGAAACTGGAAAGCCTGCTTGAACGGATGACCCTCTATCCATGATCTGATGATCTCCTTGAGGATGTAATTTCAGATCTTACTTTGAGAAGATCAATCAGAATAGAGCGGGAAGGGAACTTGGAGGTCTTCTAGTCTAACCCCCTGCTCAAGAGGAGATCCTATACCCATTTCAGACAAGTGACTGTCCAATCTCTTCTTAAAACTCTCCAGTGTTGAAAAACCCACAGTTTATGATGGAAGCTGCTCCACTGGTTAATTGTCCTCACTGTTATAAGATATTGCAGCTTATCAGTGAACTTTCGATCTGAAAGGTTTGTGTATAAATCATGGTTACCTAGAGGAACATTTCGTGTCCTTGTGTTTGCAAGTGTGCAGGAAGACTAACGCTTGAACTAAATCTTCATAGGAAATCCTTGCCCGTTCTTTCTCACTTCATTGCTCTGTCTGTCTTCACACACACGTCTGCTGTCTTTCATGAAATGCTAGGGCCCATCAGCTCCAGAAAGAAAGAACTTAACTTGAAGGAAGCACAGAAATTCTTCTTGGACACATATGAATAAAGACATTATCGCAAAGTCTTCGGGAAGCAGGAAATACTTCTATCCCAATCAGCAACTCATCCTTAGGAGTCATCTTCCCGTAATTATCCCATTCATTTCAACTTTCACTTTAATTCCCTCTGTCACTTTATTGACTCACTTTTGTCATTCCACAGCTGTTGTAGTCCAATTGCAATTAATTAAGTCCTCCCCCCCTTTAAATTCTTGCCTTCCCCACCGCACTCAAAGCAAGGTAAATTAATAGTGTTATTGTTCGGATAATGCAGACAAATGTGTCTGCACAAAATGAAGAATAGTGTTTCTAGAGCAACTTGTATCCATAATAATCATAATCCTGGTAATTTGTTGCTTATTAAAAACAGAAGTCATGATAGACTAGCTTCATAGTAGAAGGACTAATGAGTCATTCGGAGATACGTGGAATTGTTCTGCTTAATATCACAATATGGGTAAGCTGGAGTAAATTGGCCCCTGACTTGGTTTAGCAAGTTTCTTCTTATTAGGCTCTGCATGTTTGGAGATGAGTTGGAACAGGTGACTCACCACTTTAAATCTGCCACGAAAAACTTTGGGAAAAAAAAGAAATAGCTTCTTTAATCAGTCACTTAAAAGGCGCAGCTTCTTTAATAAGTTGCTTTAAATATTCATCATTGAGTCGACTCATTGAAGCAGCTACATCTTTTGCAGAGCTTGTGCAGAAGCCTGAGAAAAGATGTGGTTGCTTTAAAAAAAAGTGCTGTGTTCAATCTTGGGTGAACTGTGCACAGCCCCACTTTAGATACAGCATTTTTTTTTAAGTGCAGAAGGTGCAGATAAAAATTTGGAAGCGTCTCAGAGAGACATCTCCCTGTCTGGATGGAAAGGAGAAGGAGGAGGAACAACGCTATCAAACGGGCAAGATTCTGTTATTAGAGCCAATCTCCATAAAACTCCCGGGGAGTTGATGTCATGGTCTAGTCTACCTAATGAAGCTGTCATGAGGGAACAAAGAAGACCCAAGCCAAGGTTAAAAGTTTTCCAGGTCAACCAGCTATGCACCTGTAGTTGTTGGGCCTTTCACTGATCTGCTTCGTGCATTTGGGAACAGGATTGTACCAGACAGAGGGAAAAGCAACCATTGCAACTGAGTGTCCTCAGAGAGCTGAAGGAGTAAGGGTGGTAATTAAAGCCTTACAGGTTCAAGACACCCTGTCAAGGGATTTGGTAGGTCCAGATTTGAGCTCTCTAACATGTACTTTAATAAGAACCACATTTTACCGGAGGGTCTGTATTTATTAGTTCTTTCATACAGCACAGCTCTGTCAATCTCTGGCTCCATGTCAGGTAGTGTTTTTGGAGATTACAGATATAGGAGGAAGGTTTTCCCAGCCCAGAAAAGTCATCGCTCTTCTATTTTGGGGGGGAAAGGAGGGATCTCCTTTGTGTTAGAATGGTAAATGGTCCACCTTGTTTCCCAAAGCTTTCTTGTCGAATGCAAACAAAGATCAGTGAGGTATATATATATTTTATTTTTAACCAGCATTATTATCCAAAAGAGGGACGCGGTGGCTCAGTGGGTTAGGACGCTGAGCTTGTCGATCAGAAGGTCGGCAGTTTGGCGGGTCGAATCCCAAGTGCCGCTTCAGAGCGAGCGCCTGTTACTCATCCCAGCTTCTGCCAACCTAGCAGTTCGAAAGCACATAAAAAATGCAAGTAGAAAAATAGGGACCACTACGGTGGGAAGGTAACAGCGTTCTGTGCGCCTTTGGTGTCTAGTCATGCCGGCCACATGACCACAGACAAGCGCTGGCTCTTCGGCTTTGAAATGGAGATGAGCACCGGCCCCTAGAATTGGAAACGACTAGCACACGTGTGCGGGGGAACCTTTACCTTTACCTATTATACAAATGAAGGATCAACTATATGAACCTCTTGAGACTTCAAAGCTGGTTTCTTTTCTTCACAATCAGACTGGTGGGCAATAGGTAGATGGTTCTCCTATGTGAATTCTGTCCCTAAGGATTGCTAGTTGGCTCCATCGGTATTGCTTTTTGAACAAGTTTGACTCTCCCACCTTTTTAATATTAGTTGTGTTACTCTGAACACTATACTACTCTATACACACACACACACACACAGAGAGAGAGAGAGAGAGAGAGAGAGAGAGAGAGAGAGAGAGAATGGAATTAATTAGGTAATAATTCCAGTGCAGAACACCGTAATTTCCTTTGAAATGGATATTACAATTTTATATTTCAGTTTTGCTTCTCTAATTCTTGCTAGGCTACGTTTTAAAGACTTCCCCCTCTAGCAGCAAGATAGCATGTTGCTTCTGTACTTGAATTGTTTGAACAACCCTCTCAGCAAATGTTTGCTAGTTTCTTCAGACGAGGGTAGTTTCAACCACCTTTATCTATGCTTGCATAAGTTGACAGTTGACGGTGAACAAATATCTCCCACGCCAACCGGATACCTTTTTTGCCTTTTAGAAAACTGCAAGATCTATAAAATATGTGCAGTGATGCCTTGTGCACAGATGTTTCTGCAAACAGATGCAAAATATCTAGTAAACATCTAAAAGATAATCTGTTGGAGCTTCTTGCTCTAAGAAGTGAGATAAACTCTCTTATTGGCCTGTAAACCTTATGCAGGAATTTGTCTTTTTTTGATTGGGTTATTTTGGAGGAGTGTCCAAAATAATGGATGGATAGGATAGAAGAAATGAATTGCATTTCATCAAAAACCAAATGAAAAAATCAGCAGATCTTAATGGAGGTGGTGTGAGTTCAAAAAATGGACTGATACAGTGTTCAAATCATGAGTAACATCCTGATTCCTCTAAATTTATCTTAGTCCAAAGCTTTCTGCTACTCCAGAAGACTGGACTAAAAACAATAAACAGAAACTGGAAGGACACAGGTTTGGATTAAAAGTTTGGAGAAATCTCCATTGCAGTTCTGGGCATCTTAAGGCCTTCCAGCTCATTTGATCCATGCTGGCAAAGGTTGATGAGAATTAGAGTACTACATCTCAAGAACCAGCTTAAGACTCACACATGGCCCATCTCCATAAAAACAACTCGACAACTAACGTTCAAGAACGTTATGGTTACTAGGCCTGTGTATGATCAAGGATGAGATGTTCTGTAATATCTCTTCCAATTCAAAAAAGTTATCAGTAATTCAAATGGCATTATGAAACTACAAATCAGTGACAGAACCTGAAATAGCCTAGAAATACTCATGAAACAGAGAAGAAGAATAAGGTTACTGATGCTGGCATTCCTCAAAATAGTAATTATTATGAAGTACAACTAGTGAGGTTTCACATACACACACACACACATACACATAAATGTAGGAGCTCCTACAAAAACGAGGAAGTCAAACTATTTTCCAAGCTATCCAAAGGCAAGACAAGAAACAATGGTTGGAAACTAACCAAGGAGAGAACCAACCTGGAATTAAGGAGAAACTTCCTAACAGTGAGGACAATTAAATGGTGGAACAGCTTGCCACCAGAAATCGTGGGTGCTCCAATCACTGTAGACTTTCAAAAAAAGACTGGACAGCCACCTGTCTAAAATGGTATGGGGTCTCCTGCTCGAGCAGGGGGTTGGACTAGAAGACCTCCAAGGTCTCTCCCAACTCCATTGCTCTATATTCTACATTCTAACTGCGCAATCACGGTTGTCCCATCGTGCTACTTAAGCCATGGTTGTGATGTGTTACTTGGGTTTGGTGACAAAAATCAAACCCTGCTAGAATTGTGTTCCTGCACAATTGCCGATGGCCTCCATCAGTGGTGGGATTCAAATAGGTGAACAACCAGTTCTCTGTGTGGATGCCGCTTCTGGAAGACCATTCTGGGCCTGGGCAACCAAAAATTAGCTGCCGGTTCTGCCGAAGTGGTGCGAACTGGCTGAATCCCACCACTGGCCTCCATCCTCCCAGCTACACGAAAATAGGGAATCTTGGTAGATCTACTGAACTCCCAAGTGATCCAATGCAAATAAATTCTATGGGACAGAGATGCTACTGCCGTGCTGAGGGCGTTTGGAAGTCAGGACATTGTCCCGGGAAGGACAATGGATGGAAAGGAAGGTGGGCAAATGAATTATAGATGAGTCTGACATGGATTCTTGTATAGTCATGAAAGGGCAACATGTGCCCAGCTAAGAACTGTGAAATAAGTTATATCATGGATCACCTGCAGGTTTTCCTTTTCTTTGTAACTTCTCTTTTGTATCTACCCCCACTGCTTGTTTCTATATAAGCCCCTTTGATACGCATTCTTCAAAAGCATCTGGAATGGTTTTTGAAAAGAAACAAGTGCTTGCTTTCCTTTTCCTGTATAAAATTATCACACTTTAAATGTTTCAAATGTTTGATTGTTAACCCCCCCCCCCCAAAAAAAAAACCCTTCAATCGTCTCTTCTTCTTTTGCTTTCAGGTTGATTCCAAGATCTGCTGATGGAGTTAAATAAAACACAAACCAATTTGCTCTTAACAGAAATTCTTCACAGAACAATAGGAAAAGGGACACTGCAAAACACTGTTAAAGATGCTCACATTTATTCAAAAATGCCTGTTTTGACAACGGATGCGCCACTTAAACAGTGGCAGAGGGATATGTCTAAATTTGTGTAGGAGGAGGGGGGGACATCCTGACACTTGACAAAACACAGTATCCAAAGAATCCTTGAATTTCTCCTTGGCAATCACTGTTACCAAAATGGAGTCCAAAATATAAATAATAGGTAGGGATAAGAGGTTAGAAGCCTTGAGTTTAGCAGGCCATCAGAAAATGGGAAGATCCTTGACAAAGCTAAGGATGATATAGAGGACAAGGTGAGGGTTGTTGGAAAATACCTTTGGACTCTGGAGTTGACTCAACCCAATGGATCATCTCTGGAGTGACGCTACCCATCAATGGATCATCTTGGACCAGAAGAACTATAAGAAAGGTGTTAGCCTTTGTTTAACAAATTAAGCCTTGTTTGACCAAGAATGTCTTCCTGTGTTGTTTAGTCATTCTGTCTCTTTGCTCTTCTGACTAGACTTAGCTGGCTTGTTTTGCTGGGCTTATTCTTTGTTCCTACCTCTTAGGTTGCCAAAATTCATTAGACCAGTCTTAGGACTTTTTTCTCCACTTTTTCCTCTTTAAACCTTAGGGAAGTTAGCCTTTGCAAGGTAAATCTGGAGGATTGCCAAGGCAAGACTTGATTTGGTTAGAGACATTCCAGACTCCAAAAGGGTTGGGTTCTGCTTTTCCATCAAACTTTGGGAGTCTGCTTAACTTTCCTAGAGCTTCTCAAAGTTATTAGGAGATGCTTCGCTTTATTAGACTGTGCTGCAACACGCCACTGGGAAATGAACAGAGGCAGGCATCTTTAGGGGGAAAAAAAAGAAAAAGATTGACAGATTTCTGATATATTTTTAGGTGAGTTTCCTAGAACTTGTCTATCTCTATTTTCATCTAGCTCTCCCCCTTTTCAAAAAATAAATAAAAATAAAAAGAATCTTATTTTTAAAAGAGCATAGAAGACCACATCCAAAGAAGCCTAGCCATTAAAAACCGGTATATATTTCAGTTCCAAGCAATAAACAAAGAAGGTGGTGTTGCAAGAGACGCATCATCAAAAGAAAATGTCTTTCGTTTTCATATTGTGGGAGAATAGATCGATCGCCCAAAAGGAATTTACTTTGGCTTGCTTTAATAAGAGAAATCATCGTGCCAACAATCAGACATCATCTGCAGCTTTATTTGTAACTGGGGAGGGGGGTGGAAACCCTGTTTTTCAGCCACATAAGAAGAGAGGCAGTTGGGTGTTTGACTTGATAAAAGTTGGGGTCTGAGGTTCTAAAACCTCTGCAGAAAGTAATCTGAAAGTCTCTTTTCCTAATGCAGCATCCAGCCAGGTACCAACAAGTCCCTCCGCTGTTCTTCGTGTATTTTAGCCTCCAGGCCTTTGATCATCTTAGTTGCTCTTCTCTGATTCTTTTCTAAACTCTCGACATCTTTTTTGTGATGTGGTGACCAAAATTGGCTGCAGTATTCCCGGTGTGGTCTTACTAGGGCTTTATAAAGCGGTACTTGTTATGTATCCTGGTGGAGGCATCTGCATAGCAACAGCCACCAGGGGGTGTGGCCTGGACGGTTTTGGCGGGAAACCTAGTTTCGGCGGGAAACCTAGGGCCAACCCCATTGGCTGGCCGCCTGCCTGGCTAGGTATTTAAGGAGGCCAGGTAGCCCTTGTTCTCCAGTACGCAACCCCCGACACAATAAAGAGCTGAACACATACTCCGGTTGGTGTCTCTTCCTTGCGTCGGACCCACTACATTATAGTACTAGTACTGACACATATTCCTTTCCACTGAGAATCTTGACTAGAACCAAGACGAATGCTTCCTAAACTCTGCCTAGAACCTGATGTAATTTATGCAAATAAACCCCACTGATTTTCCTCAGGCTTTCTTTCACTAAGCACACATGGAGACTTATCATACCTCCTACAAATCGTCAGAAGGAAATCAACTTCAGACCTACAATCAAGTCAGCCATAGCCCAATCAAACGGCCACAGACCCATCAGTAAAGAAGCCCAACCAAAGCATCCCTAAGACTTTCCCCACCCACCCAGACTGGCAAGCAACCAGAATATAAACGACAGCTCTCCTTACTAGCACTGATGATGTTACCTACTTAGGGTAATGAAGTGTCTGGAAGAAAACAACCCAGCTCAGAGAGCACCAAGGACCCCACAGGACTCGGATCAGCTCAGCTCTCAAAATGGTATGTGTGAGTATGCCTACCCAATCTCATAAATATAATTTATTTACAATACTTAACGAACGTCCTTCTTTTCAGTCTCATTGGCAATAGCATGGTGAATTTTAAAGAGCATTAAATATTAATACAAGGGGGGGAAACAAAGGTACACTAAAACACTCTTCAAGGAGAAAAACAGACCGGTGATGTTTCTGTTGACGTCTTTGGCTTGGCCTCATTTTAGTTTTTCTCTTTCTTTCACTTCTCTTTGGTTTTGTTATTGAGTGGCCACCTCTTGGTTGAAGTCTTGATTTTCTCACGGTGACTTGCTTGGTTTGGCCTGATCTCTGGTTCAAAATCCCATTGGCTGTCCCCTGGCCTCACCTTCCCCACCCCCAGGACAGTTCTTGCTCTCTTTTTCCATCCCTATCAGCTCAAGGCTTTCAAAAATACACACAGGCTTGTCGAGAGGAGGAGAAAGCAATAAATATAGTGTTTGAAAGCTGGTTGAGGAATCTATTCCACATGAGTACAGAAAGCCATAGCACACTGGGATTTATGTCTCATGTCTATTGCACAGAATTCTGAGATCCTCGCCCATTGTGATAGCAGTCTTCCGATACTTGAGGGGCTGCCACAAAGAAGACGGGGTCAACCTATTCTCCAAAGCACATGAAAGCAGGACAAGAAGCCACGGGTGAGAATTAATCAAGCAGAGAAGCAACCTAGAACTAAGGAGAAATTTCCTGACAGTCAGAACAATTAACCAGTGGAACGACTTGCCTCCAGAAGTTATGAATGCTCCATCATTGGAGGGTTTCAAGAAGAGATTGGATAGCCATTTGTTCAGAATGGTGTGGAATTTTCCTCCAGTGGGATTTTCCCATGTATTTTCCCAGGAAACATAGATAGGGCAGCCAAGAAAAGTCAGTGCCCTCCTAACCATACCCAAGCACTCCAAGTTTGTTGGTGATGTCCATTTTCCTCTCCGAGTTCACGGTGACCTAACCCTAACCCTAAGTGGAATTTTCCTCAAATGGGATTTTCCCATGTATTTTACCAGGAAACATAGATAGGGCAGCCAAGAAAAGTCAGTGCCCTCCTAACCATACCCAAGCACTCCGAGTTTGTTGGCAATGTCCATTTTCCTCTCTGAAGTCATGGTGACCTAACCTGTTGTGATTCAGGGTCAGCCTGTGGGTTCCGTAGTTGGGTCGGACAATTCAGAGGAGGAAGAGGAGGAGGAGGAGGGATTTGGAGAGCCTGCAGAGGACAGTTCTGAGGCTTCGCAGAGCTCTCAGCCAGGCCCCTCCCATCTGGTTACTACGCAGACCCAGCTGTGTGAGCCTGACAGCATGGATGAAGATGAGCCACAGCTGGCCCTGTTCAAGGACGCCCAATGCAGGAGGCAGTCAATCAGGAGTAAACAGAGGAAGGCAATGGGGCAACTCGGAAGGAGGCAGAGAGAAGCCACGCCTTGAACTGTTTAAAAGGGGAATGTGTGGGAGGGCTGGTTTGCTGAAGGCAACCGTTTGAATAGCTGCTGTTTTAGTGGTTCGTGTTTTCTTTTGCTCAGTTTGCTCTGTTTTGGATCTGTTTCGTGTAAATAAATTTGGCGGGCTTACTTCCAGCCTTTTGCCTTTTGTAAAGGGGTTGTCCCTGCCTTTTCTGCAGGGCCGGTAGTAGGCTGGAACAGAACACAACCCTAACTCTATAGGGTCTGCCGCTTGTGCAGGAAGTTGGACTAGAAGACCTCCAAGGTCCCTTCCAATTCTGTTATTCTGTTATTTTGTCTCTTATCTGGAAGACCAATGCCAGATAGAACTGCCATACTGCAAATAGACATGCTGCTGTGGAATCTCAAACTTTGTTCTTTCTCTTCTTCTGTGTTCTTGCATCAGAAGGAACACAGGTACATCCAGCTGATACTAGGAAGCAACTGAAAATGTTTGTAAACTGCAGGTTTACAAACTGAAGAAAAGTAGGCTTCCTGTGCTTTGGGGAATGGCTTTCAAAATTGAGTGGGTTATACTGTAGTGTGAGAAGCTTAATGATGTCAGGTGAGCTACTGGCCCCACTTGATCTTCTTCAGATGTTGCCTTCAGTCACCCCTTCATTGGGCTTTCCCTGCCGTTTTGAAAACACTTGAGTAGAATCTGTGCCTCGGTTGACATTGTATCATAACGGGCGTTTTCCTTCGAACCGATCCTTAGTCATTTCCAACCAAATACAGGTAATGCAATAAATCAAAACATGACAACGGCAGACAGTAGCAGTGGAGACTTGTCAGAGTAATCAGTTTTATTAACAATGATTCCCATTATAAAATCTCTCGCTTCATTGATGGAGTTGATGTATTTCATTTATATGTAGCCCGGGTTCTTTTGGAAGTGGGGGGGGCGTCCAGGGACAGGTAACTGTAATTAGAAAATGATGTTCTGTGAATGCTTTTATTTAAACTAATCAGTTTTCTGCACTCCCTTTCCAGGACCGAACACCAGCAGATATGCCTCTGTGACAAGGACTGTAGGCAACTTGATGGTTATGCGAGGGCAATCAGAGGTTATAATTTAAGAGGATGCAATGATAGTTCTGGGTTAAGAAGCTCCAGGTTTGGAAGGAAGGAAGGCAAACAATAATTGCAACAAAACACCACAATTCAGGTAGTCCTTGAAATATGACCGTTTGTTCAAAGGTATGACTGATAGCCATATCCATCACCACTGGTATTTTACATTATTTTAAAAGAATCAATCGGGTAAGTTTTCTACCACTTCACGGTTATGAATTCTGAAGCCTATTCCACTTTCTGAAAGGGGAAAAAAAAAGAAATCACAATAAATAATTTAAATGCACTATTCCACAATTACTTTCTCTTCTTTCTCTTCTTCTAGGAGACTTCTGTAAACAAAGCAATGTCTTCCCAGATTTAATGCTTCTTATATATTCATTTGACTTTCCAGTCTGTTTATTTAACTATTTGCTGGAGAAATTTTACATCATAATTTAAAAAGAAGAAGAAGAAGAAGAAGAAGAAGTACAATAGCCTCAAGCCAAGGCCAAAGTAATAAAAGATTTTCAGAAATGTAATAATTTAGTGCGTTATTGCTAATATTGAGAGAGTATACAGCAAGGCTGTGGAAGATGGTTTCCTGACAGATAAGAGAAGAGACATGGCACATTACTGTAGCTTATTAAAGCAGCTAAGTCTATTTGCAGCAGGATTGTCCACAGAGTATGGTCAAAAACTCAAGATGGAAGCTGAAGCTCTCCCTATTTTTTATGTGCATTGCTCATATGATGGGCATAAAAAAGAAGTAGAGCTTCAATTGCGCTGTTGTGGCTGCTATCTTGACTCGTTTGACCATATCCTGTGGATACCCTGATTTCCATGGTCACACATGTGCTGCTGATCCCTCTCCATAGAAGCTGTGCAACCACGGAAAGCAGTTACTTTCATTAGTCCCAAACAGATGTTATATTTGCATTCCCTTGCATTCTGCCTCACCTGTTCCAGTAAGAACCCAAAACAGTGTACAACAATAACATATAGTTCTCATAGCTAACACCCACTGATGATCTTCTGCTGCAGAATTTGTTTTACAGGGGTACACAGCTTGTCTCCCTATTTATACGCTCCCCTTCCAAAGACTTGGGTGTGGTCCTAGTGCCCAACCGAAGGCAGAAAGCCGTAAATAAAACAGGAGGGATTTCCTTCATTTCAGGTTAAGATAAATCAAATCCAAATGAATTTTATCCAGGCTTCTTACACCCACCTCCGTTCAAGGAATGAAATGCATTTTCATCTTTGGCTGAGAATCCAAAGATGTTAGATCGGCTTCCTTCTACCTGGTCTGTTTTTCACGTACATGCAAGGAGAGACATCGAGTGAAGCACACGTAAGTATGGACCAAGGCATTCCATTTTAGCCAGAAAGGACCCAATTATGAAGTTGTAGAGGTAGCAGCAACCATAAGATGCAGGCTGGTTGGTCTTCTCCCTTCCTGGAGGAGGGCAAAGGAGAAGTCTGCTACGGTGTCCTAAAATGTGACTGGTCTGGTGAGCAGATTTTAACAAATTCTCTCCCCTCCCGAGACTCTTCTTCGTGTGAAGACTGATGGCTTGGGCAACAAAGGAGCTGGAGGTGTGGAACGCACTTTGTGCTTGCTGACAATTTCCCCCCTCTGCGAAGGCCTTCCCCCCTTCCTTCCATCAGGTAAAATGCCTCTAATACATTGTCAGAGAGCTCTCTGAGGAACAAGGAGAAGGCGTGCCGCTTCCCATGACAGCCACCTTATGAAGTCTCATTAAAGAAAAAGACAAAAAAAAACCTGTCTTTTGCGCTCGTTTCCCCCGTTTGGCCAAAGCTATAATGATGCCTTTGCTGCAAAGTGAAAAGAAATGTTATCCTAATGAACAGCGGAGATCCCCTTGGCGGGATTAATGAGGTGAAAGTGCTTGTGAAGTCATTGGGACTCGTCAGAACGGCTTAGGATGACCTTTGGAAGTGAAGGATCCTTTTAGAGAAGCCTAAATAACGAGGATAGGACTTCCGTGGCCTGCTTAATCAAAGAGATGTCGCTGCCCAATTATGATTGGCTGGGCTTCTGTGATGTCAGAGGAGAGCTCTTGGGGGGGCGGGGTTGGCTGGGAATGTCGTAGTTATATGTTGAGGTTAGATGCCTTGGGATTGTCAAGTTAGCTTTTCCTTGCCTCTCCCGTGCCATGTTTTCAATAAACCAGTAAGTTTTTCAGAAACGAAAGCAATCCTGGACTTTTGTTTGGATACTCAAGCTGGAGGTTGACAGTGCACAGTATATGAGGGTCAGGCGGTTTCTTTCTCTTTTTAAGATTTAAGGTGAATCACGAGATCTGAAGCGACCATCTGTAAGACGCAAAGCAAGAGAGGATTGATCTGGTTACTGTGTTCACCCTGGGGAGTCATCAGGATGATGAACGATCAGGAGCTAATGGGTAGCATGTGGGATGCCAGGAGATAAGAGTTCATAGATTGAACTGCTGAATTTTTATTTATTTTTTATTTTTTTATGAGTTTGGGGTGGAAAAATAAACATTGCCTATCAGATTGGCATCTGAGAAATGGAGAGGTGGGAGAGATGTGAAGAATGACACTCACCCTATTCCTTATCTATAAAATATTGGCCTGATTCTCTGCAGAGGGTGACAGATACCTCCTACTTTCATCAACGAAGTTACTCGTTGACTGGAGGCTTGGAAAACTGGGACATGATGAATCAGCCTTCCCAACCATAACTAGCTATGTATCTTTTTGTCTATGCAGATTCTCAGTCATCCAGGTTAAGGTTGTCCCAAAGGTACTTTTTCAAAAGGCAACTGGACTTTGATTTTCCTTGAAGACATTTTGCTTCTTGTCCAAGAAGCCTCTTCAGTTCTGACTGAATGGTGGCGGATGGAAGTCAGTCTTTTTTTACAGTAGGCACTCTGGCTGAATAACCCAAAATTGGTGGGAAGAAGATACCATGAAACACAGAGGCACCAAGCACTCTTCTCAATTAGACAGTGATGGACATACATCAAGGTCTCTGGGTAGAGGTGAGATTTCCTTCTCTGCAAGGAGCCAGAAAAATCATCTGCAAATCCAAAATGTGTTGAATTTCCCTCATTTATGTGAAACAATCTCCTAATTCTGCCATTTCTACTCCTCCTCCATCTTCAGCAATGTTTTGTGTGCGAATTTTATGGATGCTACTTGAAACCCTGAATAGAAGCATTGCTCCAGCCCTTCATTAAGCTCTTTTTAAAATAAATAAATAAGTAAAAAAGAACAATTTTTCAGGGATTGCATAATAATTAGCAGGGCGTCTCTGGGCTGCTCCATGAAGCATGGTAGCCCTAGGAGAACAAAGAAAATTACAGTAAGGAAATTAAAATAACTTTGCATCGTTGAGTTGGTGGGAGTTTCAAGAGAAGCCTGCTGTGGCACTTGCTTCCTCTCTGGCCCAGGAGATTAGTGAAGCTGCTCCAAAGGAAAACAAAGAGAGGAATACCAGGAGAAAAAGGAATAGAATAAAACCACCCAGTCAGAAGCTTCAACTCAAGCAGTATGGGATACTCGGAAGCAGATTTTCTCAAACCGCCAGCAGGCAGAGCAGTCGCTTAGCAAATCCTGGCTGGGGTGGATGATGGGAGCTGTGGTCCATCACATCTGGGCAAGGCAAAGTAGCTCTCAATGGACAGAAGAGAAACATACGACAAAGCCTTTGAAATCAGCTGTGCTGAGTCTTTCCAATGAATTCAGCAGCTTTAAGACATCCAGGACAGAGGTTCCTTCGTGCAAGCTGTATGAAGGGCCACTCCTGAATTCTTCGGGCGTTCCAAATGCAAACCAAAGAAGCTTCTTGGATGAGAAGCGAAGCGTCTTCAAGGAAAGACCAAGAAAGTCCAGTTGCCTCTTGAAAAAAGCACCTTTGGGACAACCATGATCTGGATGCCTGACAATCTCCAAAGACATTCCGAAGACAGTGTTTCTCAACCATGGGTGGATTTCAGCTGCCTGGATTCCTTTCACAAAATCTTTCATCCATCCCCAAGCATTTATTATGTAAAAAGAATTTAATAAATACTAATTTAACCGAGGGTATGATGGTAATTGTTCTAATCACAAAATACAAAGATGTAGAAGTATGACGACCGTAGCAAAAGAAAGCAAAGTTAGTACCAATAGGGATAAACATCTGGGGTGAAATCCCAAAACATCTGAAGCACCACTTAAACACCATCAGCAGTGACAAAAATCACCATCAGTCAATTGCAAAAGGCAGCTTCACTGGGAACAACTTACCTCCTGTCTCGATATCTCTACTGTAAGATGGTGAAACAACCACATCTGTCTATCCCAGGTCCTTGGGAAGGACTCAATAGGTGGACAAAAATGCCAAATCCAGTCTAAACATCTGGATGACTGTGTGATCAACCGTAATAACAACAAGCAATAATGAATAGTCCCATCAACCCTTGGGAGGGAGTTAATAGTGACCAATTTGAAGAACCCTGATTTATATCATCTTCGTCCCTATGAAGTAGGTCGGGCTAGTAATTGCCCTTAGAGATTTCCTGTGTTACACGCAGGAAATCATACGTTATAAGTTTCTGTGTAATACCTGTACTCAACAGGTAAAGCTGATATATCTTTCTCTCTCTTCCAGTTTCTTGTTTGGGGAGACGCTACTCTATGGCTACAATCCTGAATAAAGATATCTGGGAATAAATCCGACTCAACAAGGAGATTTAGGACTTTAGAAAAGATCTATAGGATTAAGTTCAAAGCCTGCAAGCCCAGGTAGGAGCAGATCAATATTGCTTCCAGGTCAGTCAACATATTTGGAAGCTGAGTGTAAATTTTGCCGAAGAGAGGCTTGAGACAGAGGAGAGAAACACGCAAAGCTTTAGAGATGGCAGGACACACAACCTCACAGCACAGAGTTTCCCTGTAGACTATCAGCAATAAGCCTACAGCCATTTGCCCCAACCTCATTCAGACACCCAGCTACTGACACCAGCCTGCAAACATGGAAACTAAACCGAGCAGGGTTCTTCATCAGAAAATTGATGAGAAAACTGCCAAAAAGAAAAAAAAGAGAAGACAAGACAAGACGAGGCAAGAGGCTTCAGTGCAACAGTGCAATAAAAGATAATTGGTGAGTCCTAGAGTTTCAGAACGGAGGTATCTCAGAGTTGTGATTTTCATCACTCTCTGCCTTCCCCACCTGATCCCACTCAACTCTGCCCCCATTTCATCTGGCACTTCAGAGTAATTTCTCCCATCTCTTTCATATTATGAATGGATTAATCAAAGTCAATTAGCAAAATCGTATATCTCAAAAAATTTCCTATGTGTAAGATTGAAGTTCAAAGTTTATTGGAAATTTTTTTTCTTTCTTCCTTTCTCTTTCTTTCTTTCTTTCTTTCTTTTCTTTCTTTCTCTTTCCTTCCTTTCCTTCCTTCTTTCCTTCCTTCTTTCCTTCTTTCCTTCCTTCCTTCCTTCCGCTCTCTCTTTCTCTTTTTCTTTCTTTCTTTCCTTCCTTCCTTCCTTCCTTCCTTCCTTCCTTCCTTCCTTCCTTCCTTCCTTCCTTCCTTCCTTCCTTCCCCCCTCTCTCTCTCTCTTTATTTTTCTTTCTCTCTTTCTAGATTAGGATAGACACAGGGAGCCAGAGACTTCTCCATTGCATCTTCATTATTATCTGAAGCATTTGAGGTTGGAAACTGTAATACAGCTTTGTAGTAAAAATGTCAAGGATTAAAGTAGATCCTTTTACGCAAACAAGCCTGCCCTCTTTGTGACCTAGACTGAATATGAATCATTTACTGGTCTGCGGAATATGCACACTTTTGAAAGGGCACATTTTCAAACCATGTTCTTCTCCCACAAACACAAACAAATCCACACAAACACGAGCACACCAACCGTCCAAAGATACATGGGACCTTGGGAGGGACCTTGGAGGTCTTCTAGTCCAACCCCCTGCTCAAGCAGGAGATCCTACACCATTCCAAACAAGTGGCAGTCCAGTCTCTTCTTAAAAGCCCCCAGTGTTGGTGCACCCACAATGTTTGGAGGCAAGTCGTTCCACTGTTTAATTGTTCTCACTTTTAGAAAATTTCTCCTTAGTTGTAGGTTGCTTCTCTCCTTGATTAGTTTCTATTCATTGCTTCTTGTTCTGCCTTCAGTGCTTTGGAGAATAGGTTGACCCAGTGGTGGGATTCAGCCAGTTCGCACCACTTCGGCAGAACCGGTAGCTAATTTTTTGTTGCCCAGGCCCAGAACGGACATCCAGAAGCGGCATCCAGACAGAGAACTGGTTGTTCACCTATCTGAATCCCACCACTGGGTTGACCCCCTATTTCTTTTCTAGAACTTGCTTGCGGGTTGATGTCTTGAGTTCGGCTCTGCTACTTAATTTTAGAAGTGATGGATTTAAAAGGGTCCTAGATTTGGCTCTGTAATGCTAGCAGGTTAGAACACCTGCTTTCCTGCCCTCCTGAAAATTGCTTTCGCTTGGTTAATGAACACTAATGATCAGCTTGCTTCCTGCTTTGTAATTTGAAGCTGTCCCAATCTATCTTTGTTCTCCCGGCTTTTTGATATATTAGAAGTGTTCCCTCCGAGCAGCAATCAACAATGCTGCTCAATTTGCAAACATAAAGTGCCCCAGTGTGTAAGTGAGACGGCTTTCATTTCCTACCCCCACCCCCCACCCCCCACTTTTTGTAATGGCAAATTTGAGTCAATTGTTTCCACCAGGTTTGGGAACTGACTCATGATATAGACATTTTTAAAGGCTTCTGAGAAGCGCATGCTTTCAATAGCGCAAGTGGTCCTTGACTTAGAATCTTTTTCTTAGCAAACATTCAAACTTACACTGGCAGTGAAAAAAGTGACTTATAAACAGTTACACTCACAATGGTGGCATCCCCTGTTCACATGATCAAAATTCAGGTGCATATAATGGGCATGTATTAGGATGGGATGGGATGGGGTGGGGTGGGGTGGAGTGGAATGGAATAGAATGGAATAGAATAGAATAGAATAGAATAGAATAGAATAGAATAGAATAGAATAGCATAGAATAGAATAGCATAGAATAGAATAGAATAGAATAGAATAGAATAGAATAGAATAGAATAGAATAGAATAGAATAGAATAGAATAGAATAGAATAGAATAGAATAGAATAGAATAGAATAGAATAGACCTTGGAGGTCTTCTAGTCCAAGCTCAAGTAGGATATCCTATACCAGTGGCTGTTCAATCTCTTCTTAAAAGCCTCCAGTGATGGAGCACCCACAGGTTCTGGAGGCAAACTGTTTCCCTGGTTAATTGCTCTGTCAGGAAACTTCTCCTTAGTTCTAGATTGCTTCTCTCCTTAATGAGTTTCCATCCATTGTTTCTTGTCCTGCCTTCGGGTGCTCCCCTTCAAATACTGGAATACTGCTATCATGTCTCCCCTGGTCTTTCTTTTCACTAGACTAGCCCTACCCAATTTCTGCAACCTTTCTCCTTTGGAAGTTGAAATCTTCTACAATTAATGTCTAAATTGGTTCATACAGCTTTCAATATAGCTTTCTTTACTGTTTGTTTACTTCAAGTCAGTCCCTTGGTGGACCCTAGTGGTTCACCTTCAGGCTGAATGTTGAGCTAAAACAAGGAATACATAAAACTGCAAATAATGGTATAATTTTTGAGGATCTGGGGAACATTATAAACATTCTTATCCTGGCTTCTGAGGGAAAAAGGAGATTCCACAGAGCTTGGGCATCAGGATTGTTTGCAGCCAAGGCAGATATTTATCGATCCCCTTATTTCTCTTCCCTAATGAAGTCCAGAGGAGTCTACAAAACTGTAACAAAGAGAGACCCATAAAAACAATAAAAGACAACTAGTTAATAACTAAAATTCTTCCACCAACAGAAAAAAAAGCTACCCAACATAGCAGAGATAGGTAGTCCTTGATTTACAACCATTCGTTTACTGTTTGAAGTTACAACATCACTAAAAAAAGGGATTTACAGCCGGTCCTCACAAATATGACCATTGCAGGCTCTCCACAGTCATGTGAACAAATTTGGGCACTTGGCAACCGGGATGTATTTATGAGTTGCAATCTCCTGGGATCATGTGATCTCCATTTGCAACCATCCCAACTGGCTTTTGGCAAGCAAAATCAATGGGGAAGCTGGATCCACTTAACGACCACATGGTTCACTTAACAACTGCAGGTGGTTCATTTAAGAACCATGGGAAAAAAAGTCATAAAATTGGGTCTAGCTTGCTTAGCAATGAAAATTCTAGCTCCAATTCTGGTTGCACATTGAGCAGTAGCTCTTGAAGAATTATTGATGTTCTTGGACATCTTATTTTACCACAGCCCACATGAACTTTGAGTTGCAATCAGTTTTTCTGGCCAGGAAGTGAGCTTCAGAATGGAGAGACACATCGTGAGTCATCACAGCGTGGATCAGCCCATGAACTGTTAAGACAGTCTACCAAAATAGGTGCCCAGTTGAAACCAAGACGACAAGTTTAACAGAACAGATAGAATGTCAAGCGCTGATGATGTTACCTAAGGAAATGTTTCCAAGAAATCAACCAAGAGAACACTAAGGACCCACATTTCCTCCTCCTCCTCTTCTTCTTCTCCTCCTCCTCCTCCTCTCTGCAAATCCCCTCCCTTCTAGCACTGATGATGTTATCAAGTTTGGACAATGAAATGTCTGCAAGAAAAAAACCAAGCTCAAAGAGCACCAAGGATCGCACAGTCCTCCTCCTCCTCCTCCTCCTCCTCCTTCTCCTCCTCCTCCCCCCTGAAAATCCCCTCCCTTCTAGCACAGATGATGTTACCTGGTTTGGTAATGAAACATCTGCAAGAAAACCACCAAGCTCGGAGAGCACCAAGGACACTCCAAGATGTGACATCACACAACTATATGTTTGTCTCATTAAATTCCTGCATTTTAAAATATTGTTTGTGTGTGTGTGTGTGTGTGTTTGTGTGTGTGTGTGTGTGTGTGTGTGTGTGTGTGTGTGTAAGAAAAAGGGCTCATAACATATCAGATTCCTCTATCATAGAGATACACACTATAACCACATCTCCGTAGGGATTTGAAACCAGAGAAAAGCAGAACGCAAAATCAATGCCTTCTAGCAAACAATTACTCTCATATGCTGTAAGTAAATTGCTATGTTTATAAGAACTAGATAAACAAAGGCTGGAGACTTCACAGAAGTGTCGAAACAGAGCTGTAACCTTAGGGTGAGAGGCAGCGCTGGCTCCCTTGTTAAAATACTCTATGCCCCCTCCTCAGTCATAGCTTTAATTAAAAGGGGGCTTCCTGCCCCTCGACTTACAGGTGTAAAGAGACATGTAGGCCAGCTGTATTTTCCCCCATGTTTTAAGGAATGAGTCAGATTCTAGAGATCCTTCTCTACATAAAATGTGTCTGCTTTGGGAAGGCTTTTCTGCTTCAATTTAAAAAAAAAAGTTGGGCCAAACCACAGTCCGAAGGATGCCATGTATCTGAAAACTGGCTTTTCATCTATTTTTGTCATTATGGGAGACTTGTTTTCTTTGATTTTTCATTATGGCTGTGAAGCTGTAGGACAGGTGTCTTCAAACTTGGCTCTTTTATGTAGTATGGTTGTATTACTATTATCCTTCTCATCTTTCCTACCACCTTTTCTTATTGGTATCTTATGACTATATTACTTCGTTGCTTGTATGCACACTGAGAGCCTCTCCCAAAGGTGCTTATCCAAAGGCATGTGGACTTTGTTTTTCCTCGAAGACGTTTCGCTTCTTGTCCAAGAAGCTTCTTCAGTTCTGAACTGAACTGAAGAAGCTTCTTGGATGAAAAGAGAAATGTCTTCAAGGACAAAAAATCCACTTTGCCTTTGGAAAAGCACCTGTGGGACAACCATGATCTGGATGACCGAGAACCTCCATGGATTCTGAGAGCTTATGCACCAGAGTCAAATCTTTTGTGTGTCCAATCACACTTGGCCAATAACATATTTTATTCTACAGTATTCTATGTCTACTTTAACAACTCTATTTCCTATGCCTTTCCCTGAGCATAATTTTTTAAATCTCATTAGTGAAATAAAAATCTATAAATTCTATTTTCACTTGACGAGATGAGGGGAATCTATTCCTAATTGCTCCACTTCGAAATTATTCTCACATTTTTAGATCACACACACACAAACAAAAAAAATCCCCAAACCCCAAGTTCTTCTCTAACTCCCAACCTCCCTTCCTGCTGCCTGTGTATGTGTTATGTGTAATGTGCCTTCTCTTTAAAGAAGATGTATCTCCAAGCCTCAGCTTCCCTGGTGTCCCTTCCTTGGCCACTGGTAACCAAGGAAACCAGATACTATGGTAACTAAGAGATGAAAAACAAGACATTCAATATTCCTTAATCTCCAATCTGGGTTGAAAGTCCTCATCTCTTACTTTCCCCAGGTGCTGAAACACTAACAATAAAATGAGTAGCTTCAAACATCTCTACTTGTTTCATGTGGTGTATTTAACTAGGTAAATGTGGTGCACCAGGTGTGTCCATGTGTGTGTTTTTCTTAAGATCTCCAAGGCTTCTGTTCCCTGCCTAGTCATTTTGAAGCTTAACATGACTTCCAAACAAAAGAGAGAACCGTGAATGTGAACTTGTAGTTGGAAGACAGCATATCGCAATCCGGCACCCTCCAGTTGTACCCTTAATGCTTTCTGGGGGATTATGGGAATTGAAGTCCAACACTTCTGGAGCTCATCCATTGGGAAGAGGCTGTTTTAAGAGGCGAAACTCAATTTACAGCGTTTGGAAGTCAATATAGTCCCTCCAACTCTTTATGGGATGAGTTCAAATATTCGTTTCCCTGGTAGAAGCATTTATAACCGTCAGGGAATCCTACCTCGCTTGTAACCATGTCAATTAACACTGCATTCTAAAACTTACTGCAATTAAAGAAGGTGTTTGAAAATTAAAAAAAATGATCCCAATAAAGAAGAATATTTGTAGCTCAGGGTTGAAATGAGGGGTCCTTGGTGCTCTCTGAGCTTGGTTGTTTTCTTGCAGATGTTTCATTAGCCAAACTGGGTAACATCATCCGTGCTAATGAAACATCTGCAAGAAAACAACCAAGCTCAGAGAGTACCAAGGATTCCTCAAAAGAATGATTTTTTTCCCCTTATTTTTTTTTCAAATCAAATAAAGGGAGTTCTTTAAAAAAAATCTGAAAATGATATGCTGGTAAGAAACGCACTAGAAGGAATTTTGTTTTTAATAACTTGTAAAAGAACGCTTGATTTCTCCTCCAGCTGCTAAGGGACCTTCAGAAGTGGATCCTGAAGCTCTACCATAATCTCGCCTAACAAAAGGAAACTGGTGTTCGGTAGACGAAGGAGGCAGTCTGCTTTTCCTGAAGAGAAGAAAACCCTCTGTGCAAACAAGGAACGCTGACCAAGCCAGGTTAATACTTTAGCTGAAGAGAAGAATTGCCAACTTCGTTGATAAAATTACTATTTGAGCATTGGCTTTGAGTCATGGCAGATAACGTAAAACATAGTTCAGCGAGGATTTAAATCAAGTTGGCACTTCACGGAGCTGTCAGTAGGGATCTGTCTTAGCCTACTAGAAGATATTTTTTATATGCTTAACCACCATTCTGTTGGTCTTACAGTGTCGTGGGCGTTGTTGTTGTTGTTGTTGTTTCCTGGCCCCAAAGAGTGCTAAGCAAATTTACAACAAAGCAAGACACCGATCCCACCCAGATTTTAGGCTGAAGATGGGTTCGTATAACACACCACATTCAAACCAAAGAAAGTACATGTGGTTTGGAGCAATCCCTAGGCCAGTGATGGCGATCCTTTAAGAGACCGAGTGCCCCAAAACCGCCCCGGTTTTGATGCCATTTCCATAGGGCATCTTGATTCCATCATTTTTTCACTATTTTTCCCTGATGGTGGTGAAAATGGCACATTTGTCCCAACCAAACTCTTGACTGTATATACGGATAACAGTGATTCTATTTGAGATGGTGTTTTTCTCTAAAGCTTCAGATCTTCCATGTAAAGGAGGTGGGATAGCCTGGCAGATGCTTTTGATTTTATTATTATTGCCATTTCTAAACAAATCCTTTCATTCATTCCCAGAAATCTAGGGGGAAGTAGACAAGCAGCAGAGAAGGCAATATAATAACTTGCTTGTAGATAAAAAGGAAATTACAGTTTTTCATGAACTAGTGCTGAATATTATATTATGTCATCTGCATTCTTTAATTATAGCCCAAGAGACATGAAAATATTTTGCTGAACCCTGCCCTCACTGTCTGTTTAATTAAAGGCTTGAATATGCATCCTAGTTTATGGGAATCAACACATATCTCTCTCTTAATCTTCAATAATAGTGCTTTGGATAATAAACACTGAACAAGAAGCGGCGTTTAACACAGTTACTTCTTGAGAAAAGATCTGTTATGGGCATTTCACAGGCTATAAAAGCCTGTTAAAAATAATTATGAACTCTGAATTGTCATGGCTGTGTTGTGCATTTGCACATATGTGCATCAACAATCCCTTACAGCTGGAAGCACTGAGGTCAGATGAAGCTCCATTGATGAAGGGATTGATGAAGACCATACGCTTGGGAACCATGAATCAGAGTTAAACATGATTGGTTTCATCAGCTGGATTTACAAAACATGCTAAACCAAAACTAAGCAAGCCATACGAGGAATGTATTCGGTGGGTGGGATTCACTTAATGATCGGGCTTGCACTGATAGAAGAGAATATTTGTAGCTCAGGGTTGAATTGTGGCCTTCTTGGTGCTCTCTGATGGTGATTGTTTTCTTGCAAACATTTCATTACCCAACTAGGTAACATCATCAAGGCTAGAAGGGAGCTGTTTATATACAAATGGCTTGCCTTGTCAGTGCTGCTGGAAGCGGCCTTGGTGCTTCCTTGATTATTTATTGTTAGCTTGTTTATCTGAGTTGGTAGTTCCTTGATGAGGGCATTGTTTACCAATTGATTGTTGGTCTAGTAATAAACTTGGTGTTAATCTTTGCTAACCTGGGTGTTGATTGCTGGTGGAGTATGTGTTTGAGTCTTTTTGTTGACTTTTTGATTGTCGTTTTGGAATACGGTTTATCCCCCAGGGTTGGCGATCTTAGCTGAAGCCTACAAGTGATGCCCTTCACTTTGATGAGAGAATTTTGGCAATTTAAAGCACTCTTTCCAGAGCTTAGCAAAACTGCAAGTGAGCATCTATGCACTGGCAGAAGCCCATGTTCTCCTCCAAAACCAAATGCTATTGACCCTGTTAGTTAAATGCAGGAGGGGAGGCTTTGTGCAATTTGGTGAAGAAGCTTTGGAAGGGCACTCCAGGTAACCCAGTGTCCACGCAAAGGGCTTCTCCAAACATTTGCAGGGACCTGTGTGTAATTGGTTTTGTCAGCTGGCCATTATTTCTCTATTTGGGGTCCCTCTGCTACGTCATAGATGGAGTTTATTCAGCAATCCATCATACTTTCTGTAGCCTGGCTACATCCCACAGCAAGTGAAAGAATTATGGCTTACGGACCCTTTGGTCCCCAGGGGTGACCCGGCGTGACAGGCAGATGCATTGCCGGAGCTGTCAATTAAGCGTGGGCATTGTTTGATCTCGGTAAATTTCACAGCCAATTTGTAGAACAAAAGGATTATGGCTTATGCATCATGACAGAGAGCCATTTTGATGATTTCCATAGATTGCAGGATGAGTAAAAATCGCTGGCAGAGAAGGATGAGTATTGGCAAGTACATTGGAAACCACCTGAGCTCAAAGATAAATTGTAGCTCTAAGACACTTCAGCAAAGTTCAGCCATTGATCACCAGAATAAGTCATTATGAAGAAAGAGCTATTTTTTTGGTTTCAAAATAAATACCATCTTGATTTTTATCACACACACACACACACACACACACAAAGACTGACAGCCATGCCCCCCAGTCCTATTAAGCAAATCAGGGATTGTTAATAAAACTAATCTTCTCTAAAGCATGGGGGGGGGGAAATCATTCAAAGGTTTTGCCTCCTTTCTGTTCTTTATTTCTGCCCCCCAGCTAACAAATTTTGGGGGAATTCACACATCCAAATAAGCCAAAATTATTTGCCTATCTAGATTCTCACGTAAAATCTAAAAAATACTGGGGCACAGGAGAGAAATCATCTCACTTTTTGCAGGAAACATGCCTGCCTATGGCTACTAAGTCCTCACTCCTTTACATCAAAGGCCATTTTGAAGACGATGGAATATTTAAATCAGATTGAGCTTAAGTAAAGGAATGACAGTTCACTATGAACATGCCCCGTGGTCTTGTCTGTATCTACTTGTATATATATATTTTATTAATTTTATACTTTTGATAATGTTTCTAATTTCTGATCTGAACTTCGCACAGTGTATGAATGCCACTTTGTTACCAATTATTCTACCAATGCTGTTTAAGGGACGCTCCGCCAGGTCCCATCCTGCCTGAGTTTGTCAGAGCCTCTAAGGCTGATCAGGGTGAGTTTCCTGACAAATAACACAGTAGCAAATATGTCAACATAAAGTATACGATGCCATCCAGAGACTAAAAGAATGGAAATGTAAATGGGCTGGTCACAGAGGAAGAAGAACTGATGGCATATAGACCAAGGCAGTCATAGAACTGGATCCCACTTGATACAAAGCATCCACAAAAGAGACCTAAAACAAGATGTTTATATGTAGAAGAGCCTTGGTGGAGCAGTGGGCTAATGCCTCCTTAAGTAACACCAGCTGCCTGCAATTAGTGCAGGTTCGCATCCCACCAGGCTCAAGGTTGACTCAGCCTTCCATCCTTCCCAGGTAGGTAAAATGAGGACCCAGATTGTTGGGGGCAATTAAGCTGACTTTGTAATAATGCCGCTTGGGGTGTGTGTGAAAGCCCTAATAAGCAGGCATATACATAGAATGAAGGCTACTGCTAAGCTTGTAAGTAGCCCTGAGTCTTCGGAGAAGGGCGGGATATAAATCGAATTAAAATAAAAAATAAATAAAATATGTTTTGGCCTCAGGTCCCCTAATCAGTGCTTTTTTTGTAAAAGAAAAAGGTGCCGGAACTCACACATGTTATACAATTCACCTTGCCTACCCTACAAGGTTCCATCCAAAAAATGTGCCGGAACTCCGTTCTGAGCGTTCAATGAGAAAAAAAAAAGCCCTGCCCCTAATCATCTTTGTTGCTCTTCTTTGCACTCTTTCTAGAATCGCAACGTCTTTTTTTACATTATGGCGACCGAAACATGCTAAGCCCACGCAGCTCTTCTCAACCGTGAGAATACAAGCTCGCTTGGCTAAAGAGCAAACGGTGTGGTTCTTCCAGGCTGACTGACAAAAGTGGCAAAAAGCACAACTTCTGTTTTCAAAAAATAGTGGTTTTAAGGCTCGTAAAGGCCTCTGTCACAGCCTCTGGCAGTTTAAGTATGCTCCACTTGTCAGACCTATTAGAGAGACAATAACCATGATTAGAAGGTGACATGCCAAAGGCATCCCTCTACCGTTTAAAGTAGTAGTGGGTAAAGATGAATTCAAAGGAAAAAAAGGGGGGGAAAGAGGGGGGACAGCAAAGAGGAAGAAAGGAAACTTCCTAGCCGTACAATTCAAGGAAGGTATTTTTCCTGGCAAGGTAATGCTACAACATTTGCATTTTATTCCATTTAGCTAAAAAGACCGAGGGGAATCGTAACAAAGCTTTATGGCTGCAATTCAAACATGCAAAAAAGTTCCTTCCAGCTCTGAATCCTGGCCACTTCCAAACAGCCAAGCCCTTCTATTCCCCATCAGACCCTACAAATTATTCACCAAAGGCCCAGGTTGATGTGCAGCCCGTCAATCACCCTTACATATTTAAACAAACACGATTGATTGATGTGAAAGGTAGAAGGCGGATTTGTGCTAGATTGTCTTTTTTTTATGTTTGTCTCATTAAATTCCTGCATTTTAAAATATTATGTGAGTGTGTGTGTGTGTGTGTGTGTGTGTGTGTGTGTGTGTGTGTGTGTGGACTTTTTTAAAAAAATACCTGAATACTAAGGCACAGAGAATGGTTGTAGCATAACAAAAACCATCTCCTTCTGCTTCTGGGCAAATTGATTTTAGAATTACCATCTTTTTATCATTCCAAGCTGTAGTCTTACTAGTCTTGACCAGTAATTCTGCTTTTGGGTTTGGACCAATTCTTGATGCCACCCTGTTTTCAATAGCCAGTAGATTTGTTGTATTGTATTGTATTGGTATTGGTATTGTATTGTTATTGTATTAGTTGAGTTGAGTTGAGCTTGTTATTTTATTTACCAAATTTATGAGTGGCATGGTAGCCTAGTGGTGAAGACACTTGCCTCCCACTCGGAAGATTAAGAGCTCAATCCTAGGCAGCAACAGATATTTCTTTCCTAGGGTGCAAAGAAAAAAATAGCTGCTGTGAACTTCATGTAAGTATCAGGAAGGGCATCCAGCCAGTAAACACTCAGCTCCATCCAGTTGCTCCAACTCTACCCTGAATTAAGGAGTTACAGAGTCATAAAAGGGTGTTTTTATTCATCCAATTTATTGGCTGTGCACCTTGCCACTGGGTATCTCTAGGTGGCTTACAATATTAAAAAATGAAACTATGTAAATAAAATGCTACAAAAGTATAAAAATACAATAGCTAAAAGATGTGGAGAGAGGGAGTAGGATGAGCAGATCTGATATTTATCTATCAGCCACCCACAACATGAAGCCTTTCCCTTGGAGCCACCAAAACAGCTGCCTCTCAAGATGTATAGGGCTTCCTGCCTAAGCAGGAGGTTGGACTAGATGACCTCCAAGCTCCCTTCCAACATTGTTGTTCTTGTTGTTGTTGTTGATCATCGCACAGTCAGCCAGATGTTCAGACTGGATTTGGCATTTTTGTCTACCTATCGAGTCCTTACCAAGGACCTGGGATAGGCAGATGTGGATATTTGATGGTATTACAGATCTCATCGCAGGATGGAAGCACCTCCTAGTAAGGCCGCCTTTTGCAATTGACTAATTTGTCAATGCCGATGATGGGGTTCAACTGGTGCTCCAGTTGTTTTGGGATTGCACCCAAGGTGCCTATGACTATTGGAACCACCTTTGCTTGCCTTTGCCACAGTCTTTCTATTTCTACTTGTAGGTCTTTGTATTTTGTTATCTTCTCCAGTACTTTCTCGTCTATTCTGCTGTCTCCAGGCACTGCCACGTATTACTATTACTACTACTATTATTATTATTATTATTATTATTATTATTATTATTAAACTTTTATTCATTAAACATGAATCTCAGTCAACTGAACACTCAAGTTGACTGTCACTAATGGTTGACACGGGTTGCTGCCAGCATCCTAGGTATCAACCAGGTATCTCCTTAAAATGTAAGATGCTGTTGTTGTTGTTGCTGTTGTTATTATTATTATTTACAATCTAAACATCGTATTCTGCTACCTTCATCCCAAACTTGCAAAACCCAGAGCTTGGGTAGTCACTGCCTAGCAGAGATTTAACGGAGTCCTTCCATAAACGGCATGCAATTGAACTTTTACTGCACAGTCTTTTTGTTTTTATGTGGGCTCCCTACTGCAGTAGGGAAAGCTTTCAGAGCATAGCTTCTGCATTCTTCCCACCCTTTTCGCCTGCAAGGCTCCTAGTAGGCAGGTTGCAAAGAAATATGTTGCGCTGGCTGACGGGCGGGGGCTTCTGCAGACCATCCCTTCCTAGCTCACAAGAAGACAAAGAGACGCCAGGGGAAGCCTGTTCAGATTTTGCAAGAGTGTGTCCCTGTAGCTCCGCAATAAAAGGAGGTCTGGATTTCCTTAGTTTCCTTCTCTGGTCTATCTGGAAGAGCTGAGATTGGTTTGAAATTTCATGGCAAGAAATGGGACTTTTTAATATGGGTTTCTTTGCCTGATGACATTTTCCATTTTATAAACATCTGGAGAAGAAGGTGGATTTGCAGCGCTAAGGTGTCCCTTGCCTCCTTTGCTTTCTATCGAATATTGGTGTGAAATTCCCACACCAACATTAAATGATTTGCCGCCAAATTCCAGAAACATTTGTCTGAAATGGTATATAGGGTCTCCTTCTAGCAGGGGGGTTGGACTAAATGACCTCCAAGGTCCCTTCCAACTCTGTTATTCTGAAACATGAGCCCATTCGGGGCACTGGGGACTAACACACTTAAACAAAAGGTCATATAATTTAGACCTCTTTGTACAGAGGCCTCCCCTACTTTTTTTTGGCTACCTTTCTTTTTTTTAAAAAACCAAGAGACTAATCCTTATTTCCTATAAGTTCCAAAGTCCTCCCTGTTTAGTCGTGAAAATTCCTGGCACGATAATGAGCCAAAATGTGACAAAGCATCAATCAAAGCTGCTGATGGCTTCTGACCTTTTTCTAGGTTCACTTTCATAACTTTCATTGTTTGAAGATAGGAAAGGAAGACAAGATGTGACAGATGCTGTGCTTGGAAGAAAAAAACAACACTTAGTCAATTTAATTCTGGTCACCTATGAGTAACTCAAGAGAACTACTTCAGCACATTTGAAAGTTTTCATTCCAGGAGCATCTCAAGATAAAGTCCCAGCTTGATGTCACCTATTGTTTCTGCTCAGGTTCCTTGAAAGTGTGAAGTGTAGGAAATCAGGCAGTTCAAATGAATATAAAAGTTTGCTGCAAACATAAGCTCTCTATAAGAATCTGAACTAATAACAGCCAAAGCAAATTGGCAGTAGATAAGAGTCGATGGAATTCAAGGTGGGATGGATTTAGATCCCTTGTGGGTGCAAAGAGACTCAAGGCTGATGTCTCATTTGACCCTTCCCACCAGTTCAGCCTGCTCAGCTCCTGCGGGAAGCTACCAATGGATGAAAATCTACAGTATAATCTCAAAAACATATAAAGGTTTATTGCAAAATTATTGAAAACTGTTAAAAGGAAAAAAGCAAACCATTCCTACCAAAAAATGAACATGTTGCAAATATTTAGGTACATGTGACCAACACTTGGATTCTTATTGTCAATGAGGTATTCCTCCATTATTTCTTGAAGTGGGATGGATGGATCTATCTTTGTGGAGTCACCTCTTCGGATAATTTGCACGGCCTCCCTTTTTCATTGGGTGTCAAATGTAATAAAATGTCTTTGCGCATGATCTCCTGCCATTGTGTTATTATTCTAGCTCAGTATTTGGAATCAACCTACATTTTATATCTGTGTGAGAAAACTCCAGTTACCTATTGCTAAAAATTAATTTATGAGGCCCCCCAAACAAATGACACAAAACAAACAAACATAGGGAATAGTTACTCCTATTTATGTGACATAGGGACGTAGTGGCTCAGTGGGTTAGGATGCTGAGCTTGTCAATCAAATGGTCGGCAGTTTGGCGGGTTGAATCCCAAGTGCTGCCTAACAGAGTGAGCGCCTGTTACTCGTTCCAGCTTCTGCCAACGTAGCAGTTTGAAAGCACGTAAAAATGCAAGTAGAAAAATAGGGACCACTATGGTGGGAAGGTAACAGCGTTCCATGCGCCTTTGGCGTCTAGTCATCCCGGCCACATGACCACGGAGATGTCCTTGGACAAGCGCTGGCTCTTCGGCTATGAAACGGAGATGAGCACCGGCCCCTAGAGTCGGAAACAACTAGCACGCATGTGCGGGAGAACCTTTACCTTACCTTTTATGTGACATGTCATGAACCCAGAAGAGTTTCTGACACTTTTGCCTTACGGAAGAGTCTGGCTTCTTGGCTTCAAATGTTTTCTCTCTCTGTGTGTGCCATTTCCAGAACCTGCCAATGCTATAAACAAACAAAAAACTTTGGAAGAGAAAAATTAACACCTTTGTGTACAAGACATCTCCCTCTGCTACAAATGGATAGAACAAACGTTTATTGTGCAGGGGCCTTTTAGTATCTTCTATTTCTTTTGATATAAATTTGCAGGAATCAGAGTTATTACTACAGCAAAACCAGCCTAAGGCCAAGAAATAAAATTGACCCTAAAATCTCATGTGCTCTGTTCCCAGGGATGTCTAGGAAGTCCAGAATCTCATAAGATGGGGATGCTGAGGCTTCACAATCCACTCTATTGTCAGAAAAGGTGACCCATGTGAAGAGATTCTACAATTAACCAAACAGCATGTTCTCAAACATAAGCCAAGCACTGCAGATCTCATAAAGCTGTTTTTTTTTAAAAAAAAAAGTACATAAAAAGTGTATCTTCTTACTGGAAGGAGTATCATAAAAGGTAAAGATGCCCTCAAGTTAAGCTCTGCTCCTGGTGACTTTATGGGTATTTCCATGGATTCCTCTTGGCAACAACATACAAATCCTTGTTTTCTTTTGAGATATTTTCCCCTCAATTTCCAAGTCTAGATTCCAGATCTGAAATTTCCTGATGGGAATCCCATCCACATGCTAATCTAACTCTACACCTCTGCTGGTTCCCTAGTCCCAGCATTATCTGGAGGTCTTTATGTTGGCCACACAAATGTTGTCAAGTTACGTTCCTTGGATCCTTTTCTTCTTAAGGTAAAATATTTCAGATGGGTCTATCTATGATCCCAAATGGGATGAGTCATATCCTCAGCCAGAAGTCACCTACCTCTAATTTCTTTCTAAGCCAACTTCAAGTAATCTCAGGTACGTCCAACCGACAACCACAAAAGTCACAAACGGCTGAAATAACTTGGCAGAAGACAAAGCTGCCAAATCTAGGCACGATGGGAAAGGAGGGAAATGATATTTTTTAGCAACTTTCTGCCTATTAGAAAGCACCTTGAGTTCCTTGAGTTGTCTTGGCATAATCAGCTGCCATATGGAGTGAGATGCAACCTATGTTAATTTTCTAGGTATCAAGAGAGTTGGTTTATTCTTAACCTCTACGATGCAGTGGGAGTAATGGCCCCAGATGGTCGCGTAGCAATATAGAAATGTACAGTTTTCTTTCTGGCTTTCTTTCTCTTTTTTTAAATTCTTATTATTTTATCAAAAAGAGCTGATTATTTTCCCCATCAAAATAAAATAAAAGGCCCCTGGGTGGTTTGGCAGTTAGCAATTTGCTGTAGGCAAGCTTGCAGAGATCAAAGATCATAAAGTTCAATCATTCAAGCACAGGGGTCGCCAACCTTTCTGTGTCCACTTGCCTTTTGAAAAGCACCTTTAGGATGAGCTCTCAGTGTACATACAGAAAACAAAGTAATATAATCGTAAGATACTGACAAGAAAAGGTGAGAAGATGAATTGTTGTAAGTCGAGGACTACCTGTATTACTGTTGTACCTTCCTTTAGTAGCCTTCTGGCTCCATATTTAGTGGGTATCTTCAGATTTCACTCTGTCCATCACTCCGTAGAACATTTCCTGATGCTGTTTCCAAGCAGCACTCCAGTGCACAATTTTATTATAACGGAAAGAAAGAAAGAAAGAAAGAAAGAAAGAAAGAAAGAAAGAAAGAAAGAAAGAAAGAAAGAAAGATTGTCTTAACCCCATTCCAGCAATTTGAAGAAAGAAAGAGAGAGAGAGAGAGAGAGAAAGAGAGAGACAGAGAGAGAGAAAGCTGCTTGTCTTAACCCCATCCCAACAATAGAAAGAAAAAAAGAAAGAAAGAGCATGACTTCCTTGAGAAGGACTCCTATTGAGTTAGCAGCATGTCATCCCTTCCCAGCAGAGTTCCAGTCAATATCAAGTAATCACAGATCACTTCACATAGATCTCGGTGTCAATGCCTCGGCAGAATGAGACCTTACAGCTCCTGCCAACCTTTCTGGTCTTCACAGGAGCCTGATTTCAAATAACCCTCAAGTTACATCAAGTCCTGATGACTGCACTGACCCTTGGTGAACTTTTGCCTGGTCTCCAAAGGATGGCTTGTGGAAAGCGGTCAGGTCACACAGGGATGACTTTTAACAAAGAGAGATATAGTAGCTATCGTCAGTTGGGTAAAAAGATAGCTCAGCTTCTTCTTCCAAGGCTGTAGGCTTGACCACCTTTTCTTTCCCCCTCCCCAAAACTCCCAACCTTGGTATTTATCTTTTGTGGGTGGGCTTTTCCTATTCAGGGTTTGGTTTTGCCACCGTATAGTGAAGTTATTTGGGGAGTTGTTCAAAAAGGGCACTGACTAAGGAGGTGGACATTGGCTTGGAGAACCCTGTAAGACAGCATGACAATTGCAGATTGATTGATTGATTGATTGATTGATTGATTGATTGATTTCTCACCTTTATTATTCTTTCTAAACAGCTCAAGGCAGCAAACATACCAAGAACTCCTTCCTTCTACTTTCTGCACAGTAACAACCCTGTGACTGGCCCAAAATCACCCAGCTGGCTTTCATACCTAAGGCGGGACTAGAACTTCCAGTCTCCTGGTTTTCAGCCTGCTGCCAAAATCAGCTCTCCTGGTACACATATAGAGTATAAGTGCATTCGTATCAGACTTTCCACGTGTAATATTTAGGATTTTCAAATATATCGTCCACTTTTACCTTCAACCATCTCTCTCTTGTCTCCTCTCGTCTCCTCTCCCCTCCCCTCTCTTGCCTCCCCTCCCCTCCTCTGCTCTCCCTTCCCCTCCCCTTCCCTCCTCTCCCTTCCTCTCTTCATAACAAACTGACTGAATTTCCCTCTTAAATTAAAGCAAGCTATCCACTTTAATATTAAATTAAGTTCTTCAACACCCCACCCAAAGATTTTACTAAATGATTATGTGCAATAAAAGACAAAGAGGAAATCCAGGAAGTGTGATTCTCTTAACATGATTTACCGTAATTCAATCAGTTGCAAGCCAGATTGATTTTTCTTTTTGCCTTGGCCCATCTTCCTTTTTGTCCAAGCTTTCCCTAATCTGAAGAGTGTGACTCCCCCAGAAAGCCCACTCAAAGGTCAGTCAGGACCCTTGGCCTGGAAAATTATGCCCAGACCTAACTTATGATCTATGTTTTATTCTTGCCCTGTACACCGCCCTGAGTGTTTCGGGAGAAGGGCGGTATAGAAATATTAATAAATTAAATTAAATTAAATTAAAATGTACTGCTGGTCATATGACAGCCTGTGGTTTGGGCATGACCTATTTTCTTTATTTACTTGCCAGACACAGTGCCTTCAATCCTAAAACCCCAGCGCAGTTTCCAAAAGAAATTAAATCCAGGTTAGGCAATTAAAATCTCATTAAAAGCTTCCGTCGGATTACCCCAAAGTGTTTCTTTGGCCAATATTTTTACATTTGAAAACAAATGCAAAATTGCAGAATGACATCTCTCCTTTTGCAGGAAATCTGGTCTGCCTTGGAGGATGCCTGAGAGCAGGTTAGAGATCAAGAGATGGGAAAAGAATTAAATTCAAAGTTATATCCCATGGTGAGCTTCTGAATCCCAGCCAGACCTTGTAGCCAAGAAAGAAAGAAAAACTCCAGAGAAAGAGCTGTTATGAGTGAACCCATATGGATTCAGAGAGGGGAAGGGGACCAAAAAAAAAAGGAGAAACCATGAAGTCTAAACTGGATACCTGAGTTTTATAGAATAGAATTCTTTAGAATAGACCCAGTGTGATTGGACCCACAAGGAATTTGTTTCCGGTGCATAAGCTCTCAGTGTGCACATATACAACAACAAACTGATAGGCCATAGATCATAAATCATAGTTGCAATCATTAACCATAAGAAACAAACAACAAGGGGTAAATCAAAAGATACCAAAAAGAGAAGATAGTAGGGAAGATGAGACAAGATGAGAAACGAGAAGATGAATAAGATGATAATAGCAATACAGCCTACTTATGGTGAGAAACAAAGGTGAGATGGAGTAAAATGGTATCTGCACAAGACAGATCAGCTCTAAGAAGAAAGAAGTGAAAAATTCATCAGAACCAAGAGCTTTTCTGATTGCAGAAGATCTTCAGTGAAGGACATCTAGAGCTACCATTGTAGAGGAACATCTATAACTAGAGGGATGGACAGACTCTTATGTTGCTTTGCTGTGCTCCAATATTGCTAAGCACATTGATTTGTGCTTCTTAGACTGTAAGCCGCCCTGAGTCTTCAGAGAAGGGCGGGATATAAATGGGATTAAAAAAAATATTTGAGGGGCTGCCTCAAAGAAGAGGGGGTCAACCTATTCTCCAAACCATCTGAAGGCAGGACAAGGAACAGCAGATAGAAACGAATCAAGGAGAGAAGCAACCTAGAACTAAGGAGAAATTTCCTGACACTTAGAACAATTAATCAGTGGAGCAGCTTGCCTCCAGATGTCGTGGGTGCTCCATCACTGGAGGTTTTTAAGAAGAGATTGGACAACCATTTGTCTGAAATGGTATAGGGTTTGCTGCTTGAGCAGAAGGTTGAATTAGAAGACCTCCAAGGTCCCTTCCAACTCTGTTATTCTGTTATTCTGCTTTTACAATTTTCTTAGTAAGGAGCAGATCTAAGCAAGCTATTTGACATCATTGGTAGAGGCTAGTGGACAGTGTTCTTTTTAAGTTTTTGATATGCAACTGGATGACACATCTTGCAAAAGTGTACTGTACAAACCCAGTTCACTATGGGTCGAAAACCACTATTGTGAATGGCTGTTAAAGGGGAAAAAAATCAACCTTTGAATGACAGTTGAGGTGGGGAAAGGTGAGTTGCGAGAAAGCAGTGACATTCCTCAAGGACACGGAATTAAAATGCTAAGTTCGTTTTATATATACTGTATATATATATATACTATACTATACTATATATATAGTATACTATATATATATATATATAGAGAGAGAGAGAGTATTTATATATATATATATATATATATATATATATATATATATATATATATATATATATATTGTATATATATATATATATATATATATATATATATATATATATATGTGTGTGTGTGTGTGTGTGTGTGTGTGTGTGTGTGTGTGTGTGTGTGTGTGTGTTTGTGTGTGTGTGTGTTTTCTGAGGTTTTCGCGGGTGCCTGTATGTGGATCCTTGGTTTTTCGGGTTTTTCCCCGCGTAGAACTAAAGGTGTAGGCGCAACGTTTCAACGGAATCCCATCCGTCATCATCAGGCTTTAGCTTCCTTCTTCTGGGAGAAGCATGTGGCTGTTTGTTCCTCTTTTTTAAACTGCCAGAGGGGGTGTGTTCTGTGGAGGTGTGCTCTGATTGGGTAGGGGACCAAGTGTGTTCTGATTGGGTGGGAGTGTGTTTTGAATGGTGGGTGTGTTCTGATTGGGTGGGGGGGTGTTCTGAGTGGATGGGCTGGTCTCAGCTGCCAGCTCCAGACCTGAGCTGGTGAGTTGTGCTGCTTTTGTTCGGCTTCGTGTTTGTGGTGGTGCCATGTTTTTATAGTGGGTGTCAGTTTGCTTATTGTGTGGTTTGGAGGGGTTTAAAGTGGCTGATGTTGCAGCTGTAGTTAGGTTTCTGTTTTGTGGTTGTGTGTCTTTATCGTTGTGGGTTCGGATTTGCTTTTTGAATGGTTGTGTGGTGGTGATGTCATGTGATGTTATCATGAGTTTGGGTCTGGTATCATTCTTGGTGGTTGGGCCTCGTCTGTCAATCAAGCCTTATACATATATACATATGTACACATACACATATACATATACATATGTAGAAACTTAACACAGGCTTAAGAGTTTTATTTTGTTGCTTATTTCAATAAAATTCAGTGCTACTGAATTTCACATCCACCTAGAGGGTCTTTGGAGATGCTAACAATGAGGTAGAAATTGACTATTTTGAGTTATAGCTTATCATATTATCCAGCCCAAATGTGGCTTATTTAATAAACCATAATTCACCAAGGATTGGCTTAGCATAATATCAAACACTTACAAGATGCACGTCTGACGCTATGAAGAATTATAAGAAATAGGCCTCTGATTCCAAGCTATTAAAGACCCGTCGTGATCATTGTCTGCTTGTATTGACAGAGTACATCCACAACCATGAACAAAGAGACACAAGCTTAACTCCATCTGTTCAAGCACTCGGTTGCCATGATTACATATCAAGGGAAGCTAATATCCTTCAGTGACAATCAATTGTTGGAAGCACATCACCAACCTATATTGATTTATCCCAGAAAGGAGCCGAGAACAAGTTGAACCTCAGCGAGGAAGGAAGGTAGGAAGAAAAAGGAACAGACAAGATGCTTTCCTATCACTTCCACTCATCCCACGGCTAAAATTCAAAAGTTCTCCATCATACCATGTACAGACTATGGAGATATGGGTTTAACTTATATGATGGAATATGGTAGAAACCCTGACAGTGGATTCAAACATCTTGGGATGAGGTGGGCTCCACCTTGCTGAACATTTTCAACCAGAGACTGCATAGATATTTTGAGGGGTTCTTGTTTGGACTCCTGAGCCTAGCAAGAGGTTCAACGTGATGACCTCAATCACTTCTTCCACTTCTGTAATTTCATGATTTCTGTTCTTAAAATAGTTTGGCTCAAGGAGAGAAGCAACCTAGAACTACAGTAAGAAGAAATTTCCTGACAGAACAATTAACCAGTGGAACTGCTTGCCTCCAGAAGTTGTGAATAGTCAAACATTGGAAGTTTTTAAGAAGAGATTGGACAGCCATTTGTCTGAAATTATATAGGGTGTCCTGCCTAAGTAGGTGGTTGGACTAGAAGACCTCCAAGGTCCCTTCCAACTCCTATTCTATTCTATTCTATTCTATTCTATTCTATTCTATTCTATTCTATTCTATTCTATTCTATTCTATTCTATTCTATTCTATTCTATTCTATTCATTTGGAAGATAGCAATTTATATAGCTGGTCTAGAATTGATTAATCGGTTTGGCTGATTGATTGATCAGTCGAAATCTACCAAATCACAACTTTTATCTAAGCAGAGAAAGCAAGCAAGCAAACAAAAAAAGTGAGTAAGCATAACTATCAGATTTATCCAGCCAAGTATAGATTGTTTTATATACCTCGCTTTCAAAAATCTGGCACTGAGTAACTGGGCATTCCATATATAGAGAGAGCGAGTTATCCAAAAGATCTCAGTTGTGATGTTTAATATTTCAGTGGCACACCCTTGTACCTCCCTAAGGGGAGAGTGCTGCTGGGTGAGGATTTTATTGGTTTTGTCGGTTTGTGGTAAACGGTGAAACAATCTCTTCCTAAACACAATGGAATTAAAGATATTTAAATCATGCAGTGCAGAAAAGAGGAGAGAGTCATATTCATTTATCTTAACCAACGTTGCCATGTGAGCATCCATTGAATTTCAACCCGGATCCCACATTCCACTTGCTGCTGACTGTGGTGGCCAGCCCTTGGGAGTTGGAAATTTTAATTAGTCTCAGAAAGTTTGCAGAAGCACATTTTATTTTCTCGACCAACATCTCACAAATCCCACTTCATTGTTTCACGATTATATTAATAGTGTTATGTACCAGGTAAAACAGTTTTGTGGCTCCCTCAGGATCACAGCAAGTGCAAATCAGATGAGTCTGCGGTCCTTTTGCATATAGCAACTTGCTGAAAGCCATTTCGGGATAAGCAATGGATAAATAACTAGAGCGCTTTAAAAAACAACAGCAGGGCAATCATTCGGTCCTATCTTACTTGGGGCAGGACCAAAGAAAACTTTCCTTATTTAACTATCTCAATGACCTTTGCAAAAAGCTAAGAAATGCATTTGCTTTTTGGAAAAATATGAATTAAATCATCAGCCAGGAAGCATTTTTAGGAAGAAAACATACACAATCCTATTTCACTTCAAATTACCAACACCCACTACTGATATTTTTCATGGAGTATGGAAAAAAAAACATTGCTTGGATCCTTTCTTCATTTAAATGTATGCAAAGTAAAGTTCACCTAATGCCAAAACTAAGGCTAAGGAGCAAAAGAACAATGCCATTGCCTAGAGTGTTGGGATAAACAAGCATGGGGAATAAATTTACTCAGTCATCATCACGATTGAGGGTATTCAATAAATTCAGCTCTACTTTGCAATCTTCAGGCTCATTTTGCAGAGTGAGAAATCTTAAACAGTCACCAAAGTTTACCTTGGCTGCAGTCCCAACCAGAAGTGCTCAAAAACAAAATTGAAAAGAGCAAAATATGAAAACTGACCTTGTCTCACTGGGGTGCCTTCCAGATGGATGGAATTTAACTCCCAAAGATGGCCAGCCAAGGTGGCTTTTGCTGAGAATTCTGGGAGTTGAAGTCCAGATCTCTAGAAGGCACCTAAATTCAGCAAAGTCTTAAAGAAACATCCCTACCTGGTTCTACCATTTCTCTTCCCAGCATTGACACATGAAGAGAAGGGAAATTCTTGGGGAAGGAGAAGATTATGTCAAGTGCTTTGTGGGTTAGAGAGCGAAGGATGGAGGGAGAAAATGTAGAAATTCTTTTCCATTTCAGATCTGGATATGAATATCCAATATATGAGGAGCTTGATAGGAGTTGAAGAACTGAAGATTGGCATCTAAAGTTCTTCTCCAAAGTCCACCCAGGATAGGGAAAATTTGTTAACAGCCCATTAGGGCAGGAGTCTTCAAACTTGGCCCTTTTATGACTTGTGGACTTCAACTCCCAGAATTCCTCAGCCAGCATTCTGGGAGTTGAAGTCCACAAGTCATAAAAGGGCCAAGTTTGAAGACCCCTGCATTAGGGAATGTTAGGAGTCTTTGAACTTAGCTGTGACACTTTTATCTTTTCCACAGCAATTGCAACTTTATCTTCAGCAATTCTTTATAGAGAAGACTACGTGTGCAATCAATCCACCAATCAATAAACAGGAATGCAATTCTTCAGGGAGGTTTTATGGACTTGGCTAGCATGCTTTCAGTCTCATAGCCCTAAGTGAATTGTCAGTGTATGTATAAGATTTGCCTAATTCCAAAAAACTCCATTTTTGTATTGTAACCAGTCATAAAATGCAGAGAAACAACAGAGAACAAAATAAATTTAAATATTCCTTTACAAATCAAACGATATTAGACAGTGGGGAAGGGGAGGTAATATCACAGCTTGAGCTGTAAAAGGAGAAAATACACAATCATGGAAAGGGGGGGAAAATTCTTTGAATCTTCACAGTGGAAGCAAAATGGGTCAATCTTCCCTAAATTAAATTACAGTTCTCTATTAGCAATACAAATTTGTATAACTAAATCATCATGCATCTAAGTGACAAGGTAAAAGAGAAAGCAACACTTCAGACAAACAGAGGCTTGATCAAGACAAAAGCGGATCCTGCTCGCACATATCTAAAGCATTGTTTCATATATTTTTAATAAAACAACCGATACAAATTCAAAACCGCTTTCATAAATCAAACATTATTCACCACAGAGATTTCAAGGTTTCCCCCCACTGAAGCACGCCTGTCTCTAAAAGAAGAGTCATTGGTGGTGGCTTGTAGAAGTGTTGCTGTTGGGTGTGTGTGTGTGTGTGTGTGTGTGTGTGTGTACGCCTGCATGTCTGTCTGTCTGTGTTTCACATGAGCGCTTGAGGTTTTATGAAAGCTTTATTGGATTTCATCGTCCCTTAAGGGGAAACCCTTTAAATGTCTCCACAATTATAAGACTAATAACAGTTTCGCTTCTAAGACACAGCCTTGACTTGACAAAGATAAGAAACTGGAAGTTACTCAGTCAATACAAAGCTATTAATCTCTGTCACCCTGCTGTCAGTGCATCCCAGAAAAACAGTGTCGTTTCTTGACCTATCCGGAGTTGTGCAGTGATTTTATTCAAGATGTCACTATTCATTGGGATAGGTTTTGTCACACCCGGACTCCTCCGAGAGGCCTCTTGTTCTTTATCTTGACTATGGTGACACCCTTCAGATAGTGGTAGTTTGTTTCCGACTCAGCTTATTGTTGTTATTTAGCAGTTATTCATGGGTAGAAGACTTAGGAGAATAAAAATAGCCAGCCCCTGCCAATAAAGGAGAAAAAGGAGAGGAGTCTGGAGCTTATGGCTTAGCATCATCATCATCATCATCATCATCATCATCATCATCATCAGAAGAAGAAGAAGAAGAAGAAGAAGAAGAAGAAGAAGAAGAAGAAGAAGAAGAAGAAGAAGTAGTTGGAAGGGACCTTGGAGGTCATCTAGTCCAACCCCCTGTTCAGGCAGGAAACCCCTATACCATTAAAGAGTCCTTTCAATGAAAGATGGAGGAAACCACGTATTTGGACTACATATTTGTTTTGGAACCAATCTAATTTGTACAAATTAATCTAGGAAGGCAAATTGGAATGTAGCTATCATTCAAATTCTGCCCTTCTTTGAAAGTTGAAATACTGGAGGAACTGCAAAAAGAAAATTGTATTTTGGTGAATTGCCATATGTAATATGCTGACTGAACTTTGTTCCCAGGGTGGATACCTTAAAAAAAATGCAGCATTTGTCAACATCATAGTGCAGGCTCATCCTGTTGTGTACTTGCACACAATGTCAGGATGCAGATGGAAAAGGGCTGGAAGTTGGCATTACAATGTTGCCCCACCCATTCCCTTCTTCATTTATCCCTTTCTACCATTCCTTGGAAGATGCCCATCATTCATCATTAAGAAATACCAGCTATTTTCCATGCACTCAGAATCAGAAATAAAAACTAGAGGCCCGTGGGTCTCAGCCTGTGGTCCGCAGACCCCTGGGGAGCAACAATGTCATCACAGCAGGTCCGCAAAGACTTGAAAAAAACTTATGATTTAAATCTTGAGTTAACTCTAGGTGGTCCATGGCCATGGCCACAAAAGGTATTTAAAGGGGGTCTGTGGTGGAGAAAAGGTTGACAACCACTGGTATAGCCTATTGGTCAGTTAGCGAAGGAGTTTGCATACTGGAATTCAGAGAAGAGCAACAAAGATGATTAGGGGCCTGGAGGCTAAAATATCTGAAGAACAACTGCAGGAATTGGAGATGTCTAATACAAAAAAAAAGACTAGGGGTGACATGATAGCAATGTTCCAATATTTGAAGGGCTGGCACAAAAAAGAGGAGGGGGGGATCAACCTATTCTCCAAAGCACCTGAAGGCAGGACAAGAAGCAAAGGATGGAAACTAATCAAGGAGAGAAGCAATCTAGAACTAAGGAGAAATTTCCTAACGGTGAGAACAATCAACCAGTGGAACAAATTATCTGCAGAAATTGTGGGTGTCCCAACACTGGAGGTTTTTTTTTTAAAAAAAAAACTAGACAACCATCTACCAGAAACAGTATAGGTCTCCTGCGAGAGCAGGGGCTTCAACTAGATGACCTCCAAGATCCCTTCCAACTCTTTTTGTGTTACTGTTACTGAGGTGACACCACTAATTCTGTGCAAAAGGCTGGAGTTTGCCTAAATGCAAGCTTGAGCGATCAAAACATGGCTCATTGGAATTTTGCAAGTACATGCCTTGAGATATAATTAAATAAGCCTGAAAAATGGGAAATGATCTAAAACAAATTAACCAAGAATATTCCAAAAAACAAACCATCTTGCCTTTTTCTTTTAATTAGCAAATTTAAATAAAGGAATCGATGAATAAGAATGTGCACCGAGTGGAAATCTCATTAAATGATTGATTATTAATAAGTTATGAATAAGGATGATTTGTCCCTGCATTTCATAAGATTGCTGTTTTGTCCCGCCGTGCAATTGAAACACGGCGAAACCGATAGCAGCCGATGCGGGGGAGGGGGTTTCCCCCAAAAAACTAGCAAGTGGAGGGGGTTTTAGCCATTCCAAAATTAGTCCCAAATGATGAGGAAAGGAAAGAAGATGGAAGACTTTTTTTTTCCAGTTACGTCAAACCTATTTCCTAATTATATTTTTATGTGTTTCCATCACAAAATATCAGTTTTCAGCCATCATGACTAGATGATATTCCATAATCTGACAACAGTTAGCAATCAGGGGGGCTATTCACAATTCTGAAGCTGGCCTTTATTTTATCTTACATTAAATCTGTGCTTTCTGATCCCCTCAACAATTTTGGTCCCTTGCCAGGGACACGCTGGACTTTGACCAAAACTATTTTAAAGCCTCTTTGTCTGCGCAGCTGTCACTTTTGTTTAGGCTCTTGGGCTCAAATTAAAAGTGAATGTCAGAACAGGATGGGTTGAATTCAGACATAAAAAGATCTGGGCTAGGGAATGCTTTCCTTTTCAAAAATAATAACTGTTACTATTCGTTTTCTTTGGGAACTCTATTTTTGTGTTTGGGTTCCTTCGATGACATTTTTTTCCCCAGAAGTGGGTTGCCATTGCCTGCTTCCGAGGGCAAAAGTAAGTGACTGGCCCAAGATCACCCAGTTGTCTTGATGCCTAACATGAGACTAGAACTCGGAGTCTCCCCTTTTATAGCCTGGTGCTTTAACCACTAGCCAAAACTGGCTCTAAAAGTATACTTAAGTCGTTTTATTTGTATGAAATGAAGGAAAGTGGCTGTTTTTCTTAATTTGTTCATTTATCGACTTTCCAGGGTTATAAAGTTGCTCTGGGCCACAAGCTCTTTGGATGTCAATCAGATATTGTATTTCAGATCATACAGAAACTTTAAAACTCCATTAAAGGAGACATAATTAAAGGACCTTAACTAAATGGAAGACAAAACGGCTGTAACTGATTGGTTTGGAAAAACTGAAGGCTCTATAAACTGTACTGAAGCCAAGTAGCAACCTTCTTTTTTTATTATTGAAAAGTTTTTCAATACATTTTATCTTTAACAACCCCTCCCCCCCACCCCCTTCCCAACCCTCCCCCCTCCCCTCCCCATCCCCGACTTCCCAGAGCTAAATACAAGGTATAAAAATAAAAGCAATCATAAACAACCCTATGCTAACAACAATAAGCTATTAAGTCTATCGCACTCTAGCTCGTATAAAATGACTACAAGCAATACTAATATCACATCAAAATTTATGCAAATGCTAAATGAAACTTTTTGGTCCCATATTTGTTCTGGATGTAGTCAATCCACTTTTTCCACTCCGTAATATAACGTTGTTGCGAATGGTCTTTCAAGTAAGCCGAGATCTTTGCCATTTCCGCCAGGTCAGAAACTTTTAAAGTCCATTCTTCTATAGTCGGCAGTTCCTCCTTCTTCCAATATTCTTGCTGCCGTAATTAAGTTCAATATCAACTTAATGTCCACAACAGTAGTATCCGTAATTATACCCAGTAAAAACAATTGCGGACAAAACTTTATCCTTTTCTTAAATATCTTCTGCATAAGTAGCAATCTTCTATTTAGCCTTTCTTTCCTTCTTTCTTTCTTTCTTTCTTTCTTTCTTTCTTTCTTTCTTTCTTTCTTTCTTTCTTTCTTTCTTTCTTTCTTTCTTTCTTTCTTTCTTTCTCTTCTTTCTTTCCTTCCTTCTTTCTTTCTTTCTTTCTTTCTTTCTTTCCTTCTTTCTTTCTTTCTTTCTTTCTCTTTCTTCCTTCTTCCTATCTTCCTTTCCACCTCCCTCTTTTCTGACCTTCCTTCCTTCCACCCTTCCACCCTTCCTTCATTCTCCTCTTTCCCCTTCCTTCCTTCCTTCCTTCCTTCCTTCCTTCCTTCCTTCCTTCCTTCCCCTCTTTCTACCTCCCTCTTCTTTCTACCTTCCTTCTGGGGAATAAATATTGTTCCTATTTTTAAGGGGTGTCAGAAGTGCAATGTTACTTTCCATCCTCCAAAGATGGAAAAAAAATATCTTTTTGCCTTCAGATATTTTGCCAATTCCTTGGAGGACAATTAGAACAGAAAAGAAGAATCCATCCTTTTTAACAAAAACCGTAGAGGCAATTATTCTTCACATCATAGTATAATTTAGACTTATTGATTTTAGAGCTCAACTTCAAGTATGATTAAGTGTGGATTTAACCAAACGCATAACCTTTCTTAAAGGGAAAAAAAATAATTTGTACTAGGAAATTGCCTCTCTTTTGGAAAGAACATTTATTCTCCCGTTCCTCATCCTCTCAAGAGTGATCACATTCAAAGATATGCAAGAGAGTCTTAAATTCATCGCCCTAGGAAAGAGGCCTTTAAAATATCACAGTATTTAATTTTTTAGTGTGTGTTAATGATTTGGGCACCACGATATTTCACTGGGTAATGAGTTAATTTGGAAGTTGTGTCATAAAAGTAAAAACCTCCCCAAAACCGCTTTTCCATTTTTTTTTATTGGACAAAACCTCAAAGCAGATCTTGGAAGTTTCCTAGTTCTGGAGAACATAAATCAACCCTGCAGCCTATGTAGAAAAGTAATGTCTCTCTTTCAAATTGCTGCAAGGAAAATGGCTCCATCTGCTTGCTACTAAGTAATAAATAATGCCACATAAATGGATTTTAGAATAACTGGGGGGGGTTGTGCCTTTTTAAAGGAAGCTTGGCCGAAGTGGGAGGAGCTGTTTCTGATCAGCCACCGCTGCCATAATGGATTCCCAACCCAACCAAATTACTTCCGCCCAAATTTCTCTGGGCTGTCATAATGGATTCCCAACCCAACCAAATTACTTCAGCCCCGATTCCTCTGGTGTCAAATTTACCTAAAGAACTTTACGGTCTTGTCTGCCTTCATAGGTAAAGGTAAAGGTTCCCCCGCACGTGCGTGCTAGTCGTTTCCGACTCTAGGGGCCGGTGCTCATCTCCGTTTCAAAGCCGAAGAGCCAGCGCTTGTCCGAGGACGTCTCCGTGGTCATGTGGCTGGCATGACTAGACACCAAAGGCGCACGGAACGCTGTTACCTTCCCACCGGAGTGGTCCCTATTTTTCTACTTGCATTTTTACGTGCTTTCAAACTGCTAGGTTGGCAGAAGCTGGGACGAGTAACAGGCGCTCACTCTGTTACGCGGCACTCGGGATTCGACCCGCCAAACTGCCGACCTCTTATTCAGGTTAGAGAATGACCTGTTGGCTGTATTGGCACAATATAAACTGCTAAGCTTGTAAGCTGCCCTGAGTCTTCGGAGAAGGGCGGGATATAAATGTAATAAAAATAAATAAATAAATAAATATGTTAAACGAACTGGTAACTTTATGCTTCAGCATATGATCCAAACCGGAGTGGAGGCTGCTAAGAGAATCAGTTGGGTCTAGTGGTTAAAACATCAGGCTAGAAACCAAGAGGTGGTGAGTTCTAGTCCTGCCATAGGCATAAAACCCAGTTGGATGGCTTTGGGCAACTCATCAGGAGACAAGGAGTTCTGGTCCAGCCCTCGGCATGAAAGTTGGCTAGGTGACTTTGGGCCAATCGTGCTCTCTCCGCTCAAGCAACCACACAAGGTGGAATGAGTATGTTTGTCCCCTTGAGCTATTCATAAAAATAATAAAAGGGAGATAGAAATAAATAAAACAAAAATAAACAATCTCCTTGGCAGTGTTTCCACACACCCCCTCTTTCTTGCATTTTTTTTTCTCTCAGCCATGGAAGAAGTGTTTCCAGAGGACTTGTGAAATTGGTCTCCTAAAAAGACCACAAGTTCCAGCGTGCCTGAACTAAAATGGGATGTAGCTTCTCCCTGAGCAATTCTTGGAGATTACAGGTCCACCCCCAGCTGCTCGGATGCTCCCCCATCCAGGTCCTCTCCTTGCTTCATAAATTTTATATAGCTGCAAAAATCTGGACAGCCACCAGGTGACAGCCCAAAATTAGATTTTCCTTTTTTTTGTAGTCCTAGAGAAAAGTTAAGCTACAGTGTGATAAATGAACATCTGGAATCTGGCATGGATTGATTATTTTAACCTGGTTTTGCCTAAGTAGTGATTAGGAGCATCGCTCAGAGAGAAAATAGATATTTAGGATTGCAGTAACTCCACCTTTAACAAAGGAGAAAATCCCTTCACTTAGATTGGGTAGGAGCTGATGATTGTTTAGCTTTGAATTGATCTTGCCCTGGTTACATTCTCCTTGAGTGTTGTTTCACAGCTGATCAGAGTTGATTTTTCCTTCTATGATGTAAACCACCATTAGTTATGCAGATTTGGCACTACAGAGATGTCATCCATCAACAAAGGAAGGGGATAGCTTTTATTCAACTAAATTGACTTCCCCCCATTGAAAACCACACACCTCTCTCTATGAAGTTCCTTGCTCAGTATGTCATCCATGACACTGGAAAAGCACACACCTCCACGTACACACATACCTTTGCGGCCTGTGTTAATGGATGGTGATCCCAACTTAGAAAATAAATGAGATTTAATGGGCATAACCTTCACCATGGTGACCTTCAGGCTATGGAACTGTGGCCATCTATCCCTTCTTCTCGTTATTTGTAGAAAAATCTGCCCGAAACGTCTGAAACCCAGCAGGCATTTGATTTAATCTCTTGCTTGTATTTGCTGTCAATTTTTGTTTATGTGATTGCAAGATGGGGTTCATATATTGTTTATATATATAATTTGATCTCTCCTCTCCTCTCTCGCACAGACACAGAGAGAGAGGTGTTTCACTGCTCATGGGAGACTTGACGGAGCAACAGATCTATATATTAGCTGCAATTAAATGGTGGACAAGAATGTGTTCTTCTTCCGGAGAAAAGCTCCATGCCTGAGTCCATCCAATTAAAAAAAAAAGAAGCTCTTTCAAATTAGTCAGGGTGGCCAGGTGGGAAAATAGAGTTTGTTCTCCCATCTTGAATTGTATGTTCAATACCTCCATGCCTTCTTTTGGAGTGAGCTTCAGATGGTGTAATTAAAGTTACGGGCTGACAAACCAGTGTCCACATTAGATGTGGGTCAGAAAAACCTGAGTCTGGGTTATGAGACTTTTGAAGCCAAGCAGCCTAGGGTGTGAAACGAAGGAATTGGATTATGTTTTGAAACTAAGAAAGTAAAGGTTTAAAAGGCACAGGGCATCCTTGGTTCTATAATTATATTTTGCAGAATTATTTTCGAGACTGGTCACTTTTTGGCCTCTTAAACTTAAAGGTTTCCTACTTTGTACCCGTCAAGCTTCCATAATATATAGGATTTAACAGAGTAACAGAGTTAGAAGGGGCCTCGGAGGTCTTCTAGTCCAACCCCCTGCTCAAAGCAGGAAACCCCTATATCATTTCAAACAAATGCTTGCGCAATCTCTTCTTTAAAACCTGGGGCGTTGGAGGACCCACCACTTCTGGAGGCAAGTCGTTCCACTGATTAATTGTTTTCATTGTCAATAAATTTCTCCTTATTTCCAGGTTGGTTCTTTCCTTGATTCTTTTCCATCCATTGCTTCTTTCCCTGCCTTCAGATGCATTGGAGAAATAGAGTGACACCCCCCCCCCTTTTCTTTGTGGCAGCCCCTTACACATTGGAAGGGCTTGCCACACTTCCAGCTAAGAGCTAAAGTGCTCTGATAGTCATCCCCGCCCCCCACTTCTGTTTTATTGCCTTGCTAGTTCCTTTGACCTCTAAATAAATTGAATTTGGGTTAAAATTGCACAGATGCTGATTCTCCATATTTACACTGACAAGACAAAGAGCTCAAAAAAGGCTACTTGGCATGCACTACAAATTGGATTCCCCCAAAATGCATTAGCATTTGTGTTTAATTTTTATTTAGTTCCTTTTTTCCCCCTCTTTGACACTGGAGTGATTGTGGAGGAAGAGCATTCTCAGGCAAATGCTCGTAATTTTAGTAAGAGAACTGCTAACTACTGCTAAACCGTTCAGAATCTGCTGGTGAGGCAGAGTATGTGATAAATAAATACGAGGGTGAAGGTTCGTTCTCCGAGCTTGTGGGTTGGTTTCCAGATGTCTTGTTACCAGTCTAGGTAACATCTTCAGTGGAGTGTCTGTGGAGATTCTTAGTCACCCAGGACTGAGAGTCAGGATCTTGTGATGGGTCTTGTGATTGGCCAGGTGTGGGTGTGTCAAGTGAGGGTCTTGTGATGGGTCTTGTGATGGGCCAGGTGTGGGTGTGTCAAGTGAGGGTCTTGTGATGGTCTTGCGATGGGCCAGGTGTGGGTGTGTCAAGTGAGGGTCTTGTGATGGGTCATGATGGGCCAGGTGTGGGTGTGTCAAGTGAGGGTCTTGTGATGGGTCATGTGATGGGCCAGGTGTGGGTGTGTCAAGTGAGGGTCTTGTGATGGGTCTTGTGATTGGCCAGGTGTGGGTGTGTCAAGTGAGGGTCTTGTGATGGGTCATGTGATGGGCCAGGTGTGGGTGTGTCAAGTGAAGGTCTTGTGATGGGTCTTGTGATTGGCCAGGTGTGGGTGTGTCAAGTGAGGGTCTTGTGATGGGTCATGTGATGGGCCAGGTGTGGGCATGTCAAGTGAGGGTATTGTGGTGGGTCTTGTAAATACATAAGTAAGCAAGCAAACACATCTGCCCAACTTTATCTTGTTTATTTGTCGGTAAGGGTTAAATTCACTTTCTACAAATCTGTATCATGATGACCACTTCAAGAAGTAGATCCCTTTTCTTTTCTTTTTTAATTCCAAAAGTGACTATCATATAGCAGTGCTATGAAAGGACGTTCTTTTTCATCATTGGTTTTCACTGTTTCCAAGCAAAAAAAACGCCTGCTTTTAATCCTTAGAAGAAGCTCTGAGTGGCCATGGATGGTTTTTTGGTTTGTTTGTTTCTTGTCTCTGCTTCTGATATGTTTCCATAATCTGCACTCCATCTGCTTGCACGCATGCGTCCATTGAGCTTTCCTCTGTATACTCCCATGAGGATCTTGCAATGCTTTGTCTAGATCAGGGGTATAGAACCTTATATGCAACTTTAAGACTTGTGGATTCATCTTTCAGAAGGCTGGCTGGGGAATTCGGGGAATTCAAGTCCACAGGTCGTAAAGTTGCCAAGGGTGGACACCTTTGATCTAGATTTTGGCAGTGGTTTGTCCTCCAAGCTTGTTTCAATTTAGTTTCTGAACATTTCGTTACCAGACTAGATGACATCAGCAGCAGGATTTTCTTGTCCTATTCCTCTTTAGCTAATATGTGTCTTGTTTGCAAGTGTGGCCAGTTGGCCCTGTGATTTAGTTCTTCGTTTGGAGCTATATTTAAATTCTGAGCATTTGATTGGTTCTCTTGTTGATTGGTCGTACAAATGAGTTGGTTTCTTAGGTATTCATTCATCTGCTGGAACTAAATCAATAGGCTTGTTAATTGCTCCTTTGGTAGAATACCAGGCTTCAATAAATTCACGTGTCTGGCTGGTGTTGGCGTGGCCAATGATTTTTTGTCCCTTCCCAATCAAACGGGTGTTGTCCGTTGTCAATGTGGCTCGAGAACAGGGATTTTTGGTCATGCCGTTTAACTGGTAGTCGATGTTCATGAACCCTTGTTTTCAATTGCCCTCCTGTTTGACGTAGATTTTAGTTTATATTCAAGCTATAGAACCGTGGACTGCAAGAACATCTAAGTCATTAGCTCTTCATTATAATCAGCCGTGGAGGAGATCTCTGGCAACTATCAGAAAGCATATCTGCGCACAGGTATCCAATGTCTATGGAGGTTCTCCGTCATCCAGGTCATGGTTGTCCCAAAGGTGCTTTTTCAAGAGGCAACTGGACTTTGTTTTTTCTTTGAAGATGTTTGGCTCCTCAATCCAAGAAGCTTCTTCAGCCCTGACTGGATGGTGGGGAATGAAAAGGTTTATTAGTGGAACAACCTGCCTCCACTGGAACAACCTGCCTCCAGAAGCTGTGAATGTTTCAACACTGGAAGTTTTTAAGAAGAGACTGGACAGCCATTTGTCCGAAATGGTATAGGGTTTCCTGCCTGAGCAGGGGGTTGGACTAGATGACCTCCAAAGTCCCTTCCAAATTTTTATTATTATTATTATTATTATTATTATTATTATTATTATTATTATTATTATTATTATTAATTTTCAGGTATCCAGTGATGTAACCATTAGGCCTCAGGTGAACTCATCTCATCTAAAACCTCATCCCATTAAAGTGCACCCCTCATACAACAGAGGTACTTTGGACTCTAGACTCACCATCTATCCACAATTGGCTACAGATTGTTTTAGGACAATGAATGATGTCATTCCTGACGTCAAAGTCTTCCCAGACGTTTCTACATAACAGAAGTCCTTAGTTCTATTTCACTTCTGCTTCTTGATTTAAACATAACTTCCTGCTTGCCCTAAGATGCCCCCCCTTAGATGACTTCTCTTTTAGCTGAAAGAGAAGTTTAAACTATTTAAGTTTATTCTAGCATTTCCCATTGCAGAACCACTAGGGTTAAAGTAGCCCATTTATTTTTTTTCCCAATGAGTTTTAATTTAAAGGATGGAACGCCCCAGTTATTTGCTTTATCGCTTGCCTTCTCTTCTGACAGTTGCACTAACAGATCTGGTTCTATTTATGCAATGAAATTTATGAGACTTTACCATGGGGAAAGCTCATTTATCTGCCAACCCACGTCAGCAGAATTATAAACCTGTCAAAGCCACAGTATTTCCAAAGTGACCTATGCTGGCTGTAAAAACCAGTGCAAATGCTCGAATAATGTATGACAAGCAATGAAACAATTCTTGGCGAATAATAACAGCACTGCAAAATAAAAGAGTGCCATACTTTGGTGTCTTTAGAATAATGAAGGACTTCTACAGTATTCCAGCTTCCTTGAGTTCAGTTAAATATTGTGTTGTAGAGATTTTCTTTTTTAAAAAAAAAATCTTTGCATTTAGAGCAGACATGTCAAACACAAGGCCCGGGGGCCAGATCCGGCCTGCGAAGTGATTTCATGCGGCCCGCGAAGCCATCCTGGAAACAGTGAGGGAACGGCCCCCACTGCCTTGGCCCTGGCCCAGAGACCCTCCTCCTGCCAGAGACCCCCAGATCTGTCCCACTCCTGCCCAGGCCCCCATAGGCACCCTTGATGCGAACGATGTAGAGCTGACCACGCCCACCCAGCAGGTCATACGCACTCTAGCCACACCCACCCAGTAGGCCATGCCTACCCAGGCCACACCCACCCGGCCCCCTGAGGGCAACTGCAATGCTGATGCGGCCCTCAATGAAATTGAGTTTGACACCCCTGATTTAGAGGATCAACATTAATTTGCCTTCCTTTTTTGTAAGGTCCCAGGAAGAATTAAACTTTTACTATCTGTAAATAGAAACCACTATTTTTGAAGACTACAAGACTTGTCACCATGATGGGCAAAGAAAACTCAGAGTACCTCTGGGGTTCTTGCAGGATTAGCAGGCAGGAAATCATACTCATTCTCTTTAGGGCTTTAGAAGAGTCCTGCTTGTTGGGAAATTGCCAGCTAGGCTAGAAGGAAGGAGGGAGGGGGTTAAGTGAGGTTCCAGCATGGAATCTTTGCACAGTTGCCAAGATCCCTGAAACCTTACCTGGTCAATCCCAGGGGAAGGAGAGCAGTTTGGTGAGATTCTTGTAATAGAGAAGGTAAACAATAAAGTTGCTGTCTTTTGCTCTTCACAAGCAGTTCTGATTACTTGCACTTGACATTGCTAGTCTTTTCTGAGAAAATGTGACGTTCCAGAGAAAAATTGGAAACCATTCAGGAAAATGTTTCTAAAAGCATATTTAAATACTAAATGTTTAAATTTGCTTTTTAATTTGCTACCTTCATTTTTCCTCTGGTTTTTTTTTTTGGCCCCTAAACATACATCTATCTGCTGATGGCCAAAAGTCCAAGTAGTCATAGTAATTGTAGAAGAGCTCCAGGATCTTGCAAAGGTATACAATTACATGTGGTTTGGCACACACATACACACACACATACAAACACACATTCTACATGCCAAAGTTTTGGGCACCACTCAGAGATTCATTATATGTTTCATCTGAATAAAAAAAAGTGGCGGGGGGGGGGGTAGAGAGACAATTATTCTGTACATGGCTGGAGAGGAATTATTTAAACTGAAATGATTGAAACTTTGTTTTGTGTTCTACCCTTGCCCGCTATCTTTGAAAGAATATCAGTGTTCCATTCAGATCTGTGTGGGGTTTTCAGCTCAGAAAAGTCAAAAAATATTCACCTGGTAATTATTTTGAAAATTTGATCTGAAAAGGAAGGAATGCAGTACATTGTTGTTACCAAGGCTACTTGGGTCATTCACCATAAATACATTATTAACTAACTAGCTTTAACTAATGGGTTGTCAAGGAATCCAAGGTAAAAGTCTGCAAATTACATTGAGGTCAATTAACAGTTCCAGAATAAATCTCTACTGCTTCTGCCTCTAGGATCTTGGTGGGGTCTGTGTTGACCTTCAATCTTTTTCAGCACATTTTTTTTTAACATTTTCATAGAATCTCAAAATGCAGAGGTGAAGAGAAATGTACATGCTTCTCAACAGCTTCATTTCATATTGTTGAACCAAGATGTTAGTGAGAATGTAACTATCCTTCCAAATGTTCACGTCTCCAAATGCTGCAATGCAATCTTAAAAAATGGGTATAAATGTATACGTTTCTTTGGTGAAAAATTTGCACGGAACAACTTAACATTAGGGAGATTAGCATGTGTTTGAACAGGAGGAATTGCTTGCTACAATCAATGTATTTATAAGACAAACCTGCTTCCTAATGTTCATAAGACACATTTTAAAAAAAAATCGGTGAAATGAAAACAGGAGAAATCAAAGGCCAAAATCAGCCTATTGCAAAATAGGCTATTAAATCATCTAGTAAGCCACAATAAGGTCTTTTGACTTCAGCATTTGATGACTTACATTTTTCTTCTTTAGCTATGATTATTCTCAATCTATCTTCTGTTATCTAGATTTGATACTCCAGAATTTTTTCTACTCTACCATGGTCTCCTTCAATATACTTTGTGTCAGTTTCCCCCCCTTCCCAAAAAATAACCTATAATGGGATGTGAGAATATCTTTAAGGAACAAGAGGAAGAGCCAAACCAAGATAAGAGAAATCTGAGTCTAAAATAGGAATCTAATTTGAGAAAACCTCCTAGGCTTAATTGTCTCTAGTTGTCTTATAGATAAAAGAGAGGAAAGGGTAGATGCTTTTAGATTTGCAAGACTCTGTTCCCGTAACAAAGTTATTAAGTTGCTATTCACAACTTGGATTTTGCTACTTCAAAGGCCTGACACAAAGACACACAACTGGCTCTAACTGCAAACAAACACCGCTACAGGGGTACCTTGAAACTCATTGTTAATTGGTTCTGGGAGGTGCAAAGAGTAGCAAAAATGGTAAGTACCAAACAAATGTTTCCCATAAGGAATAATATAGTGAGTCACAAGAGAGCTGACATGACACATTTTAGCTTGTGAGTTGAGTACCAAACAAACAATAAGTGCAGGGACAAAATTTTCACATCGAAATGTGTTGAGTACCAAAGTCGATGAATTTCAGAGCAGTTGAACACAAAGGCACCACTGTACTTCGAAATATCTTAAGAAACAATTTATATTGCAGGAGCTGTGGCACACTTATAGTAAATTAGTGCCCTCACTGCAAATGAGTTCCATTTCTGGAGGCATGTGGCCCACCAAATCTCTCTTCTTTCTCTCATGTTCTAAGATTATGAAGGATTTGTTTTATATCAGCAGAACTATCGACATCTACCTCTTTAGAGTGTTCTGCACTCCAAATCTCAGCAAGCAAAGATTAATTCTATTAAACAATTAGGTACACTGGATCTTTGGATTGCGTTCTGCTAAATGTTGTCAGGAAGTAACCCAGGCAAGACATGCAACAAAATTTAAATGTTAAATATACTTAATCATTTTTTCTTTAGGTATTTTCTGACAAATGACAATTAGATTTCTCTCACCCACATTTTTTCTACATTTGGAAAGCTTGTGTGCAATGCTGATGAACTAGGTTCATATTGGCGGGTCAAAAGCTGGACAGACCTAAGCTTTGTTGATTCTAAGTCAAAGAAGATGCAACCGTAAGGGTGAAATTCAACTAAACTTTACAAAACACACAGGGATGGCACTCAATGGACCAAAATCCATAAAGTGGAACTGATGAGCAAAAGGCCATTCTGGAGATCAGAAGCACCGATTGCTCATTTCGGTAGAACTTGGTCAGCTGCAAAATGTTGGTAGAACTTGGTCAGCTGCAAAATGTCCCAACACCTTGGAGGTGCTCGACAGGAAATTCCAGAACTAAAAAGGTAACTTAGGAAGTTTAAAAAAAAAAGAAAAGAAACCTCCATTATGGTACAATGCAGAGGTCAGCTGCTTCTGTACTGTTGTCACGAAAACTACACCGATAGGTCTGCAAAAATCCCCAAAGTTCAGAGGAAATCAAGGGATTGTTTAACTTTAACTGCCAAGTATCCTGACCTCAGTTGTTCTGATTCCAGACATGGTGTGTGCCAAAATGCCTTGGAAAGAGGCCCATTTGTTCTTGCAAAAACTGTTGACAAACTAGGCAGTCGAGAGGTAGTAAAGTGATGGCTGCCTGTCTCTTTTGACTGATGTGTCTACAGGAGACACAAAAACACAGGCTTACAGAAAGCTGACCTTGCGCTGTGGGTGATCCGTCTTCACGGAACTTGTCATGTTCACACAAGCATCAATTTCACAGAGGAAAAAAAAAAGAATCAGGCCTGTGAAACAAGACATCATTAAAGCGGTGTGTGTGGGGGGAAATGTTCAAAAGCTTGGGAAGGATCTCGCCGTACATTTTTTTAAAAAAAAAATCAGCACAATCCTCTGGCTGTGTTTCTTCTACCATTCTAAGCTAATAAACGTGAACTCAGACTCCCCACTCTGTGGATTTCCAAGGTTTTTCTCCCCCCCCCCTCTGTCCTTTTAATCCATAGGGTTAAACACCCTTCATACAAGCAAAAAATAAGTTTTAGTTGCAGAGCCGGTGTAGAAAAGTGCTTCATCCTTCTCTCCTTTTTGTTTTTCAGCGCAGATGTCTTCCCCAGCAAGCTGATTTTCTCTTTGCCTACACAAATAGAAGTTTCATACAATCATATGGCTGGATGGTACTTTAGAGGTCTTCTAGTCCAACCCCCCACCCTAGGCAGGAGTCCTTATTCCATCCTGAGCAAACGGTTGTCCAACTTTTCCTGAAAAACCACCAAAGATGAAACTCCCACAACTCCAGGCCACAAACTGTTCCATTGTTTCAAGGGGAATCGCACCGTGTTTTTTTCCTGCGAGTAAATCTATCAATGGATCCGACAGCTTGTATTAACGGAGGGAAGGATTTATATTCCTTGCAGTCGTCGGATCATTAGCACTCTCTCTGAGAATCATTGAGGCCACTCGGAGGTTTATTTGTGCCCTCAGGGTCACCGGAATAGTGCAAATGGGCGTGGAGCCTTCTTGGAACTGCTGAAAGGACTGGAGGAACGTAAAGGAGTATAAATCCTTCTATTCTGCCCCATTCAGTCAAAACTGAGGAAGCTTCTTGGATGAGAAGCGAAATGTCTTCAAGGAAAAACAAAAAAGTCCAGCTGCCTTTTGAAAAAGCACCTTTGGGATTTCTTAAGTGTCACACTGTATGTGAATTCAGTCAGTCTGTCGGATCTTCTCCACACTGCTGGTTTTGAAGCTGAGAACGGAGAGTGGCTACTACGACTGAGAGAAGTTAGCGATGCGCTAACTTAAGTGATGACTTAAGTGATAACTTAAGTTCCTATACTATCGATGTGTAAGAGCCCATCTTTCACGTTTTATAGGGCATCGGGGTGGATATCTCCAAAGAAACTTGAAGCTGTCGTCAGGTTTGGCCTTCAGGGTGTCCTTGTTAAAAAGAGATAGAGCTGACACTATGCAGGTTTTCTTAGGCAGTAGTTCTTTGCTATTTTTATTATGCCCTATCTAATTCTGCACACCGGCAGGAAGAAGGAGAATTGAAATCCACGGGATGGTTTAATTGCTTTTGGCTTTGTTTGTTTTGTTGCTTCTGGGTTTTTGTTGTTGTTTTTTTTTTAGTGTGAGGTAAGCTGTTTTTATGTTTTGTATACACTGACAGTTCGAGCCGGGAGATTTCTCTCTGGATTCTGAAACGGTATTAAAAACAGCAGACAAACAGATCTGACGGGAAACATTGACTGATGTCCAATATTCACTTATTAAAGAATATAAATGAAGCAAGGAGGGTTGAAAGCGGACTTGATACGTCCATTTGGGATCATTTTTTGGAATGACAGGAATAGCAGCATATTATTAGATGCCAGAAGACTGTTATTCTGAGCCATGCCAAGTGAATCAATATAATTCTGTCGGGGGGGGGGGGTGGAGGAGGCGAAAAAGGAAGGGGTGAGCAAAAATAAAGAAGTATGCATTGCCAGAATTTTAAAAAAGAGATGAAATGTCAGTCTTTGTCATCGTTGCTAGCCTTTTAAGGATGAGGCAGAGGTGGGATATTCTTCAGCCAGCACATGTAGATAGTTCTCGACTTGCAACAGCTCATTTAGTGACTGTTCAAAGTTACAACAACACGGAAAAAAAGGACTTATAACCGGGTTTCACACTTACGACCATTGCGGCACCCCCAGGGTCACGTGATAAAAATTCAGATGCTTGGCAACTGACTCGTATTTATGACGGTCGCAGTATCCCAGAGGGGTGGTGTCACATGATCCCCTTTTGTGAATTTCTTACAAGCAGCACAGTAAATGGGGAATCCAGATTCATTTAACAAGCTTGTTCCTAATTGAACAACCACTTAACCGCTGGGGCAAGAAAGGTCCTAAAATGGGGCAAACTTCACTTAACCAATGACTCGCTTAGCAACAGAAATTTTGGGCTCACTTGTTGTCATAATTTGAGGACTTCCTATAAATAAATCAGATACCTTTGAACTTCAAACCTTCTTCCATTCAGTCTAGAAGTCAGGCAAAACGTTTCCAATGAGTCTGAAGTTAATTTCAGAGTTGTTTTGGTGGGACGGGGTAGGAGACGGGAATGTATAAAAATAAAGAGGTAAAAGAGATAAGAAACTAAAAAAAAAAGGAAGCACCGGGAAAGAAGACAGAGGTTCACACTGGCGAAGTATAAGCCATGGAGAAAGGGGATGTGTTCAGATCGTGCCTGTCCCGACCTTCTTTTCAACCGATCATTACATTCTTATTGTCCCTGCGACCTCTTAAGTTGCAAAGTTCCTTTACCCCTTCATTTATTTACTTCTCATCTTTCTTAGTCCTCAAATCATCCGTTTATTTATTCTTCTTTCAGGGAAAAGGGTGAATAAGGTTTCCAGTTGCACAACAAAGTTTTTTTGTTGTTTGTTCGCTGACCAAACAAGTCAGCTTCGCTATTTCTGCAAATTCTGATGTTTTCATAATTGATTCCTCTTGACTGCGGGCGTTTCATCATTCTTCCATTGGCATGTCTACCTGTCTCACAGCCTCCAACCCTTGTATTTTGCGGCATGCAGAAAAGCATTTGGATGCAGAAACTGTACGGGAAGTTTATCCAGCATGACTAGGAGCAGGATTGGTCAAGTGGTTGGGATGCCTGTGTTCGAGACACGAGAGCTGCTGTGGGCAGGGTTGAGTTCCCATCCTTCACTCCAGCTCCTGCTGAGGACATAAAAAGGGCCCCTAACTGAGTATCCCTAGGGCAACAGTGATGTCACTGGATAATCCTTTCAAATCAGAAGCACCTTGGTGCTTTGGACCCGAGTGTAAAAAAAAAAAATCCAGCATCACTTAATCAAATGGAGGCTGAGTTGTATGACTAGAGATCACCAAAATCTGATTCCACAGCAATGGGTGACCTCTTGCAGAGGTTTCGAGGAGATGTCAATAGCATTTAGCAAAATCACTTAGATTTATATACCGCTTCGCAGTGCTTTACAACCCTCTCTAAGCAGTTTACAGAGTTAGCGCGTTGCCCCCAACAGTCTGGGTCCTGGTTTTACTGACCTCAGAATGATGGAAGGCTGAGTCAACCTTGAATCGGTGAGAATCTAACTGCTGAACTGCTGGCAGTCAGCAGTCAGAAGTAGCCTGCAGTACTCCATTATAACCAGTGGACCTCCACGGTTCAAACAGAGGCGGTATGATCCTGGATTCCCACAGCACTACCCAGTTGATAGCTCTGGGCTCAATCTCCTCTCTAGAGCAGTCTACCCCTTCCTTCATCATATCTCCTTGGATATACTTTTCCCCAAGAGCTAGTCGGAAAAACTGCTTCTGGTTTTTGTTGCCTTGCTGTCTTGATTGATGAGACAATAGTTGTCTACTGCTGTCTTGATGGACGAGCTTGCTTTAATATATCATACCATATATAATCTCAAGCAGATAGTGTAAGCAACAAGTAGACATAGCAACACAGAACAGTGAGTTGGGGGTGGGGAATTGGACAGCAGGAATGATGCCACATTGCATGATAAATTCCTCTAGCTATTATAGGGGTCACCAGAGAACATTGGTGGCATAGATGCCCTTTCCAATAGCAGCTGTCACACTTCAACCCACCCAACCGTTTCTTTCTATCAAAAGGTTTAATGCAGCACATCAAAGAGCCCCTATCTTTACTTTGCGTAATTAAGGAAGAATTATTGGCAACTATGTAGAAACCAGCTAACCAACCCATCCCACCAGAAGGAAGTAGATAAATCAAGAGGAATAATGTCAACAAACTCCTGCGAACATCCAAAAACCCGCAGTGAAAGCAGATGGCAATAAAAGCAAGGAGATAAAACAGCTTACTGGGAGTTTACCCAACACAAATGAAAACAAGGCATGTCTGTGTGTGTATGTGTGCATATAGGCGTGTATGTGTGTGTGTGTGTGTGTGTGTGTGTGTGTAGATAGATAGATAGATAGATAGATAGATAGATAGATAGATAGATAGATAGATAGATAGATAGATAGATAGATAGATAGATAGATAGATAGATAGATGTGTGGATGGATGGATGGATGGATGGATGGATGGATGGATGGATGGATGGATGAATATAAAGAGATAGATGGTAGAGGTAATTAGATAATAGATAGATAGGTAGACAGACAGACAGATAGATAGATATAAAGAGATAGATGATAGATTGGTAGGTAGATAAGTAGATAAATATGATAGATAGACATAGATAGATAGATAGATAGATAGATAGATAGATAGATAGATAGATAGATAGATGATAGATAGATGATAGATAGATAGATAGACAGATAGATAGATAGATATAGATAGGTGTGTGGATGGATGGATGGATGAATATAAATAGATAGATGGTAGATAGGTAATTAGATGATAGATAGATAGATAGATAGATAGATAGATAGATAGATAGATAGATAGATAGATAGACAGACAGACAGACAGACAGACAGACAGATAGATATAAAGAGATAGATGATAGATTGGTAGGTAGATAGATAAGTAAATAAATATGATAGACAGACAGACAGACAGACAAAACAGCTTGCCTCCAGAAATTGTAGGTGCTCCATCACTGAAGGCTTTTAAGAAGATACTAGACAGCCATTTGTCCAGAATGACACAGGCAGGCTCTCCTGCTTGAGCATGGGGTTGGACTACAAGATCTCTAAAGACCCTTCCAACCCTGTTATTCTATGTTTTGTGATGTGGCTAAGGCAAGGGGAAAATATGGCACAAAATTTAGGCCAATCTTTTAAAAGGGAAAAAGGGTTCTTTAGAACAGGGGTCCCCAGTGTGTGGCCTATTCGCAACCGGGCCGCGTGAGTGGCTGGCTGGTGCACGCGCTCGCAGCCCCACTCGTGTAAACCTCACTGGCTCACTGGCTCGGGGGGTGGGGGGGCTCACGGTTCCACTCACGTGAGCATTGCAAGTGCCCACAGCCTCATTTGCACAAGTGCTTGGAGCCTCGCTCACATGAGCATCACGAATGTTCTCAGCCTCACTCGCACGAGCAATGGGTGCTCATGTGCATGCACGCGCATGTGCCTGCCCCTCCCACAAAGCATCCCCTCTTTTTTTCCCATCTCCCTCCTTTGGGGCCCCAACCCAGAAAAGTTGGGGAACTCTGCTTTAGGAGATATTCATTGGGAAAACCTATCCCTAAGCCAGCCTACTTACTTTCTGCTTAGAAAAAGGACTTCTAACTTCTAACTGTGGTGCAAAAGTGCCCTCCTCAAGCTACTTACACCCAACAGGTCAGCAGGACTGGAAGAAAACCATCTGAGGTTTCCAAAGCCACAAGACACAAAAGTAAGCAGGGAATTGGTTGCAAGAAAAGCAGGTTAACTGCAATTAGATGAGGTTGGAAAATAAGTCGGGTCTCTTCAGAGCTGAGCTGTGCCCTTATGGAAAGTTGCAAAGAAGCACTGCAAAGGGTGAGCTTGCAGGAAATTATTTTACACGGGGAAAGTTTCTTCGACACCCCCACCCACCCACCCACCCACCCGTTCTGCATTCTGAGAAGTAAAGGAAGCTACTTAAGAGGAGCACAGAGCGTGCCCTAAATTTGAAAGAAAGAGCATAATTTCCTCTCGCAATCTGCATAAGAACGTTGGAACTCAAGGCCACTGGAAACAGTCATGTACAGTTGATCCATGGCAAAACACCTGGGTTGTGCTAAGCCTAAATAAGCCAAAGTAGAAAGCGTGGGAAATAAACTCGGAATAGCACCATCTTGATCATGCTAGGTATAGGTCAAAGGGTAAGAAATAGACTCAAAATAACTTAACCGTGTTAGGTAAGAGTTGAAGTAGAGAGGGGCTTGACAAGATTTCAAGTTTCTGTTAGCCTAGTCTTCTACACAGAGTGTAATTTGTATCTTTTCAGTTCCCAGAGATGCTAAGCTGCCTTTTTTTTGACAACATATGCATGTTTTTAGTATCGTAATATTTTAATATATTTTAATATTTTCTTTAGAGAGCAAGCATCAGAATTTCATTTTTTAATGTGTCCAGTATGTTCACAGAAAAAAATGGCAATAAAATCTTCTCTTCTCTTCTCTTCTCTTCTCTTCTCTTCTCTTCTCTTCTCTTCTCTTCTCTTCTCTTCTCTTCTCTTCTCTTCTCATCTCATCTCTCATCTCATCTTATCCTTCTGTCCTGTCCTGTCCTGTCCTGTCCTGTCCTGTCCTGTCTTACAGAAATGGTGATAAGAAGCTTTGAGCTACTCCTCACAAAGGGTTTTTTTCAAAAGGCAACATGTTTTGTTTTTTTTCCTTGAGGAAGAAGAGGTTTCGCTTCTCATCCAAGAAGCTTCATCAGTTTTGGCCGGATGGTGGGGGTTATAGAGGGAATGGTTCTGACAGGATGGGAAAAGGGTGGAAGGATCATATTTCTTTGCAGTCATCTGGTCATTGGTAGTCTCTCTGAGAGCTCTTGAGGGCACTTGGGGGTTTATCTATGCCCTCAGGACCATCCATATCAGAGTGCAAATGGGGGTGGAATCTTCTTGGAACCACTGAGAGGACTGCATTGTAGACAGGAGGTAGATGGGGTCTTATGGCGCTGTTGCCACAGGAGTGCTCAGTGTTACCATAAATGGCCTCTTTTACCCCTTTTTCAACCCGATGGCCCTCTCTATCCAGAAAGTGGACTTTGACTCTGCAATGTCGCGTGGTTGAACGGAGAGGCGGACACTTGAGCTGGGTAGTATTACTTTATTGAGTCAGAAATGAAGCTGGAGCAAAGGGGTTACCTGGTGTCTTTTTATACCTGCCCAGGTGAATGGTGACCAATAGATTTAAACCTGGGCTTCCCGCCAGTGCAGGTGGCCAATGGATTTAAACCCTGGCTTCCCGCCAGAGCTGACCATGCCCTGGGGCTGCCAACGACTCGCTCTATTCAGGCTTTCCCGCCAAAAGTGGTTATAGCCTGGAGCTGTCCAGCCCCCTGCTGTGCTGACATTTCCATGTATGCTTTAAAGGCATACACTACAGACTCACTCAAGACTATCCACAGTTTAAGATACTTGAACCTGGATCTCCACCATTCATGGATGAATCAAGTAACTCCATGATCTGCACCAGACAAAGGCAAAAGAAGAAGACCACTGAACGGAGAGGGAAAGCAAATGGAGGAGAGTCCAGTTTTGCTCCTATTAAGGAGGTGGGAAGAAAACAAATTGCTGTAGGAATGGAGAACTGGAAGCTAAAAAAATAACCCCAGCGGGGTCCTGATTGGAAATTGATCATCTAGAAGAGGGGACATTCTCTAGGGGGGTGTCCTTTAACTCTGTTTCTTTGAGCTGAGACTACCAAGCAGTAATCCAAAAAGTCTGAATCCTTTTACTCCTCAGATAAAAGACTCAGTCTTTGTAGCTTCACGTTACTTGTTTGATCCTTTTTTGATGAAGCTAGGAAGGAGTGCTAAAAATGTGAAGGACAAACTAGGTAACCTCTAATGATGATGGCGTCTAGTCATGCCGGCCACATGACCACGGAGACGTCCTCGGACAAGCACTGGCTCTTCGGCTTTGAAATGGAGATGAGCACCGGCCCCTAGAGTCAGAAACGACTAGCACGCATGTGCGGGGGAACCTTTACCTTTACCTTAATGAGAACTTATACCATAAGTTCGGGGGTGGGATTCAAATAGGTGAACAACCGGTTCTCTGTGTGGATGCCGTTTCCAGACGTCCGTTCCGGGCCTGGGCAACAAAAAATTAGTTACCGGTTCTGCCAAAGTGGTGCGAGCCAGCTGAATCCCACCACTACATAAGTTTAAGGTCAATCATGCAGGGAGCTGTTTTACCCATTATGGATTGGATATAATTAAGTATTTTTCCCCCATGGATTAGTTTTAATATTTATTTGTTTGTTTGTTATTAGATCTTTATCCCACCTTTATTACTTTATAGGTAGCTCAAGGCAGCAAACGTATCTAATGTTCCTTCCTCCTCCTATTTTACCTACTACAGCAACCTTGTGAGGTAGGCTGGGATGAGAGAAAGAGAGTGTGACTGGCCCAAAGTCAGCCAGCTGGCATTCATGGCTAAAGCGGGACTAGAACTCACCACCTCCTGGTGATTGGCCCAAAGTCACCCAGCCAGCTTTCATGGCTAAGGTGGGACTAGAACTCACCATCTCCTGGTGATCAACCTCCTTTCATGCCTAAGGTGGGACTAGAATTCACCATCTCCTGGTGATTGTTCCAAAGTCACCCAGCCGGCTTTCATGGCTACGGTGAAACTAGAACTCACCATCTCCTGGTGATCAACCTCCTTTCATGCCTAAGGTGGGACTAGAATTCACCATCTCCTGGTGATTGTTCCAAAGTCACCCAGCCGGCTTTCATGGCTAAGGTGAAACTAGAACTCACCATCTCCTGGTGATCAGCCAAAGTCACCCACCCTGCTTTCATACCTAAGGCAGGACTGGAACTCACCATCTCCTGATTTCTAGTCTGGTACCTTAATCACAAGACGAAACTGACTCTCCGGATATAAGCATAAAGTTTTCCCAGGGAATTATCCTTTGGGGGAGGGGGAGGTTTAATACTATCCACAGAGTTTGCCCACTTTGGTTGTCCCTGATTGTACAGAGCAGAAGGCTGTTAGGTGCTCGCCTCTCCTTGTCCCATCCTGCCTGTTCTTTGAGGATCCTGCTTTGATCGCATTTGCCGTAGAAAAGCTAAGTAATGTTCTCAAGTAGCTGAGCTTTTACTGCCCTGGGCCTGGAGGCAACGGATGACCTATTAGAAGGATTCCAGCTGACTACTTCCCTCCCAGCATTGAAGAAGAGATCCCAAGCATGTTAATTCTGGAGGTCACTTGGTGTTTGTGAGAAGATTGATCTTGGTAATACATAGAGGACACTCGCTGTTTTTTTTTCCCTAATGGTGTCTTTGCCCCATCTATAAAATATATCCGCACGCTTTTAATTTTCTACCATTGAATTTCAAATAGCGATAAGGTGCCCTGAGCTGGAAAGAGGTGGAATAAAAAATGTTGCAAATAAATATGCACCACAAAAATCTGATTAATGCAGTGTTATTGCAAAAAAAAAGATATTTAAAAAAAATCACAGTTTGGTTTTTGTTTTTTTTTTTGAGGAAAAAAAAATATTATCCTTACTTTTGTAATGGGAGTATAAAAGTAAATACAAGCAGTCTCGACTTATGAACACCGCGGAGCCCAAAATTTCTGTTGCTAAGCGAAACATACGTTAGGTAAATTTTGTCCCATTTTCTGACCTTTCTTGCCACCGTCGTTAAGCTGAATCACTGCAGTTCTTAAGCTTAGTAACATGTTTGTTAAGTGAATCTGGCTTTGCTTGTCAGAATGGTCACAAAAAGTGTTCACACAACTCCGGGACATATTTATGATGTTCATATTTATGACATCATAAATATGAGTCAGTTGCCAAGCATCTAGATTTCGATCATGGGACCATGAGGATATTGCAACGGTCATAAGTGTGAAAAACAGCCGCACGTCACTTTTTTCAGTGTCGTGAACTGCTGTAGCTTGAGGACTACCTGAACTTATTTTGTCACCCAACATTCCTGAAGCTCTTGAAGTCTGGGGATAAACTTGTTCAGGAGGAAAGGCAGTAGGGTAGAGTAAGTTTACCTTGTTGAAGATCCAGAGTTATATCCCCTTCACCAGGGGTCTTCAAACTTGGCCCTTTTATGACTTGTGGACTTCAATTCCCAGAATTCTTCAGCCAGGTATGGCTGAGGAATTCTGGGAGTTGAAGTCCACAAGTCATAAAAGGGCCAAGTTTGAAGACCCCTGCCCTTCACTTTCACATCAGATGAGCAAGGACTCCTGGGTAATTTTGTGAGATAGCCAGTCAGTTACAGATGGATTCTGCTCATATGATGCACAAAGCCACAGGAGAACTACTCTCCTGCCATCTTATCCCATTGTTGTTCTCAGCTCCTTATCCAGAGTTAGAGGCCCAGCTGAGCACTAACCTAAAAACCTAACACCTATTTTGGATTTGCAGAGCCTGGAATTTCAAAGTGAAGGATACAATTTGGTACAGTGGTACTTCATTACTCAATGTTAATTGGTTCCAGGAGATGTGATAGGTACCAAAAATGATGAGCACCAAAAATGATGAGTACCACATGCGATGAGTACCAAACCAATTTTTCCCATAAGGGAAAATACAATGAGTCACATGGCAGCCAACATTGACAAGTTCTGGCTTGTGCGTTCAGTGCCAAACCAAATGACTAGTAACAGGGACAAAAATGTTCATGTCGAAATACGTTGTGTGCCAAATTCAATGAGTATCAAAACAATTGAGTACCAAGGCACCAGTGTATTTGCCAAATTCCAGATGGATATTTAATCGATCTGCTCATCTTGGAAGTACAGATGGCTCTTGTTTTCTGGTTGCCTACCCTGAATAAACCACTTCAGCCAGTTCGCACCACTTTGGCAGAACCGGTAGCTAGTTTTTTGTTGCCAAGGCCCAGAATGGACTTCCGGAAGCGGCATCCACACAGAGAACCGGTTGTTCACCTATTTGAATCCCACCACTGCACAGATATTAAGATGGGGTGGGCCATAATATGGTAGAGTTGGAGGAGAACCCAAGCTAACCTAACCCTCTACAATGCGCAAGAAAAATCAATTAAACCATCCAGAAGAGGTGGTAGTCCAGACTTTCAAAAACCTCCAGAGATGATGAAGCCACAAACTCAACAGGAAGACCGTGTCGCTGTCTTACAAAACAGACTACTGAAATAGTACATTTATTTCTGTCCCTTTCTTTCAGCGCTGCCTATCCAACAGTAAAATGTCAATGAAGAGCAGAATTAAAATCTATGCCATAGACTCTTGGCTACAGAAACATTTCTCTTTTGCCAACTTGCACGTCTAGCTACCTCTTGAGCTCCTTTCCTCCTTTTTCAATCTCTCCAATCAACAGCCTTTTTACCATTTCCCTCTCAATACAGCCTTTCAAAAGACTTTTTACTCCATGTTTAAATCCCATAATGATTCTATTGTTATTGTAAATCCACCACCCCCTTGGGTGATTATGGCATAGCCACCCTTTCCTGAAGAGTTTTTATAGTAGATGAACTTGTGGGAAGAACCTAACATGGAAGGATTCTTCTCTCCCCTTGTTTCTCTTCCTCTTTCCTTTTTGGAGATTGCCTTTGACTGCAGTCATTGAAGAGTTTTTCTCTAATTAGCATGATGGAGAATTAAAAGGTTGCAAGGCCAAGAGACTGCGGCAGGAGAATGACTTCTTAATAAGCATGAATTATTGGCCGTCCCTCCCTTTCCAGCCCTCGTCCTGCCCTCTCCATCTCCGCCTGCTGCTTATTATAAAACAAGCTAAATGGGGAGGGAGGAATTGTTGGTAGGGGACAAATCCAGAAAATACACAAAAGAGCAAAACAGAAAGAAGTGGATGCCAAACTGGCACCCACTGAGTTTTCTGCCGTGCCAAAAATGCTCATTAGATCTGCTTGAACAAAGTGTGAGGAACACACTGGCATGGCAGCTGTTGCTGAGTATGTTAGTTTTGCAATGATGTATCAATGATCTATCTACGGTAGAGAACCTCTCCTCTCTGATATTCATAGTTTCAGAAGAAGCACAGCTAAACATGTCCAAAAGTATGTTAAAGACCAATGGTCTTTATTTCATAAAAACAAAAGAATAACCCAGGTAGATTGGATCAATAGAACGGCCTAAGTGGACTATTCCTCCAATGGGATTTTCCCATGTATTTTACCAGGAAACATAGATAGGGCAGCCTAGAAAAGTCAATGCCCTCCTAACCATACCCAAGCAATCAGAGTTTGTTGGCAATGTCCATTTTCCTCTCCGAGTTCATGGTGACCTAACCCTAACCCTTAGGCTATCCTTGTAAGACAACCGAAACTTGCCAAGTGGCACTCCTTTGTGCTTGACCCTAACAAGCAGAGCTTTCTTCTCTGGCATTACCTGGCAACACATTTTTACCACCTTGGCCCTTTGCCCCTCAGGCCCCATCTCAGAGCATGTGGGCTTTGCGAAATCAAATCAAGACAAGCAGCCACATTTTCCTAATCTATCTGTGCAGCTGCTGCTCCCCTGATTTGCAGCCCGGCTTGGCCTTTTTTTGCATGGTAAAAAGAGGGAGTAACTCATTTAGGCTGAATAATTTATGCATATGCAAAGCACGCTGCAGCCAAGAGCCAGAGAATTATGCCCACCGGCCAAAATTACTGATGGTTAATAAAAAATTACTTTCTTTTCATAGATCTCCAATTTGCCAATTGCTCTCTAACATTTTCTTTTCTTGGATTAGATGTATTTTACACCTAAATGATCATCGTGCGTGCAAAATGCTTTTAGCATCCTTCTTCCTTTTTTCTGAAGGTTTCGATGGAATAAAAAGGAGAGAAGGGGGACAGCTGGTGCGAGAAACTAGATGTCTTTGCGAAAGACCTTTTTGTGAGCTCTTTCATTGGCAAAAGGGAAGATGACTCTGTAGAAAATGAATTATCTTTCCCAGACTGGGAGTGGAGGCTGGAGGACATTCCTTCTTCTTGACAAGCAAGGAAAGAAGCAAAGGCCGGGCTTGGCATCCTAGGAAGCCACCAGAGATGAGGACTTCTTCCAGAACAGACAAGCAAGTTGGGAAATTTTTAGAAGAAAGAAATCCAGACATCTAGAGCAGGCATGTCAAACTCTTGACGTCACGTGACGTCGTGTGAGGTATGGCGACTTTTTCCCCATAGCTGGCAGTGGGGTGGGCACGGTTTCAGTATGATGCATCCGTCCCCCCCACTGACATCCCCCCAAACTCTGCTGAAGGTGTTACCTAGCCTGGTAATGAAACATTCGGAAAGCAACCCACCAGCTCAGACAATGAACCTTCACCCTCATCCTACACCCATGAGCTACAGATATTCGTCACTATGGCAAGCATGCAAATTGTTTGATGGGAGAAAAAAAGCAAAATAACCCTTTGGGGTTAACCCTAAAGGCCCAGTGTGGCGAAAATTGGAGGAAATGATGAAAAGCACTGAAACCTAGGTAAGCTTGACATTTTTCCTATGGCTTTTACCTGTACAGAAAGTTGGATTCACTCAAATCTGGAACCCAAAGATCGTAGCGTTCAAGCCTGTGCAGAGATTTTGCAGGGCGACAGTATCATCTGAAGGCCCCTAGGATGACTTACGGCAATTTAACTAACGTAATGATGAGTTTTATTACAATTGAGTAACTGTGATAGAGGTCCATATTTATGACCTTGGCATGCAATTATTATTATTATTATTATTATTTTTGGATAATGTAGCAGCATTCTGCGCTGTGCTAGTGTGACTGGCAATATTACTGCTGCAAAGGTCAACAATTCAAAAAAATCTCTGCAGTTAAAAAAAAAATGCAAGTCTTTAAGAGCGACGTTTCGGGAACCATTATCCCAAAGCATACACGTTTGTGAATTCTCATGTTACGTTACCCTCTTCCCTGCCTGGCTATCCCGATCCCATGGACAATGCTTGACAAGAGGAACCAGACCTCACCAAAAGGTAAGTTATTAAGGAGATCAAAGGCAGATGCTTTGAATCCACGTTTCTGCGGCTGCTTGATATTTCTTTGAGGGATTGTGTTTTGTTTGGTTTCGGGGTTGTTGTTTTTTGGGTTTTTTTTTTTACTTTACCGTATGTGGTTCTAACAAGACTTCATTTCTTTGGCACCATTATCTTGATAAATGCTCAGCTTTGTTTCTAATGGATGGCTGTCCAAAGAGAGGTGAAGGTAAACATAGTGTGTCTAACTACACAAAAGCATGGAACAAGAATGGAAGACACCCGGTGCGTCTAAATGGAATCTATCAAAAGTATCAAAAATGACACAAAGGGGCAGGCAGAAACAGCTTTTAGCCAAGGTGAGTGGGATCTGAAATCAGGACACAAGGACCCCGTTCAAAAATCACCCTATGATTTTATACTTTGGCAGACACTATAATAATTATTCCCTGCTAATCTACTTTCCCCCAGTTTTATGCACTACAACAAATGAAGGCAAATATACACGTCCCAGGGTAATGTTGCAGGATCCAATCTGGTTTGGTCACTAGAACCAGAGATTTAATCTTCCAAGCTCCTGAAGTCATGCTAGGGCCCATCCTAAGGGAACATCTTTCCAGCAGAGTGTGTACTTCGGACAGAGTGTGTGCTTTTTAGTTGTTGATTGGGGTGTCAATGGCCAGCTAGTAAGTCATTGGCTGTTGCTTCCTTGTGTTGTCCAGCCCTCGCCTCCTAAATTCTTGGTAAGCTGGTGGTAAATCTGCAGTCCTGTTAACTTATGAAGGGCCTGTTTCCCAGGCTTCAATCACTTCCCTGACTATTTTTGTACCTATTCGTCCAACAATCTTAGTAGCTGCAAAAATTGAATCTATGTCCTTCATTTCAATATGAGGCTACCAATGAGTTCAGCCCTCCCCTTCTGACTGCTCACTTGTGTTCTTGCAATCTGGTGGTTAGCTTCCTCCCTGTCTGTCCTACATAAGTTTATTCACTACAGCTTAAGACGTAATTGGATCATGTGGAACATAAGGAAATAGGGGTGATAAAGATAGTGGAAAGACCTGGATGAGGAACATCTTCCAATATAGAGAGTGGGATAAATTAGATACATTGTCTTAGAGGAATGTATCAGTTCACATGGCCCAAGAAATTCTTTAGGCTAACTTTTAGGATGAACACCAATGCACGATTGTCTAATCTCAAAATGTATGTGCTTAAATGCATTTTATTTGAAAGTGCACATTCTTCAATGTATTACACTGAGAACTGTATTGGAAAATTTAGTGAGGTGTACAACCTGAAGGACAGATTCCATTCCGATCTACCCATTAAGTCCAGGAGATTTGGTTTATGTCAATTCATGCCAATTTGCAACCTGACTGAAAGAGAATAGGGCATCACTAGGAAATGGGATATGTTATTTGGAGCTCACGAAAAGATCAGGGCACTGGAGGAAAATATCAAGGTAAATATAGGAGGGAAAAATGGAAACAATTGAATAAAGCAAAGAAGATGGAAGAAAAAGGAATGATATTTTAAAGAAGAGACAGACAAAGGCAGCAGAACAGATTGAAAAGCTGTTTTCTCCATGGGATACCACTAGTCCATCACCCCTACATGATTAACTGGAATCCAACAGCATCACTGGAGACACTCAACACTCAACTATCAGACTTAACAAGCACTGGACATTACACATTACAAGACAATGATTGGTCTCACAGGGCAAATTCCAAGCCAGCAAGATTCTAGGGTGTAGTCAATTCAAAGCCAAATTAAGGCAAAGCCTATTCATCATATCCCTTGATTGCCCTTGTAAACTGGATCACACTTGGCCTCCCTGCCCGCTAATCCTAGAAGAAGAGAAGAAGAAGAAGAAGAAAGTTCAGAATTGGTTCACATTTTCAAGGCTGACTTTGTTTGTGAGCTTTCTGTCTCACCAAAGACTGGGAGGGGGGGTGGAACCAGGAAAAGATTCTGTGGATTCAAATCACCATCAATGTTAACTTGATCGGGATGATTAATTTGTGTAGAATTCTTTGTACTACAAGATTTAGAACGGGAGATTAAAGAAAGTGCCGTGATTAAAAAGCGACGTGTAATGAGTATGGAATCAATACAAATTCCTTTATGGACACTTCTGAATTCCTGCGGTCCATTGACTGGGACCGCAAATTCCATCATTAGTTGCTATTTGTAACAAGAGAGAGGGAACAAAAGCCGAGATGCTTTTTATCAGTGTCCTTGCAACATCATTATCAAGTATTCAAATAATTCAGTAAGTAACAATTAATTTATCAGCTGCCTGAGTACATCCATTTGTGGGTTGACCAATATGAAAAGAAAGAAAGATGAAACCCTTTTTAACCAGGAACCTATACCCTTAATGCAACTCAGTGGAAATCAGACACACATATATAATTCTTGATGACTACACCCGCCTGTAGTTTAATAACCTGCTGCACTGCAGAGTGTGGGACCTCAAATTCCATAATTTTCAACCTCCATAGCTGAAGTTTCACTCCGAGGCATCTGAAGTAAGGATTGGATAAGACTAGTTTATACCATGAGAAGGAAGGAAGCTATTGTTTTGTAGAAGACTAACCTTTTAATTAATCTATAAAATCAATGTTCCTCAACCTTGGTGGCTTGGAGATGGGTGGACTTCAATTCCCTATGCTCCCTGGTGGATTCTGGGAGTTGAAGTCCACCCATCTTCAAGTGACCAAGATTGAGGAACACAGTTCAAAACAATCATTGCCAAATCTATCTTTGTCCTGCAGTAGTTTGCTTTCTTTCTCGGCTGCAGAAGTCAAAGAAGAGGAATCGTCGTCGAGGCCTGCTGCAGAGCCCTGAATTAATGCAGACACACAGAGAGAAAGTGCATTTAGGACAGGGGTCTTCAAACCTGGCCCTTTTATGATTTATGGACTTCCTAAGTCCATAAGCCAAGCGTGCCTGGCTGAGGAATTCTGGGAGTTGAAGTCCACAAGTCATAAAAGGGCCAAGTTTGAAGACCCCTGATTTAGGAGTCTGAAAAAATGGAAAATAAAAATTAAAAAAAATTATTTTAAAAAAAATTAAATTAACTTAAGATGTTAAGCTACTACAAAGCAAAGCAGCAACCTCTAGCATCTAGAGTTCTAGGAGGTTCAACAAACTTCTCTCTGGGCAGGATGGGAGAAATCTCTGTGGTCAAATCGCCATGGCCAATGCGTCGGTCACCAACTTCCTCTCTTAACATTATTAGGGCAACTATCCACCTCTCCCTTCTTAGTTTTATTAAAATCATTAATAACAACAACAATAATAATAATGAGGAGGAGGAGAAGAAAGGAGGAGGAGGAGGAGGAGGAGGAGGAGGAGGAGGAGGAGGAGGAGGAGGAGGAGGAGGAGGAGGAGGAGAGGAGGAGAGGAACAGGTCTAGAGTAGAGTTATCTTGTGGTGAATTGTCCCATGGCAAGCTGTCCTCAGTGAGTTGACCATGGCAAATTGGCTGTGGTGAGTGGTCCTAGACCCCTCTCTGGGATGGAAGAGAACATTCTGACCAGTAGTTGTGACACCTTGTGGTCAGTAGGTGTTTTATGAGTGGCTGTGCCTATGAGCCATTACATACTTTCCACATTCTAAAGCTGCTCTATCCCCCAAAATTGCCCCTTCCTATCTTAAGACAGAAATCATCTCTGTGACCTTTTCTTGGGATTCATTAAGGCACTCATTTTGGCTAAGACTATACATTGAAATGGGCGATCCTAAGAATGCTGGTTTAAAGCTGTGGTGGCACAATGCTTAGAATGCAGAATTGCAGGCTAATTCTGCCGACTGCCAGCAGTTCGATTCTCATTGGTTCAGGGTTGACTCATCCTTCCGTCCTTCCAAAGTCAGTAAAATGAGGAGCCAGATTGGTGGTGGTGGGGACAACGTGCTGACTCTGTAAACCGCTTAGAGAGGGCTGTAAAGCACCGTGAAGCGGTGTCTAAGTCTAAATGCCACTGTTATTTGCCCCGGTTTATGCATTTCACCCAGCACAGAAGAAAATTGTTGAATGATGACCGAGGCAAGTTTGCAATCTGTCCTTGTGACAGAAGTGGCAGGAGGGACACTAATTAGATGGTGAATTATGAGTTTCCCATGGTGCACTGCAGAGGCATTCAAAATGAGGGTAAGCTCATAGTGGTGGGAAGGGTAGTCCCTGTTTAATATGTTCCTGTTTCTAGGTGAACAGCAGGGGATGGGGTTCCTTTTTTAAATTATTTGATGGTTGCATAATTACTGGCCTAAGGTTGCCTATTGTTAAAGAAAAATGCTGAGACACTAATGTTTTATGGAACGCTACACGCAGCTAAAAACGTAATATAGTTTCCCAGATAGTGTAGACTTTTTTTTATCTGGAAAGGCTACGACAAGCTAAGATACCTTGCAAAGCAGCTTTTTCTTTTCTGTTTCTCTTTATCTTCTTTTCTTTTAATAAAGGAGGAGATGCAGTTACCGTTCAGAACATTCTTCTTGCCACTCAGTACGTGTGTTTAATTTTCTATTGAAAACTCAAACTGATCAAAGGGGCATCTTTATTTCCCACCCACCCCACTCTGAGTGTGGAAGGCCCTGGTAAGGCAGAGCTAAGTTCTCTAGAGTCCCTCACAACTGGCCAGTTCACAAACTGTTATACGAGTTGTGCCAACACTGTTGGGTTTAAATAAGTTATAAAACTGACTCTTCTTCTTCTTCTTCTTCTTCTTCTTCTTCTTCTTCTTCTTCTTCTTCTTCTTCTTCTTCTTCTTCTTCTTCTTCTTCTTCTTCTTCTTCTTCTTCTCCTCCTCCTCCTCCTCCTCCTCCTCCTCCTCACACTGATGATGTTAGCTAGTTTGGGTCATGAAACGTCTGCAAGAAAACAGCCAAGCTCAGAGAACACCAAGGACCCCTCATTTAAACCCTCCTCCTCCTCCTCCTCCTCCTTCTTCTTCTTCTTCTCCTCCTCCTCCTCCTTCTCCTTCTCCTTCTTCTTCTCCTTCTCCTTCTCCTCCTCCTCCTCCTCCTCCTCCTCCTCCTCCTCCTCCTCCTCCTCCTCCTCCTCCTCCTCCTCCTCCTCTACCTAGTGTTTGTCAGGCTGCTAACCCTTTCCACAGAATACAAACCTGTGCCTCTTTCATGTGGCAAATAAAGGGCTACAGTTTATATCACGTGTCAATTCACTTAATCATCTTTAAGTGCAGAGTGTCTTCAGCAAATATTATGGCAACCCAGCCTTGGTGATCATGGCATCCGTAAAGCGAGGCAAGAAGGAAGAAAAACAAAAGAGAATCTGTTTTCCTAGAGAACAAGAGGGCTGGAGGAGCCCCCTGAAGGAACTATGGTATTAATTCCTTTGTACTTCTGTATCTAAAAGGGACGGAACTGTTCAGAATGGAAAGCTTGGTTTCTTAAGTAGAAGGGCAGGCTGCAAATATGCCCTACAAAGCTGGGGGGGAAAAAACATCCATTAAAACAGAATGGAAATGCTTTGGTGTCTCCCCCGAAGCCCTCACCCTGCCCTCATTTCAATAAAAAAAAGCCTTGTAAGGCAGTTGCCAGGCTATAATTTAGAAGTGTCTTTATGGCAGAAAGAGAAAGCAATTGAGGAGATATTGAACAAACAATGTAGAGCTCATCTGAAATGCAAAAGACTGGCCCTCACTTCTTCTTGTATCTGGAAAATGTCAAGGAATTTTAAGGCTTTAATGAGACTATCAAGTCTTGAACAGCTTGGCCATAACATTTTCACTAACTGGTTACAATGTTTACTTGCTTTGAATTTTTTCTCCTTTAAAAGAGAAATCCTCTCCAACCCACCTACCCTCCCACCCACCCCCAGAAAAAATAAATTCTATGGAAAGGCCAGAGCATCAAGGATTTTCAGGGAATTAACTTTTCAGGAATACTAGAAATGGGTCTGCCAAGGCATCCAGTCAAAGCCTTCATGCCATGGCTTGGATCATGCTACCCTCATGCAAATGATATGAATTATGCAACTCATGTCATTTCAGTCACGTAGGCTGCTTAATTTGCATGGTGACATCATTGCATCAGTTGCTTCGTTTGCACGAAGATAGCAGTCTTCCAATATCTTCAGGGTTTCCACAAAGAAGAGGGAGTCAACGTCTTCTCCAAAGCACCTGATGGCTGGACAAGAAGCAAGGGATGGAAATCAATCAAGGAGAGAAACAACCTAGAACTAAGGAGAAACTTCCTGACAGTTAGAATTTCAAAAGTAGTGGGTGGAACTTCATAAGTTGTGGGTGATCCATCACTGGAGGCTTTTAAGAAGAGATTGGACAACCATCTGTCTGAAGAGTAGAAGACCCTTCCAACTCTGTTATTCTATTCTATTCTATTCTATTCTATTCTATTCTATTCTATTCTATTCTATTCTATTCTATTCTATTCTATTCTGCTCTGCTCTGCTCTGCTCTGCTCTGCTCTGCTCTACTCTACTCTACTCTACTCTACTCTACTCTACTCTATTCTATTATTTTCTATTCTATTCTATTCTATTCTATTCTATTCTATTCTTAATTCTATCATTATTCTATTCTATTCTATTCTATTCTATTCTTAATTCTATCATTATTCTATTCTATTATATTCTTAATTCTATCATTATTATATTATATTCTGTTCTGTTCTGTTCTACTCTACTCTACTCTACTCTACTCTACTCTATTCTATTCTAAGATGTCATCACATTGGTTGTGTTGTTTGTCTGATAACATCATTACATTGATTGCATAAGAACATCATCATATTGGTTGCTTCATTTGCAGGATGACATCTTCATCAGTTGTGTTGTTTGGATGATGGCATCCTCATAATAGCTGCTTTGTTTGCATGATGACATCATGCACACATGATGACTCTTACCTTCCTCCCCACTACCACCCCATTCATATACTCTTCCCTATCTGGTACCTGCAAAACCGGACTGCAAATCCTATTGACTGGCTTTACACAGTCAAAAAAAATGAATCACCTTCTTTTGAATCAGGATGATGGGGGAGGAAGACAGCCCACAAACAAGCATCAGCTCAAAAGCTGCTGAAGAAAATGGATTTCTTTCGTACACATCAGCCAATTTTATGGCAAATCCTGTGTGTGTGTGTGTGTGTGTGTGTGTGTGTGTGAGAGAGAGAGAGAGAGAGAGAGAGAGGGGGGGGGAAGGGGAGGGTGAAATTTAAAGAGCACAGAAATGCACTTCCATAGAAACCGTGTTCATCAATAAAGCTCATAGCTTAAGAATTAGAGGACCATTCTAACCAGGGATCAGAATAAAGCTGAAATAGAGCAATAGCAATAAGACTTGTATACCACTTCAGTGCTTTACAGACCTCTCTAAGCAGTTTAGAGAGTCAGCCTATGGCCCCCAACAATCTGGGTCCTCATTTTACCAACCTCGGAAGGATGGAAGGCTGAGTCAACCTTGAGCCGGTAAGAATTATAGCTGGACATGTGCAACTATGGGTGAAACACAGATCTGGAATTCCTGACCAGGATTGCTGGGGCTTCTGCCCATTGTAGGTGTACGGTGGTGATGCACTAATATATATATAGCACAGTGGAGACTTTCAGCCCTTTCCATGAGGTGTGGAGGGACGAAGCGAAATAGGCAGAAATTCATCTTCATGGCAACTTCAATGCACTTTTGTACCGCTGTTTTTTAATAGCCAAGTAAACAGAGGGTTGTTTGCTCTAAAGTGAAAGTTGCCCCATCTCAAATAGGGCTAAGGCTGCACACGGCCCACATGCAGAGAGGGCTGCTGATCCAGCCTTCTGTTACTGATATCAGAAAGCAAGCCATTTGCCAATAGGGCCGCGACTTCTTTTCGCAGAATACTGAACAAAAGCAAGCAAAAAGAAAAGCAATTGTCCTTTGGGAATGCTCAATTTTTCTTTTCTTCTATAATACTTTTTCCCCCTTCCAGAGAGAGAGACTCAGCAGAGACAGAAATAAAACTGCAACACTCACCTGAGATGAGAACCAGTTTCGTTATCCCTGACAAACCACTAGGGCGCTATTATAAATAACTACATAAGTATAGTTCAATGGCCTAATGCAACAAAAGGCCTCTATGCTATCACAGCAGCTCTCTCTGTTTGAGAGAGACCGCAATGCCCGTTTTATTTCTTTGTCCCTTTCGGCGGCTGACAGCTGGCCTTGGACTGTTCTGACATTGGAAGAGTCTTCTAGAGCTCAGGGTGCACATTAGAACTTCCAGTGAAGACACGGTGAGCTAGATGTGCCTGAAGTAGGGGGGACAGCATTATGGCTAAAATTGCTGACCAGAGGATGGATCCTGACTGGCAAAATCTCTCAGGAGAAAGGAGAGATTGTGGGATTGCCCACATGTACTCCGGATAGATGCTTCTTCAGCACCAGACTGCAAGAACCTCCAAAAGTTATAGGTGCTCCATACTGGAGGCTTTTAAGAAGAGAGTGGAAGTCATTTATCTGAAACGGTATAGGATCTCCTGCTTGAGCAGGGACTTGGACTAGAACAGGGGTCCCCCAATCCCCAGGCTTTGGCCTATTCGGAACTGGGCTATGCAATTTAGATGGGCCAGCGTGCACGCATGCGCATAGCTCAACATGCAAGTGGCAGGCCAGTGTGTATGTGCATGCAACTCGACCTTGCAGTTGAGCTGCGTGTGCATGTGCATGCATGCTAGCCCGCCACTCATGTGGCCTGGTTCTCTTCTCCTGCCTAAGCCAGGTTGCCAAGCTGTAAAGATTGGGGACCGCTGGACTAGAAAACCTCTAAGGTCCCTTCCAATAGGATTATTCTATTATTCTGGGGGGGGGGGGAGTGAGATTTTCCACTGCTTTCCAAAAGCTTGCAAAGGTTCCTCTGAGCCTTTAAAATCATTGCAAGTTTAAACCATCTGGAGATTCCTCTTTTAGCTGGTAATGGTCAGCTATAACTCCTGCTCATCCAAGTGTGGTTACCAAGAGAAGGAAGACAGCTCTGCCCTAGTGAACTCAGAGATAAATGGGGTGCTAAAACGGGAAGTGTTGAGTTGTCAAGATTTATGTGACTCTACAACACTTTTTCCCTTTCAGTAAAGTAGGTAAGGAAGCCTAAAGTGAGCAGATAAGAAATCTTCTGAGGTATGTAATCAGCCGTCAAAGGACTGGGAAAAGTTAAAAGTTCCTTAAATCTGTGAAACCCATTCCAGATTATGTCTAAATGGAAGGGGAGGGGTCAACCATGTCAAAATGTTGGTGTTATAATAGCTGATCAAAACCCTTTGCTTTGTAAAATAATGGTACTTTGGTACTCCACTGCTTTGAAACTCATCAAACTTGGTACTAAACACATTTTGATGTGAAAATTTTGTCCCGGTACTCGTTGTTTGTTTGGTCAGTGGTGGGATTCAGCTGGTTCGCACCAGTTCGGCAGAACCGGTAGCTAATTTTTTGTTGCCCAGGCCCAGAATGGACTTCTGGAAGCGGCATCCACACAGAGAACTGGTTGTTCACCTATTTGAATCCCACCGCTGCGTTTGGTACTCAACGCACAAGCTAGAACTTCTTGGTGTCAGCTGCCTTGTGATTCACTACATTATTTCCTATGGGAAAAATGTGTTTGGTACTCATCATTTTTGGTATTCATTGCGCCTCTCGGAATCAATTAACGATGAGTACCGAGGTATCACTGTATGCATTGCTCACGTCACATATAGGTGAAAAGAAAGTGAACTTCAACCATCCCAATTGTACCTGACACTTTGTTTATAAGAGGTATGTGGCCACCTATTTTACCATAAGGTTCCAGGCAGCTATGAGCATAAATAAATAAACTATGAATCTGGATGCAGAATCACCTATGAACGCCCCTATGGTTAAGCCTTGACCTTAGCAGTGGGTGACACACAGACATTTTGAAATAGTCACGCAGAGGTATGCTTGCTGCCATGACCTTCCCAACAGGAAGATGTCTGAAGGCATGGCCACCATTGGAAATTCACTCATCAGCAATCACACTGATGCACAGAGTGGGGGGCTACCTTTTAAATACACCCATTTCATTTCAGGCATAGTGGAAGCTGTATTGGGGGAGAGGGGCTGTGCATGAAAAATAGCATAGAGATCTAACAAGGAGAAGCATAAAATAGGATGCATTAAAAAAAATAACCACAGTCAACTGCAAGTTCTAAATTGAATTAATAATTGAATATATACCAGGGGTCTTCAAACTGGGCAACTTTAAGACTTATGGACTTCAACTCCCAGAATTCTGGCTGGGGAATTCTGGGAGTTGAAGTCCACAAGTCTTCAAATTGCCCAGTTTGGAGAACTCTGGTATATACCATCCAAAATGGAGGATTAGAATTGTTTGCCTGTTTCTTCATCTCAACAGCCGTTTAAAGGGCTGTTGGGTAGCACAGAGTTCCCATATGGCATTCTGTCCCATATATGCAATGTATTCTACCACACTTCGTCTAGGATAGTGATTGTGCAAACGTGGCTTGAACAAGGTCACTTTTCTTTCCCTTCTTTCCACCTTATTTAAAATGAAAATTGACATGTTTTTGATTGCTTGGGAGGGGAGTAAAGCCACAAATGCACACATAGACACAGAGACACTTCTTCCAATATACGTAACTACCCAAGTAGACCTCAACAGTCCCAATTCCTCCCTTCCACCCTTGTGCAGTGCACTAGTTTTCCACTGCCATTAATTATGGAAAACAGTGAATTTCTATCCACTGATTAGTTGTTTGATAGGAAAAAAATGGTTGATTTCCCAACCAAGCTGAGAAATTAATGGCAGCAGGAAAACTACCTATTGTTTGCAGGCCAAGTTTCCATTCTAACCATGATGTATCAAAAAAAACATACTGGCCCATGAAATCGCCATGGAATCGGGCACGACAGAGTGGATGACATTGTCAGAAAACAAAGCAATTCAGGAAGATGGCAACGCACGAAAGCAACTTTCAATCATAATTCCCCATTTCGGTCAGTGATGCTGTCCAATCAATTCATAATGAATACAAATATCATGTAAATAAAGCCATGCTAACCTCACCATCTTTTTTTCATAGGTATTTTTAAGCACAGCGTGTGTGTTATGTTGGATACACCACACCTCTCCCGTGCTGAGTGATGGATACGTATGGCTCGGATTAGCCAGCTTGACACCAGCTGGCCTTGTGCTGCAGCCAACTCATTCATTACAGCTGCCTCAGTGCTCCAAATGAGATTCATATACCGGGGTCTTTGGCAAAGTCCTACCAAGCCCCTGATGAAACAGACACACAACTGTTTTGTTTGTTAAATTTATTTGCTGCCTACCTCGCCGTGGGGCTGCTCTAGGCGGCTTACGATAATAAAAAGGAAGAAAAATGAAAAGGTGTGTAAACAGAAGTAAAATAATAGAACAATAAAGGAAACACTGACAAGGGAACACAACGAGGAAAAAATACATCAATGCTAGAACTCAAAAGATGGAGCAGAGAGGATGGGTGGGGAAGATGGAGTCTGCCATCCATCTGGCAGCTGCCTCCGGCATGGATTTGGTAAACTGGTAGAGTGTTCAGCAGGTTGCACATAATTTTTTTCAGTGGGGGAGGAGACACACTCGGCTACAAAATAGTTTCCTGAGGATGGGCTCCAGGACGAGTCCAAAAACTCAGAAGACTAAAGCTCTGGTCCCAGTGACTGACCCAGATTGGATCCTGCAACATTATCCTGGGACACGTCTATTTGCCTTCATTCATGAGACGAAATATTCCACTAGGTAAGCCTTGACTTACGACGGTTCATTTAGCGACCGTTGCAAGTTACAACGGGGGAAAAAAGGAACTTAGGACCGTTTTTCAGTTACAAACTCGGCAGCATCCCCCCATGGTCACACACGATCCAAATTCAGGTGCTTGGCAACTGGTTCATACTTATGACCATTGCTGTGTCTCAAGGTCATGGGATTTCCCCTTTTCTTCGCGACCTTCGGACAAGGCCTCCTCAGGGTACCGTCAGCTAGGCAATGCCGGCTGGCGACCCCCAGGGGGAGGGCCTTCTCTGTGGGAGCGCCAGCCCTGTGGAACCAGCTCCCCCCTGAGGTTCGGATGACCCAAAATCTCCAATCCTTTCGTCGCGGCCTCAAAACACTCCTATTCCACCAGGCTGACCTAGACTGACAGGCATTTTAATTAATTATATTTAAAAAATTTAATTTATTTTTAGTTTTTAATTTTAATTTATTGCACAGATGATTTTAATTTTATTTTTATCTTAATTTCTGTACTTATTATATGTTTTGTTGTTAGCCGCCCTGAGTCCTTCGGGAGATAGGGCGGGATATAAATCCCATTAATAAATAAATAAATAAATACATACATAAGCCGACGGGGAAGCCAGTTTCCCTTGACAACAAGAAAGGTTGTAAAACAGGGCAAAACTCACTTAACCACAGAAACTTTGGGCTCCCTTGTGGTCGTAAGTCGA